>NW_003302553.1:11877933-12077967 GCF_000004255.2 Arabidopsis lyrata subsp. lyrata | reverse complement strand
CTTAATACCAGAAAAATAGATTCGTTACACAAAAAAAAAAACTCTCTCGTTAACAAAACCAAACTTGTTTTCTGTTTTGTCGTTTTAATTCCCTCTTGTGACAAATAAACAGGAGAAAATAAAAAGAAAAAAATTTAGAAAAGTTTAACATCCTGAAACATAGGATCTCCAGACGATATATCTTCTCTAAATTTGGAAACTCCATTTATCAATTTTTTTTTTCCTTGATGCCAAATTCTTTGCTAGATCTTTGAAAGAAAAAAAGATCTTGTTTCAGTTGATTTCATCTTTTGATTATATGGAAAATGGGCATTGCCGCGAAAGAGATCATCGTAATATTATGGAAAATTCTTGGATATTCGATGAACATGAGCATCAAATTCATGAGAAACCACCCAATATTGTCAAGGGTTTCAATGTTTTTACTTGTGCTATACATTTTCCTCCCTACTCTCTTGTTCTTCTTGATTTACTCGTCACCGGTTCTTGCATGTGCTCTAGTGTATGCACGAGAAAAGCTAGGATTAAGATTCTCAAGTTCGTATTCAGAGCCAAAGAAGAGTTGTGGTGGAGAAAAGAGATGTCATTTAAAACAACAACGAAGTGTCCGACGAAATGCTCGAATGAAAGTTGAAGAATGGGATTCACAAACAAGCGAGGAAGAGAAAGACAAAGTTATCTTGACTTCTCTTTACAATGACCTCCTTGGTCGTACTCCTCATTTCGAGGAGTCTCCAAAAGCTTTAGAAACCAATGTAGTAGAGGAAGAAAACAATGAGAAGGAGTTTCTTGGAGAGGAAGATTCTCGTGATTTAGGTCAACTTAACGTTGAAGAACCAATGGTTTGCAACTGTGAGATCAAATATGGAGAATCAGATGGTAAAGAAGAGATGAAAGAGGAGATGAGTAATGTTAATGAGCAGGGGATTTCAGAGATTGAGAGAAATAAGAGACTAGAGAGCTTAATAGCTAGAAGAAGAGCGAGGAGACTCTTTAGACTAGCTTTAGATCAAAGGAATAAGCTTCAAGCTGAAGAAACAACTAGCCCTAGACAGAACAACACCAACAGCCTTCACGTTACGGTTTCGAGGAACTCACTTGAAAAACGTCGAAATAATTCATCAGATGGTACTACTGTTAAAGGATTACCGATTCCAGGCTCAGCTCCTTCTGTGTTGTTACAAGGAAGAAACCCTTTTGACATACCTTATGATCCTCAAGAAGAAAGACCTAATCTTACTGGAGATAGCTTTGATCAAGAATTTTCATTGTTTAATCAGAAAGATATGTTCTTTTGTCGTCATGAGAGCTTCTGTCGTTTTGCTCTGTTTTCACCAGAACATGCTCAATGTATGAACAGCCCAGTTTCTGCTTCAGACATTTCAACTACTAGGAAACGTTTAGGTACAAGGTCTAATATTTTCTGGTTGTTAAATTTTGGTGTTTGTATTTTTGCTCTGTGAATAATGTACTTTTTTGTCTACAGATTTGGACAATGAATATATGGATCATACTGAACAAAATCTCCCATGTAATGGAAAGGGAGCTACAATAGAAGACGACGATAAAAGCGTTGTGAGTGGAAAAAGCGAAGAAAGGGAGGTAGAAATGAATGATAATGAGACAGATTCAAACAAAGAAGAATGTGATGATTCAAGTTGTTCAGAAGAAAGTGAGTCAGAACTCAGCCGTTTAAACAAAGCCGAGCTCAGGGAAGCTATATGCCAATCGATGGATAACAATCCCGGTTATCTTGTGAACCAAACAAGAAATAGTATTCCAACCACATTGCCTAGAGGTTTAGTAGCGCCAAGACTAGATGATAACAACATGTTTTATGCTCGAAAATGCGGAAATTCGCACAGTCGAACATTTTCAGTTGCCTCGGATATGCAAGTTGAGGTTTCAGAGATTGGTTCACCTCCTACAACAGTTGATTGGCTTGATGACTGGTCTAATGGCGGTGAATCTTACATTTATGATACAGATATTGACAGAGAAATCGTCCGCGATGAAGAATCACGTAAGAGGATCTCTCACCAGTATGAATCAAGAAGTGGAATAGGATCAAAAGAGGAGAATAATGAGACATGGACTAAACCTGAGGCCAAACCAAATCAGAATTGTGTGGTAGATGAAAACCTTATAACAGTTGATGATGATTTGTCATTGTTAGAAAGAAGAAGCCAAACCGAAGAGATTTTTGAGCAGACACCTTCTAGTTCCAATGATGTGTCCAAGCCTACAAGCTCTGGGAAATTTGAAGGTATGTTGTTCCATACAAGTGCGTCATTGTCGTCTATAACAGAAGAGCCTGAAACAATCTTGGACTCGATCGATGGGGGCAACTCGGAGAATCTGAATAATTTGACTGAAGAACTTACTGACCAGAGACCTCTGACTACTCTGGATTCATCCATGAAGAAATTGATTGATGAAGAAGTGGCTGATGTGAAACAAGTAGAAAATGATGATCTTTGTGGATCTCCTAAGATTATTGATTTAGATATCATTGATCATCAGCAGAAAGACCAAATGCTGAGTAGCATTCAAGGAGAACATGGGGAAACTAAGAGCTTTTTGGATGCTTCTTTGGACACATCCTATATAGAATCATTTGAGAGAGAGTTAGAAGGAGAAGAAGAATCAAACTTAGACAAGCTTACTAAGGAAACAACAAAACAAACAGAAAATGAGGTACATCAAAGTGATTTAGAGAGTTCTCCATGCCAAGTTCTTACAGAATTACTAGTAAGTGAGATTATGGAAGAGAATGGTCAGGAATTAGAAGAAGAAGAGAAACCAAGGTCAGTAGAAGAAGAGAAAACTCATAATGTGGTGGAAGAATCTTCGAGCCATGCTCATACACAGTTGGTTGAAGATTATGGAAACGAAGAAAATGCTAGTGATGTGATACTTCTGCAAGTTCAAGATAGTAATAACTCACCACTAGATGAGTCAACTGATCAGGAGGTCTCTAAGGAAGGAGAAAAAACAGAGTTATTGGAAGATTTTTACGGTGAATCTTCTGAAGTATACAAAAATAGAGCGAATGCTGAGGTCTATGGAAACGCAGAAAACGCTAGTGATGTGACATTTCTGCAAGTCCAAGATGGTAATTACTCACCACGAGATGAGTTATTGAAAGATTTCTATGATGAATCGTCCCAAGAATACAAAAATAGAGCTAATGTTGAGGAAGAATCAGTAGTTTTAGCCAACACTCAAAACTCACAAGATTCACAAACATGGACTCAACAGGTTTCACCTTCTATTCTAATCATCTTTAACATATTTTAGACAAATATGAATCCACCAATGATTCATTGAATATGTGATATGATGATACATAATTATCTACAACCATTTACTAAGATAATATATTGTACTAGTTTTTTCCTCTGTTGTTGGTTCTTGATTCTAAGTTTAGTTATTGTTTCTTTATCTATTGAATAGTGTGGTATAGATTCTTCCCAAGGGATATCACCAAGAACGTTGGAGATCACCCAACAACTAGAGAAAGACGATGTTATTGATCCAAATGCCATCTCTCAAGTTATTGATACAGATGAATTTGCTGCAGTAGCCAACGACGTAGCTGCTAGTGAGAGTCAGGGCCGGCCCAAACTATTTGAGTGCCTAAAGCAAAAAATTTTTTGGCCCATTAACAAAAGCTGTTATAAAAAAAAAATACAAGTTTCAACATGTATGGGATTCGAAACCATGACCTGAAGCCCCTAAAACTAACCTTGTAATTTTTTTTTTATAACAGCTTTTGTTATACAGGTCATGGTTTCGAATCCCATACATGTTGAAACTTGTATTTTTTTTTTATAACAGTAATGATTATTGTACATGTATCTCAAGAACAGTAATGATTCAATTTGAATTTACGACTAGAGACATAGTTCGATACTTCATCAAATTAAATAAACATACAATGGATTCGGAGGTTAAGAGTTTTATAGAGCTTTTGTCAAGGAAATCATCCATCTTTAGTGTGAGATGAACTTAAACAATATAATCTTCAATCTTGCATCACGAGAATTAAGTAAAGCAAACGATAAAGCATAAATAATATAGAATAATATAAATTGCATTGGTTTTGTTTTTGTTAATTAATAAAAAAAGTTTATAGAAATAAATTCCACATGGTCTATCTAAATGAATCAAAGATAGTAGGAAAAACTCAAACGCAAAAGCCCTAGCTCCTTGTGTCAAAAGCAATTCCCTTTACTTTTTCTTTGCCAAAACTTCCGCTACACACAGAAGTTTGGAGACACAATCGCTGCTGAGTCTGACGTTTCTTCGCGTTCCGTTTACGTCGTGCCTTTCTGCTAAGGGGCGATGGCGTAACACCTTCTGAGCTTTCGCTACTAGGAGAAGTGTCGTCCTTGGAAACCTCATCAGAATTGAGACCATCAGAGATCTTGCAATCCTCGATATCTGTCTTGGCCGTTACGTTTTCCTCCTCAGCCACCTCCTTACGTGCCTAGGAAGGAAAGTATTAGATTTAGATTTATTATGTTATTACGATGCGGCTAATTAAAACCCTAGAGAAAATTAAGTGAATACCTTTTGCTTTTTCTTGTCCTTAGCAGGGAGATTGATCTCTTCTGCCACGGAAGGAGGAGGGATGCGGAGATTTATGAGCTCATCGATAAGGGCGGTGACGATTGGCTTTGAACGGAGGGTTTCTTCTTGTTCCTTGTTTAGTGTTTTTCCCTGAGAAATCGACTCTTCCATGTCAGTAATACGGTTGTATTTCTTGCGGAGAGTACGGAGACGTTTGCTGATGAGAGCCAAGATTGGTCCTTCTACGGCGGCCATGGTATCAGTATGAGCGATGAGAACGTCTGAGAAAGATAACCACGGCGGAGCAAGAGAACAAGAAAACTAGGGTTTTGTTTTTCTTAGAATATGGGATGGGATACGTATATATAGTGGAGACTTAGGTCTATACTATATTTTGGAACATTCTAGGTCTTTCTTATAAATTTCCATAATATTAATTGTATTAACAAATCTATATATACATTTTTGGATCACAACTAGCAAATAAATCCTGAAGTTGACAAGTATTTACAATGACATGCCACTAGCATTAATTATTTAGATTTGTTTTATTTAAGTAAAGATTTTTAATTGAAATTCATTTCTCATATATTTAGCAAAAGTCTCTACAAAATCTTTCCTTATCTATTTAAGTAAAGATTCTGAAATCAAATATGTTCTCAACAATTTACCAAAAATCTCTACACAATCTTTTTAAAAATCTCGACTTAGTTAATTTCTGATTTTTATCTGCAAAAAAAAAATTAATTATAACAGTTCTCAGAATTTGCAATAAATAATAAATCCAGATGACAAAAAAAAAATAAAAGTGATGTAAAAATCGGGAATGTTGATACTACAATTTCTTCTACTTCTTTTTTTCATATAATGAAAATTATTTTTTAGGGATATACCCGAATGTACCCGAATACAAATATACACCTAAAAATATTAGTTATTTTTATTTTTATAATACCCGAAATACCTAAAATTACAATCATAAAACCGAATATATTAGGTATTTTAGATATTTTTGGTTATATTTGGGTAAAGAGTAACCAATGTATTTTCGAAAAATCGGGTATTTCGGTTAGATTTGGGTATATATGAGTTAAAAACCCAAACCCGACCCGAACCCGAAAATATTCCGGGTATTTTTGGTTATTTTCGGATATTTTGCTTTTTTATTAAAATACCCAAACCGATCCGAACCCGAACCGAACCCGAACCGAATTTTTAGAATACCCGAATGGGTCTTGACCCCCTACCCGAATAGACCCGATACCCGAAAAAAAAGAACCGAACCCGAATGGGTACCCGAATGCCCAGGCCTAGATATTTTCTTAAAACCTCTAAACAAAACAAAGGGTTTCAAAAGATAGCTTCTCTTTTGGCGGGTGGATCCGCAAACCCGCAACTTTCTACGGGCTTATCCGCATGAACCTGCAACCCGTAGTGGATAAAAATATTATTCAAAAAAAATAACAAATGATGTTTAATTTTACGGGACGAGGTTATATGGTGCAACGGGTTTAGATCAATATTAATATTAAACAATATACTATGGATGAAATCCTAGAATTAAAAATCAAAATTTAATTATAAAATCATAAACACTAAACAAAATAAACAATATTAACAAAACAAATACAACTTAAAATTTTGCAAAATAATTTTTTAGTTATAAAAAAATTGACCCGCGGTGTACCGCGGGGTAAAATCTAGATTTGGAAGTTTAAGGAGAAATTTTTTTAAAAAAAAATAATAGCTCCGCGGTGTACCGCAAGAAAAATATTTCTCCTAAACTGAGGCAAGAAGAAGAAGAAAGCCGAATGTCGTTTAAGTGTATATATAGATATACCATTTAAACCTAAAACACAATTAATATACTCAAAATTATTAATATAGATATATGGATGGTACATTTATAAAATAAGTCGAAATATTTTATTATACTCTCTATTAATAAACAAAACTAATTATATTTAGATTTTTTAAAAAAATTTATAGCCCCACGGTGTACCGCGGGTTCAAATCTAGTATTTAGTATATCTCTATAACACATTCTGGATCGTCCTAGATCTTTGTATAGCTATATTTCTATATATCATAATTGCATCTTTTCCATATCTTTGTGAATTTTAACATTTTTGTTATAAGTCTGAAATACTTAATCTTTTATTAATGTTAACGCTATTATACGGTATAACCTTTAATTGTAAAATTTATTAAAATATGAAAAGAAAAAACCCATATGTGTTTTTTTTATATATTTTTGGATCATTCTAGGTATTTGTATATAGTTATTTTTATATATAATAATTGCATCTTCTTCTTCCATATCTTTGTGAAGTTCAACATTTTTGTTATAAGTTTACAATAATTAATCTTTTATTAGTTTTAATTAGTCCTATTATATGGTATACCTTTAATTATAAAATCTATTGAAATAATAAAGGCACATATGTGTTTGTTCAAAGATTTACAGTAGTTACTAGGTTTTTGAACACCGGGACGCGTGGATTTTTAAATATATATATATATATATATATATATATATATATATATATATATATATTTGATAAAAATTGTATAGAACCACTAATATTCATTGAAATGTTGTTTTTATATATTTTCTCGACGCGTGTTTTTTTTTTTTTTGTAATATTATAGTCATATCAGTGATTAAAAGTAAATATATACTTGTATTTTTCATTTATGTTACTTGATTAAGAATCTATGAGAAAAAACAAATTTGTATTTAAATTAATATATCTTTGAGCCATGCTACAAAAGAGTAAAAGTTACTTCTTCTTTTCTGTTTTTAACAAAGTTACATAGAACATCTAAATTAAAGGACACCAAGCCATAAACGATAAAAATCGAATATGATTCTCTTACGTCTATTTTCTTCTTGCTATATCTAGCCTTACGTAAGTTGGTTTCTTCTTATTATTCTTTTTAGAAAATTTTGTATATTGTAACAGTTCAGATCTTGTGGTATTTTATTTTTACGGTTATAAGCTTATAGTGGAGTATGCTTGGGGTGTCGGATTCCATCAAGATGGACAATAAATCACAGATTCACAGAAGGGGTCTCGTTATATCGTGTGTTGTTCTCCCGTTATTTTATCTTCTTCAAGTTCTCCCAAATCAGTTAGAAATTGGCAATTGTTTGTGTGAGTGTTCAAACAAAATAAAAATTGGTATGCTGTCATGCATAGTGCTTATCTAAATTTCCATGTGTTTCTAGTTTTGTTAATCCATGTATTTTTGTGTCCATTAAAAATACAATATCGTAAAATGAATAAATCAAGACTTTTATTAGTAAATTTAAGAGTACTCTTTATCGATTGATCAACGTCACACGACCATATTTTTGTGCTTCCCGACATGTTTTTATTTTTGAAACGGGTCTAAAAACATCTACAAAAAATTTCGTGGGCCAAATCTGTATGACATTATAGTTACAGAGAGAAAGAAGAATACTTTTCGTTGCAAATAGACTATATACGTTGTGTTTTGTAATACTTTTAGTTATTAATCAGGCTCAATATGACTGAAAATGGAAATAAATAATAAAGACAGGTGAATAATCGGCGGGTTACGTGAGGTATTTGATATCAAACCGATGGAGTCGTGTTAGGTTGTCACTGATCGTATCACCACCAAGTTGCATTTGCAACAACCACACTAGCTCTCATTTTGTTGGTTTTGACATTTGAAACATAATCTTGTTGAAAAATATTTGAATAGCTAATTAGAATGAATGAACTGACTAACCATTTGCCCACTTCTATTTATTACTCAACCCAATTGCAACACTTGGGGATCACATTACAATTAGCATCATTTATAAAAACGTGTATTATAGTTAAGTGGGCAATTGGGTTGCGTTATTCAAACAAAACTGAATTAAAAATGTTGGCTCTATTGCATGAATAAGACATATACTTCATACTACTTTTAAACACTCAAATATGTAGCCATACATCGAACAACTTATAAACGATTAATTGCAGTTCAAGTTCTCTAACCAATCACAATCTAGTGTGCTATAAATAAACTCAGAATCTATCATAGTGGGAAACTATATGTGGTGATATTTCGTATTATAATGTATTATTATATTATTTTGTAACAAAATTCACTATGGGTTGGAAGACCAATGTTTAAGTCTTCTTATTATGATTTTAATCATGATGGTATTATAAACGTATTAAATGACAAGAGTAGTCAGTTTTTCTTTACAGATTTAGGAAATTAGTATGACTTCGGTATGGGGATTATTATTAATGTACACCTATTATTAGTTTAACCTCTATAATATTTAAAATTTAAGTTATAAAACTCCAGTTCAAGCTTTTGATGAACGACATTGTATAGCATATATATAACACAGTGGATTTAAGTAAATTTAATTGGGTTATCAAATACTAAAATAAATCGAAGTAATGTTCATGTGTCTTGACTCTTGATTAACGGTGATAACCGGCCGGCCATGAGGCTTGTCTTACGTTCAAAAGTCAATGCCAAAACAAATGTGCTTAGAGTAATGCCCTCCTTAAACTTCCCACCTTTTCCATGTATTATATATACTTTTAATGTAATTCTATATTTTTCTACTAATAAAGTGCATATATAGATTGATTTCTCTCAAATCAAAATTTCATTTACATTCTTTTTGAGGGTCCATGTAATTTATGCAATTTGTAACCGTCGCATTTTTCATTCAAAGTTTCTTTGTTTCATTAATTCGATTTTCTTTGAGAAAACCCTCCATAAGCATCAATGTGTACATGGGGGCACAAATGGTATGGTTACAATATATAAAAGTCCGTGTCATATGAGATTGCTTATATAAATTTATCCATAATGACTAATGAGATGTCTTTTCCTGATTTGAAGCTACCAATATGATTATTAACTAGTGATAATATACTCGTGTACGGCATATGGATGCAATGGCTGTACCATGGTGGTTACATCTATTAAACTTTAAGTCAGCTTGTATCTATTAATGAAATTAAAAATTGAAGTAGATAGAGATATATAATATATAATATAGACCACAATTGTTACCAGAATTTCCTTGAATATATTTCGCAAAGTTTTAACTGATATTATCATTTGTACGGTAAGATTCCGACCACAAAATACATGTGTTCTTTGATTTTTCTTTCGTAGTTCCTCTAAATATTAGACATTGCAGATAATGAAATATAATATATATTGGGAGTTATAGTTATGGTTGGCATAAAAGAAATATAATTAATCTTCCCAACTAAACGTGTACTCATTTTAGAATTATGTTTGAGTACAACATATAGACCTTAGATTTAATTTATAGAAATTGACTTTTTACTTTAAGTATTAGCCAAAATCACATGCTTAAGATTATTGTAAGTTTGAGCTCCATCACATTTCATTACATCAATATATAATATCATCTATATGACTATATGGGTATATGCATTGTACTCAAATACTACATTATACCTTTTAACAACAAAAAAAAGACATGCAAATACATTAATAAAATGCATGGCATTATCCATAACCACGACGTCAAAACTCTTATTATAAAACGCTACCTAACCTCAAAATTTATCAAGTCGGCGTTTTGATTGAAACTAGCGAATAATATCTATAGAAATTAAACATAAAACTAGACGTGGTATCCTGTATCTATGCAATTTGTTATTTGTAGTACCTGGAAGGCGAAACACGGAATTGCTCCGTGTCTCTTTTCTCTGCTTCTCGATTTCTCATATTTCTCGTTTATGTAATGTTAAGGCGGACCGCTTAACCCGTTTCCCTAGATTTTTATTTTCTGATGTTATTTTGTAAACTCTTATCCTCCTAATTAGACAATCAATCATGAAATTATTTTTTAATAGATGTGTGGTTGACAAAAAAACAAAAAAACTACTATTAATCAAACTTATCTAATATGTAAACTTATATATGTCCAGTAGTAACGATTCATAATTATAGGTAATGTGATCATTGTTTCAATTCTTCCATTGCCACTTCGAATATGGTTGGTCATTGTAAACATTTTAAAGTAAAACAATATCCACCTCTTCAGTCTTCACCGAAAATTAATTCAAGAACTCCCAATTATCAAAAATATACGACTGTTCATCTTTTTTTTTCCTTTAGATTTATTATTTATTGCAAATTATGAGAACTGTTACATAGAACAGTTCATCTTATTAAACAAAAATTTTAACGGGTGTTCTTTTTCTAGAATTTCCTAATTTATTTTACTAAAATTAGGAAAATGAATTAATTTTTTGCATAAAAGTATAAATTTACAATGAAAAAGTCTTAATTTTGTATATAATATTATGCCTCCGTTTTACTATGAGTCTATGACTGATGTACTGTATTAAACTAAATTTTCTGTTTTATAGTGATTAATAATTTAAAAGTTTTAATTTATTATCTAGAAGATAGGATTACTACTCATATTTAAACAGTTAAACTGGTATATTGTTGTAAAGATAATAAATTTATTGAAATAAATTTTAGATGTTTTTAGCGTTTTATATTGTATGTTTTTATACATCTTAAACTAAATATTTTGTTTGACTAATACATGTGAATATACTCTTACACACTTTTTTTGTTTTGAACAATAATACTCTTACATATACACTTTAAAACAAAAAGAGGCAAAATTTTATAAATTCTCAAGATTTTGATAAGTATAGGAATTTGGTAAGAAAGAACTAACCCACAAAAAGTGCTTATGTACCTCCCAAATAAGAATAAATTTGGTTAAGGCTGGAAATAATGTTTTGAAGTCAAACAATGATTCAATCACGGAAGCCTACCAAAAAAAATGATCCAATCACGGATCGGAAGACGGCAGTTAACAAACGCCGTTATAGAAACTGATCCCACCGTAAGACAAATCCTAACGTCGAGCCAAATAACAATTAACGGAGTTAGGCTACTTCTTCCCACCTTCGTTACTTGCCTATATATATAAGTTTAAATCTTCTTCAGCTTCTCCAAGTTAATTACATCTCTTTCTCTCTCTCTCTCCGATCTCACATTCCTCCTCATTACACAAAAGGAGAGAGAGCTTCAATATATCCAACAATGGCGATCTTTAGCAGAAGCTTCTTAGCTCTCTCAGCAACTCTAATCATTCTAGCATTATGTATAAATAATGCATCAACAATGTAAGCTTCAAGATTCTCGAAAACCTTCGAATCTTTGTACTAATTCATGCTACATAGAAAGTAACTTTTGTCTCTACATTTTTGTCTTACAGGGCTCAAGAAACGGAGCTAAAATCTCATAGCTCGAGTAATTCATCAACGGCTAATACGTGAGTTTTAAAACTTTCTAGTCAATCTCAGTCGTCCAGATTTGATCGAAAACGATTGCTTATACGGTCGAAAACGATGTCGTTTTTAAAATGCGATGTTTTCTCAGGTTACCTAACGACGACGGTGCATGGAATGAACACGCCGTTAAAAACCCAGAAGAAGTAGCTGCAATGGTCGATATGTAAGATCTCTCTTTCTTTATAAAATACAATTTTTAAGCAAAAATGAAACATATTTTAATTAGCAATTAGTATACATTATGTACATCTCACTTTCATAATAGTAACGTTTCAGATAGTCAAAGGTTGTGTGATTCCTTAAATAGTATTAATTTACATAGGAAACACCAAAAATATAATTAAATTGCACCCATAATTTTCCCACAAATGTATAATTCTCTATTTGTTAATTAAGAAACCTCTTTTTAGATCAGAAGTTTTGCACAACTTGGTTTTATATGACACAGACACGCCGTGATCGCCAATTAAAGCGCCTCTGTCGTCGCTATATTCCCCCACCGACGCAAAATATGTAATTAATGCCTGTATAAAATATATCAGATTCTATATATTCAAAATTTATTTTAAAACATCACAAAAATAGAAAGTTAAAATAAAATAAAAAGAATGATATAAAAAGTTTCCGTATGGTCCGTATCATATGATTCCGTATATATGGTTACATTTATTACACCACATGGTTCCTTCTTCTCCTCCACGTGATTTTCTTGGGTTTTAATGTGTAAAATCAAAAACTTCACGGGTCAATTTGTAAACTTTTTAAAACTTTATTCTCTTTTTGTTATTTTAATTTAATAGGACGATTAAGAACAGTACGGAGCGGAGGAGGTTAGGATTCTTCTCATGCGCCACCGGAAACCCAATCGACGACTGTTGGAGATGTGATCAGAACTGGCATCTCCGACGAAAGCGTCTCGCGAATTGCGCGATCGGATTCGGTCGTAACGCAGTCGGAGGAAGAGATGGTCGTTACTACGTCGTCACAGATCCATCAGACCACGACGCGGTTAATCCACGACCAGGAACGCTCCGTCACGCCGTGATTCAAGACCGTCCGTTATGGATCGTCTTCAAACGCGACATGGTGATTACTCTAACTCAAGAGCTAATCATGAATAGCTTCAAAACAATCGATGGAAGAGGCGTGAACGTTGCAATCGCCGGCGGTGCTTGTATCACGATCCAGTTTGTGACGAATATTATCATCCATGGGATTAATATACATGATTGTAGAAGGACTGGTAATGCTATGGTTCGAAGCTCGCCGTCGCATTATGGGTGGAGGACTATGGCGGATGGTGATGCTATATCGATTTTTGGATCGAGTCATATTTGGATTGATCATAATTCTTTGTCTAATTGTGCTGATGGATTGATTGATGCGATTATGGGATCTACTGCTATTACTATCTCCAATAACTATATGACTCACCACAACGAGGTTAGCTTCTTTGCTGATTCTACTGACTTACGTTTTACCAATTTTGCTGAGCTTGGAAATGATGATTCTGTGGAAATGGTGATGAATTTGCTGCAGAATCACGTTTTTGGAGTAGATTTTGGTTGATTTAGCAGCTTAATTAGTTAGTATAGTGGACTGAATTGTGTAGGTTGTGTTAAAGATGTGGTGATCTTAGCTTAATAGCGACAGAGACGACGAGCTTTGATAACGTTTTTCTTGATGGGAATGGCAGGTTATGTTGATGGGGCATAGTGATTCATACACCAGAGACAAGTTGATGCAAGTGACAATAGCATATAACCATTTTGGGGAAGGGCTTATACAGAGAATGCCGAGGTTTGTCATGCATTTCGTGTTTTCTGTCCTCTGATTGTTTGCTACAGGAATCAGGAGGGCTGATTATTTTGCTGTTATTTCAGGTGTAGACATGGTTATTTCCATGTTGTAAACAATGATTATACTCATTGGGTAATGTATGCAATTGGTGGAAGTGCTAACCCTACCATCAATAGCCAAGGCAATCGGTTCCTTGCCCCGGGAAACCCTTTTGCCAAAGAGGTATACCATAATTTTGCTCTTTCATCAATCCTAGTTTCCAATTTCTCACCTTTGATTGTAGGACAAATGGATCTAAATGTAATATTGCATTTGGCAGGTGACAAAGAGGGTAGGTTCATGGCAAGGAGAATGGAAGCAATGGAACTGGAGATCACAGGGAGACCTAATGCTCAACGGTGCCTACTTCACTAAATCTGGAGCTGCTGCTCCTGCAAGCTATGCCAGAGCCTCTAGTTTGGGAGCTAAACCAGCTTCCGTTGTAAGTATGCTTACCTACAGCTCTGGTGCCCTTAGATGCAGGATCGGTATGCGGTGTTAGTTAATTGTATAATCCTCAAACCCAAGACCGAAGAGGGTACTGACTAGCTGAGGGAGACAAAAGAAGAAAAAAAAAAAACTTGTTTTCTTCGTTCCCGTCATTTACACTTTCATCTTCTCCTTTCTTTTCTCTTCTTTCTCTTTTACCGTTTTAGACTCTTCTCTGCTTCCACTCGTCAACCTGGGCCAGCTTTGATGAGCCGCAGTGTTGTTCGACTCGACTCCAAAATTGTAGTACAGTGCATTCTTCTTCTGCCTCATTACTCATTTGGTGAATCATCATGTATCATATATTCTTCTATCAATAGTAATACTTTGAACTGCTTCTGTTACACCATGTCTCATCAACAAATATAGATAAAATCAAATCAGAATGGTTTCTTGCCAATGAAACAAATATAGCCAACTAAAGTGAGGAATTACAAAAGGAAAAAAGCTTGTAGAACACAAATTGACTCAAAATGGAGTTTCGGCGTCGCTCCTGGTTTCTGTTGGACTGTACAATGCAGATCTATTCCTCGGTCTGTTCTCCTCCAACTGCTTCACAACCTCTTCCATGGTGGGTCTAACTGTTGTAACAGGAGCACAACATCCCATTGCCAGCTTCAATGCATGAACCAAACCTTCTTCCATTGGACTCCTAATTCCTTTCATTGCCTCCAAGTCGAAAACCTCCATTGTCGTCTCTTCCAACACGGCAGCTTTAACCAAAGAAGGCAAGTCAACAAACTCATTACCGTTCCTTCCACTCTTTCCCGGTTTCTTACCCATCAATATCTCCAAGAGAAGGATCCCAAAGGCGTAAACATCACTCCTTGGATTGCATTTCTTCATCTTGTGGAGTTCAGGTGCTTTGTACCCGTCGGATTTCGCCTGCGAGACAATCTCATCTGCTACTGCCTGTACCATTATCTTGTCAAGCCCAAACTCAGTAAGCCTTGCATAGAAAAAGTCGTCCACAAGCACGTTCTTTGATCTAATATTGCCATGGATGATGGGAACTTCTTGACCAGTATGAAGATAAGCAAGTCCCCTCGCTATTCCAAGTGCAATCTTGTGTCTCCTGGCCCAATTCAGAGCTGGCTTTCCAGGTTTACTTTCTGCACAAAACTCAAACAACAAATTACAACACATGAATAGCTTAGATCAAGCAAAAAAAGATCAATGGAAAGTAGATAGATGACTAAAGCAAGTACCGTGCAACAAATCATGTAAGCTTATGTTGGGAAGATAGTCATAGATGAGAAGCTTTTCTCCTCTTTTCCCCTGATAGAAAGCTCTCAAGGGAACCAAATTCTCATGCCGAATGCGTCCCAATTGCCTTATAACAGGCAAACAAGAACTCCTGTCCTTGCAAGTACCTTCTCTCAATAGCCTCAATGCAATATTCCCACCATCAATAAGCTTAGCCTTATAGACAGTACCATAGCTAGTCTTCTCCATAACTTGCCCCGTCGCATTCAAAACATCGTCCAATGTCAGATTCTCACCACCTTGGAACACAATTAACTTCCCTTCACCGCCTTCTTTTTCACCGATTTCATCTTCTTCATCACCTTCTTCCAAATCATCTTCACTCTCTATACTACTCTTTCTTTTCTTGTTCTGCAAATACCCTATTAACAACGAGGCCACAACAACAGCCCCGGACATTAAACCAATCACCAGACCAGCAACAGCACCTGGACTCAACCTAGATGAGCCTAGACAAGGCTTCAAAGGCAAACCACAAAGGCTAGGACTGTTCCCTTCAAAAGATTCTGCTCCAAACTTTGACTCACCAAAATCTGGCAACATCCCACTGAAGTTATTATGAGAAAGATTGAGACTTTCTAGCTGTAATACACCTAAACCCTCAGGAACAAGACCTTCAAAGACATTACTTGAAAGATCAAGTGATTTCAGACCTTTAAACCTAGTTATAAACTCAGGAAACTCACCAGAGAACTTATTACCACCCAAATCAAGAACTTGGAGATTACTACAAGTCGAATTTGGTAAAGCAGGCTCAGGCAAAACCCCAGACAAATTATTACCATGAATCTTGAAAGAGACAAGCTTATCACAGAGGTTCCAAATCGATGGAGGTAAAACCCCAGCTAAGGCATTACCACTCAAATCAACATCAGAGAGAGAGGAAGTGTAACCAAGCTCAAGAGGGATTGACCCACTTAAAGAATTGATGTTGAGAAACACACTTTGAAGCATAGAAAACTCACCAATCTCTCTAGGTAGTGAACCAGTGAGATTAGCAGAAGGCAGCTGAAGAGAGAGAAGGTGAAGAGAAGAGTCGTTGTACAGAGAGTTGTTAGTCCATTGTGGTGAAGAGAGGTCACTACATTGAAGAGGAGACCCATTTGAAAATACCCATTTTACCCCTCTCCATTGACAAACAGGAACAGAAGAGTTCCAAGAAGATAGAAGTAAGCTCTCACTGTTTCCTTGTAGTGAAGACTTGATCTTTCCTAAAAGAAGCTTCACATCAGAAGAACCAGAGAGAGATGTTCCATAATGACAGTGAAGAATCAACACAAAGAAGAAGATAACATGAAGAAATCTCAAAGCTTCCATGCCCATTTCTCACAGAGAGACAGAGAGAGAGAAAGAGAGAGGTTAGAGAAGGGAAAGGTAAGGACTTTGAGTTTCAAGGCTGCTCCTTTGTAGCAGAAAGAGAGTGTTGACTACTTTAGTCAAACATATCAACGGCTTTGATTTAAACTTAAACCAGATTGATTACTAACCGTCCGATTAAACCAAAAGTTGGAATCTTTGTAATCAGAAAGTGTAAACCGGATTGATACTTACCGTCCGATCAAGTGGCTTAAAGCAATGGACAAGAATGGTATAAATCTACTGATTACTCCTGAATATATAAAGTTACTTTTCTTTATAACTTTAATTGATTAAACTATAAGCACGCTCAAAGTTCGAATTAAGACTTTTTCTGCCAAAATAATAAAATGATGTTATTTTTATCAAGGTGAAGTTTTTGTGTAATTTGGTTCATTGGATGTTTCCTAGTCCTTCAATCTTGACCGTAGATGAGCCATTGGAGACATGAGATAAGTGAATGAACGGTGGATGATGGAGAAGGTGGTGGAATCTTATGTAGTTGTGGTTTCTCTAGAAGACAATTTGTTGGAAGTATACAGAAAATGAAGAGCCAATTTTTTGAAAAATGGGAAATGTGAATATCTAAGTGAGATGAGGTTATGTTGTCTATGTCCGTTTGTATATTGTCTATTTCGAAATTTCAAGGGTGTCAATCGAGTAGACCGGTCAGGTGTCCAAAACATATTTTAGATTTGAGTTTTGACATCATACAAGATGGAGTGATTGAAGTCATTTGTTTTATTGTTGTATCAAACACGCTCTATTGTTTTTTTTTTTGGGGTGGGGGGGGGGGGAAGTATTTTGCCATAGGATCTCGATGGAAGAAAAGCCGGGAAGCAAACGACCGGTTGTACCTAAGTGTCTTACAAGAGATCTTTGGAATATTGATCTCTTACAAGAGACATTTGATCCAGAAAATGTCGCGATAATAAGTGTATTACCTGTTGGTGCGCCAACTAAAGAAGATACTCTGGATTGACATTTTACAAAATCAGGAAAATATACGGTTAAATCGGGATATCATACCACACGAATAGGAAAATCGGAGAACAACGTATCCTTTATAGGCCCAGACATCATACCACTAAAAGTACATACTTGGCAAGTGCATTGTCCACCTAAGATACGCCATGTTTTGTGGCAAAGTTTAACGGGTTGTGTACCGGTTACGGAAAATTTGCGAAAAAGAGGAATTGACTATGACACAGGATGTGCCAGATGTGGTGCAACAAAGGAAACGATCAATCACACACTCTTCCAGTGCCATACGGCACTGTAGATTTGGGCACTTTCACAGATTCCTACGGTCACAGGTATTTTTCCCACAAAATCTATTTTTGCGAATTTGGATCACTTATTTTAGAGAATACCTCCAGAATTCGATTCATAAGCTTTTCCATGGATTATATGGTATATTTGGAAAGTAAGGAATGAGAAAATATTTGAAAATATAGACAATGATCCACTAGAGGTTTTACGATTAGCGGAAAAAGAGGCACAATTGTGGTAGTCAGCTCAAATCGAGTTTATTAATAAACATCAGGGTCTTGTAGAGTTGGTAAATCGATCTCGAGTGAGGGATGCTTCACTTGAATTAAACTATTCGGGTTACCGTTGTTTTGTGGATGGTTCATGGAAAAAAAGTGATAAGTTCTCCAGTACAGGATGGTTCTGTACATCTTCAAGTGGAGAACCGCCAACCATGGGAGCTGCCAACCTCTGTCGAAGTCTATCTCCCCTAAATACAGAAGTCGAGGCCCATCTCTGGGCGATGAAGTGTATGATTGGTGCAGATAATCAGGAGGTAGCGTTCTATACAGACTGTTCTGAGCTGGTGAAGATGGTGTTTTCTCCAACCGAATGGCCGGCATTTTCAGTGTATCTGGAGGAATTTCAGAGCGACAAGGAAGAATTCTCAAATTTCTTTTTATCTTTAATTTCTCGTAGCACGAATGTAAAAGCGGATAATCTAACGCGAAAAGTTCGTGCAAAATCGCTTAATATCACATATATAAACAACATTCCTCATGAATGGCTTTTTTGAGTTAATTTAATTTCGGATGACAAAACAAAAAAAGATCTCGCTACAAGAACTTCTAGCATAGTTTTTTTTTTTGTTTTTGATTTTTAAAACCCATTTAGTTATCTAATGAAGATTATGGAAAAATGATTTTTTCCTATAAAATAAGAAATCTAGATTTTGAGAATTTTTACATTTTTGTAAACAAAATCCAAAGTCCCACTTTAATGAGTTTTTTGCAGCGAGAATCTCTTTATAATTTTTAATTCTCATTTTTTCCTTTTTGCAAAATCTATCTATAATCCAAAACCACTTAGAAACTCACAAATATTCATGGCCAGCATTTGTTTTTTAAAAACTAAGCATATAGAAAGGAAAAGATTCTAATTTATTTTACAATGGACTAAAATTTATGAATGATGTGAAAACAACTACTCAACTAGATTGTTCCCTTTGCAGACTACAACTATACCATTCAAACCTATTTTGAGTCAGAGCAGATTCAACAAAATAGAGGTTATCGAGATTGGCTTTTAGTATTATAGAATTGTCTAATTGAGGTTCACAAAAAAAAAATCATAAATCATAAGAAGTTTCAATCAATTATTTGATGAATTTCTTTTCTTACCTAAACGGATTTAGTCTAATCAGACTTAACCAAAAAATATGATTTTTTGAATAAAAAAATCTGGTTCTAAATATGTTTTTTTTTCTTTATCAAAAAGAAGAGAATCGCCTAAGATACTTTTATTCTAATCGACACTTTTGTTCGAAACATTTGTTAATTGTTGAATATTTCTAAGGTGGCTACACCATTTCGAATCTCAATCCTTTTGGAAATGAAGAAAATATGTTTCTATATATCCTATGTAGAAAAAGGCATATATTGATGATAATAAGACCACATAATTAGAGCAATATATGTTCTCCAGATATAAATCTCATGCAACTTTATAGAAAAAAAAAAAAAAAAAAAAACTTTATAGAAGAATAAATTAGAAACATTAGGAATCCTTGACTAGATTACGGACACAACCATGTCACGTCTTTATCAACATCTGAAACTATTCAACTACCACGCTGCTCCTTTTGTAATCAACTTCACTTTCATAAGATCAGATTATTTCATCAACTCCACTTTCTTTTTTGTTTCTCATTATAAGTCATATGTTTTCAACCCTCTCACAGTCTTACGGCTTTGTAGTAGGGCCTGAATGGAGAAAAGTGTGGTGTGGATATTTGGCACGGGTCAGATCAAATTTTAACCAAGGTTAGGTCCAGTTTTTGGTTTTGTTAACCAAAAAAAAGAGGAATAATGATGTATCACAAACAACACCTGTATGAGTAAAAATACAATCATTTCACACTTGTTTTTTTTTCCTCAAAATATTTTCGTTACTCAATAATACAAGGGTTCAAGCTAACTAGATAAACAAGAGAAAATGATAGAATCAAAAGTGGTAAAGGAGTAACTCTTATTAGAATGTCCATAGCTTGTGGGCGTATGTTTTAAAGGAGGCCTAATTGTCCTTTTCGGTTAGGCCCATCATTAAGTCTAATAAGCCTTAAAGACTTATTTCTAAACTCTTGTACACCCTTAAAGGAAGATGATTCTAATCCCAACCTCACCATTTTAGATAAGATTTCAAATTGCTTTTATTTCATTAATCTATTATGTTTTTCATGAATTCTTCTTTAGTTTGACTTTTAAATATGTGTAAAGTCAATATTTAAATATGACTTTAGTTTGACTTTTAAACATTGTGGGTTCTCAAAAGAATTTTCACCATTAAAATATTTTAAAAAATGAAAAGAGAACGAGAACCGTTTCTCATTTAAGAACCGATAAGAACCCCTATTCTTATATTATTGGCATCTTTCTTTTATCACAAAAATTAAATTAAATAACAAATTCTATTAAAAATGTATTATTATTTTATTCTAAGATACTCTAAGGGCTTGATTGGTTCTCCCGCTATCACCCGCCTAGCGGTTGTTAGCGGTCGGTTGCGGTTATTAGCGATTGGTACCGATCACAGAAACCGCTCCACACCGCTTCGAACCGCTCGAAATCGCTGGATTTCAAAAGCTCCTTCCCGCAAGCGTTTGCGGTTGCGGGCGGTTGCGGTTGGTTTAAAAAAGAAAAGAAACTAAAAAAGGAAAATAAATAAATTAAAATATATATTATCATGTCTTATTTATATTCACGTTAATTCTAAAAAAATAATAATTATCTAACTTTAATTTTCTAATATTAATAATTATTTTTGTTTTCAATATAAAAATTTATTTGAATAATTATTTATGGTTTTTAATCATTAATTAATCATGTTTAAAATTTTTATACTTTTTATAATTATAGTTTCTGGTGTTTTATAATTTTTTATAATCATACTAGATACTAACCCGTGCTACAGCACAGGCTGATGGTTTTTGTAATTGTCGTTACATTTTTTTTTTATTGTGTATTGTGGTATATTTTTTTATCCGGTATTTAGGTGTTGAATATTGGTTTTTGGTCGGTGAAAACTGTAGACATGGCTTGTTTTCTGAAATCGATCGGTTTGTTTTGCAAAATGAGCTCATCTTTGTATTTGTTATCTTACATACAGTTCGTTTCATCAAAAATGTGGGACTTTGTAAGTTCCTTTACTTTTCAAATTTTAATTTGTGTATTTTAGTTTGTGTAGTTTCTTTTTGTATTGAAAACATTTTATAATAGAATGGAATGACATGGTGTTCAATAGGGGTGGACATAATTCCCGTCCCGTCTTGTCCCGTCCCGTCCTATTCTCAGTCCCGAATTCTTGTTCCATATGAAAATTTATTCCCATATGGGACAAACTTTCAATTCCCATTTGAGAACGGGACGGGAACGGGAATTCCCGAAATTCCATCTGAAACAACTTATTTATCAAATATAATATTTTATATATAATTATATGCATATATCCAGTAATAATAATTATTCACCAGGTTAATATTAAATTTTTCGAATTTTTCAAGATAGTAGTTAAGCTACTTATTTTCATATTTTATCATTTAAATTCTAATTTGTCTAATATGAATGGAAAGTTTTGAATATATTTTGATTATATTATGACTATTTGATTTATATTTAATATATTACATAGATTGATTTTTTTATCTTTTAAATTTATAAATATTAAGTAGCAAAAACGTTTTTTACATTTATTATTCGCTTAGTTTTTTATTTTTAGGAATTCTCGGTTCCGTCCCATCCCATCCCGTCCCGTCTCGTATTTGAAAAAATCAGAAAAATGACATCTTTTCGATTCTTAAATTCCCGTCCCGTTCCCCTTCCCACAAAATCCCGTCCCAAATTTCTGTTTGTCCACCCCTACTTTGACAATTACTGTCACTTATGAATTCCGAAAATAAAAAGAAAATTCAATTAAATTACTTCCGCTTGAAGAAAATTTAATTTTAATGTCTCGTTCTGATTTTGTTCTGCATCTTTTTATTCTTAATTTTACCTTTAATGATATACTGATGGAGAAATTTTAGGAAATGGTAATTTATAAATAAATTAATAGTTAAAGTTAATAAATTGAATTTGCTTAAAATCTGTTTGCCGTTTAGTATTGATTGTTTTAATAACTATGTATTTAATGCGATAATTATGAGATTATATTATATTTAAGAATCTGCCATCAAAATCGATTTATAAACTTATTTTAGGTAATTAAATTCAATTTTGTAATCAGATTATTTTAGGTTAAAGATTTTTCAAAAGTTTTAATATTATACATATTTAAAACGTTTAATAAAGTTAAACTTTTTCTAAGTAAATTCATAAAATTATTATATAAATGTGATCAAATTACATATATATTTTGTTTTTAAAACATTCCTATTGTTGATCCTTGCTTAAGTAATACACCACATTACTCTTTCTCCAATAATACTTTCACGCTTAAAAAATGAGATCAAATCAAAAGAGGATTGCTATAAAGTTCTACTTTCCTGCAAGAAGAAATAAACAAATTAAATTAAGAATTATATGGGTGAAATTAAATAAACAAATCAAATTAAATATTGTTACGATCTATTTTAAGTAATCTATATTTATGTCAATGAATAAAAATTAATTATTTGCTAAACTGATTCGAAATTGATTTTCAAATTATTATTCTATCCAAAATCTTAACTAAAGATTTGATCATTAAACGTTTTTAAAATGTATTTATAGTAAGTGATTAATTTTTCCTAAAATTTCTTAAACAGTTGTATAAAATTCAGTTAGTTGTTTAGGCAAATAATTAATGGATTAAGATCAACGTGATTATTGCTAATTGATCTGTTAAAAAGAAATGTTAGTGTTTTATGTAAAGTTAATATGAAAAGATTTAAAATGATTTTTGTGATTTTGTTTTGTTTTTAGTTTGGATTTTAATCCAACCACTCTTTCTTTGAATTGTTTAAAAGATTGTATAGTAGAATTTAAAGGAACAATAGATGAGATAAGATATGTGATATTAATTAGTTTAGATTGTGAATATATTCGAAATCAATTAGAGAATAAAGTTATTAAGTTACGATTAATGTGGCAATTAGTTTAGGTAATAATAACAAACTGAATTCTGCGAATGGTAAATGCTAAGTATCCGGAGATGATTAATATGGAAATAGTATAAGAATAAGTAGATGAATTAAAGACAACATGACTTCATTTATCAGTTTGAAATTAAGACAACATCCCTAAAATTGCTTATCCATGATCCGAATAGACTAAAACCGGGTCAAACCCGGATCCAAAAGAATAAAGCAAAAAAGTACTGTAAAAATGTATATGTAGATATTAAATTTATTTTGGTAAACTTTGGTTTAACCGTTATCGTACCCGCTGATCAACCAGTCGTAAATCTCCAGCAAACGCACCCGTTTTCAACCGCTAAACCAGTCGGTCAAAACGCTAAATAACGCTTGAAACCGCAACCGCACGCTTCCGCAAACTCCCACAACCGCAACCGCAACCGCTGCGTTTAAACCAGTCAAGCCCTAAGTGTATCTCTACCAATGGCAATGCTCAAGTAGTCCTAATTGGATTTCAAAGTCTTTAAAAGGGAATTCATTTGATCCATAGATTTAGAATGATTATTTAAATGCATGAAAATAACTTAAATGAGTAATCTACTATACATTTTTGCAGCAGTTTTTGGGGTACCCAAATCGGGTCAAATTTGTTTAATTTTGACCCGGAAATCTTCAATCGGATCTTTCCTTAAATTTTGGCAAAATTAAAAAACGAAAATAATTAATAAAATCTAAAATATATATACTTTCTCAACTAATTACTATATTTAAACACTTTATTTATGGTATATTCTCCACGATTTTTATAGATAAAGAAATCAAATATGATGATTTAATGCTAATATAACAAATTTGCACTAATTTCCTAAAACCTCTCTACCTATTTTAAACATAAATATATGATTCTTATTTCACTTTTATTTGATCTTATATTTATATTATTTTAAATTATTATAAAATATATAAATAGTTAATAAATTTTAGTTTTTTTTTTCTGCATATGTTACAATTCAAATTTTTTAAAACAGACATATATTACTCAATCGATGAATAAAAATATGTGTGTAATCTATATTAACATTTTTAAGAACAAATTGAGCATTTAATCATGTCGTTATTTTATTCAGACCCGAAATTGAGTCATTCGGATCTTTCTTTAATTTTTACAATTATCTAAAATGGGACAGTATATCACGGGTGAAATCCTAATTAGTATTTTAAGATACAATTATAAATTGTTTTTACGGGTTGGTCCAAAAACACACACTAATTTAAAAATATACATGGAAACTATTTGAAAGCAACTTTCAAATTAACTCGAATTATATGACATTTAAATAAAAGTGTTATTAAAAAAATAACAAAATGATGTTTAATTTCATTTTAGATTATATGGTTGGACGGGTTTGGGTCAATATTAATATGAGACAATATACCACAGGTGAAATCCTATAAATAACAAATCAAAATACAATTATACAATCTTAAACACTAAACAAAACAAATACAACTTAAAAATTTTTATTTTAGATACAACGCATGTGACCAGCGGTATACAACAAAAAATATTATACACAATAAATTCATCAATTTATAAAAATAAAAAAATCAAATAATTAATCCGCGGTGTACCGCGGGTCATATCCTAGTCTATATATATAATTAGAGCATCTTCTCTCCATCTAGAGTGTCCACATCAACATCCATATCATCATATTTTACATTTTGTGGGTTCCACATATTTTATTTAATAAAACAAAAACATTGAAACTAAAATTAATTTACACACTTTATCTTACAAAAAACATTAAAACTAAAATTAATTCAAACACATGATATTATTATCTTTTGTTAAAGAAAAACAATAATTTACCAAAAAAAAACAATAAAGTACTAAAAAAATGGAAAATATACAACACAAATATGATTTTTTAAAATAGCGATAAATATAAAATTAATAATTTTATCTTAACAAATAATGAGTAAATATTATCGTATATTTTAATGGTACAATAATCATTTTTAAGAGTTACAATTATTTAATAGAATAAATAAAATAAGAGTTAAAAATCCAAATTTAAAGGTTTTTACTTAGAATAAAAAGTAATTCATTTATGAAATACACATTTAAATTTGAGAATATATTTGCTTTTTTGTCAACAAAATATATTTGTTAATGTTAAAGTATTAATTCATGATACCGATTAAAAAATAAGAAATATTGAGTACATATAATTATTTATAACTCTAATATAATAGAGAAATTGTTAAAAATACCCCTTTTTCAATACCCTTTTTCAAAAATGCCCCTTTTGAGAGTCCATTTTTAAGTTTGCCCTCTTTTAATTTTAATGACCATTTTACCCTTATTTGAAACAAAATTAGGTCCACAAAATACAAAATATTTTTTGGCGGGAAAAGTGATCCCACAATTTTCCCGCCAAAACACTTGTAAAAACCTTTAAAATACCTTGTAAAATTTTCCCGTAAAATTTTTTCCCGCCAAAAATTTGTTTTTGCGGGAAAAGTGATTCCGCAATTTTTTTGCCGAAATTTTTTTGGCGGGAAAAATTTACAAGGTATTTTAAAGGTTTTACGGAGTATTTACAAGTGTTTTGTAAGGTTTTACAATGTATTTTAAAAAGTTTTACAAGGTACTTATAAGGTTTTATAAGGTATTTATAACTTGTAAAACCTTATAAAAAACTTGTAAAACCTTATAACTTGTAAAACCTTATAAAATAGCTTGTAAAATCTTATAATATCTTATAAATACTTTATAAATACGTTGTAAAACCTTTTAAAATACATTGTAAAACCTTATAAATACCCTGTAAAAACCCTTCAAAATACCTTGTAAATTTTTCCCGCCAAAAATTTAACACCAAAAAATTTGCAGAATCACTTTTCCCGCAAAAAAAATTTTTTGGCGGGAAAATTTTTTGGCGGGAAAAAATTTTACGGGAAAATTTTACAAGGTATTTTAAAGGTTTTACAAATTTTTACAAGTGTTTTGGTGGGAAAAATTGGGGGATTACTTTTCCCGCCAAAAAATATTTTGTATTTTGGGGACCTAATTTTGTTATATTTCCTTATATATTTATGATATCTTTTATTAAAAGAAGGGTAATTTAGTCATTTTGTACATAAAAGGGGTATTTTTAAAAATGGACATCCAAAGGGGGGCGTTTTTTAAAAGGGGTATTGAGTACATATAATTATTTATAACTCTAATATAATATAAATAGGTCAATTAATAAATTTTTCTATTTTATTAATGTTTTCTAAAGTAAAAAGTGGTGGTTTTTTTAAAAACAAATGAATGCCTAAAATAGAAAAACTAATATTAATCAGTGTTTAGAAAATTAATATTAATATTTGAGAATGCTATTTGGAAATTAGAATAGTTTCAATTGGAAAATAGAAATGAAAGAGTTTTTAGTTAGAAATAAAAAAGAATTTTTTATAAAACAAAAACGTATTTTAAATTAGAATAATTTTTATGAGTTCGTATGTTACACATTTGAGAAAAATCAACATTAATAATACTATATAGAATCATAATATACGCCAAATTATATATGTGAAAAGAGAATTTTATATTTTTCAGTAGGTCAAGATAAAGTGTAATAGTTTACGTTTGAATATGATGTTTGTAAATCGTAGAGTCTATATATAAGATTTGTTATCTATAAAGTAATTGTAAATACACTAAAACATGGTCAAAAAACTTTATGAATAAAATTTCTCCAGATATTCTGATGTTAACTTTAATAAAAATGATCATGCAATTTATAAAAAAGAATGGAGTATTGAAATATATGAATGAAGAAATACATACAATCTATCTTAAGAACTAATTCATAGTCGAATATATTATATGTAAGCCAATATAAGGTTAATAGAAAGTATATTTCGAGTAAATCATAGAAGATAACGAGAGAAATTGTAGTAAAAAGTGTGAGATACGTTTTACTATTTTGGAAAGATAATGCACATGAGAAAAATAAAATTTTTTAAAATTCAAATGATTGTTTTTATGCTCAAAAGTTTGCATTGATAAAAATTTTATGTTAAAATCCCGCGCAACGCGCGGATACATAATCTAGTACTTTTCTAACCAGTGAAAACTGACGTTAGAGAGTATTGCGAACTGATCAAACCAAAACTCATGTTTGTTTAATCTCTTGGATTTAAAGAACGGTTAATCAACATAAGGTACTATCGTCGCAGATTTTTGGTGTTCCACTGGTCTTTGTGGGGTTCGATCTTGTAATTACTGCATCGATAAAATAATTTTGTACTTGCAGATTAGTAAATCGGGTAATTGTCACAATTTCAAAGTACTTTTGAACAAATTGATGACCTTCTTGCTTATATGAAGCCATCGAGGCTTTTAGTTCATAAATACGAGTCTCACTTTCTGACAAAAAAACCGTCCATGCAAACTCTTCAAAATTCAAAGGCTGTGTCCGCACATGAAACGTTACTTTGAAGTTTTGTCTCAATGGTATTGAGAATCCTAACAATAAGCATTAATTTCACCATACCTTAGAGTTGATTTAGAGCTGGTCTTCGGCTTGACAAATGTTTATCGATAAATTGCAATTTATTCATTGTCTTCAAAGTATTTTCCATAACTGTCCTGGATCTATACTGGCAGATACAGATAAAAATAATTATTAAGTTTTTCTAGTTAAAAATCGAGATTCTGAACGTTTCTATGCGAGATGCACTCTCGTCATCCATGACGACATCAAACAAATTTCAAGTGAAAATACCGAATGAAAAATGTAGCAATAATCGAAATCTTTTTGATGCATCGATTCTGATACTATGTCGAAATTGAATGAAAATATGTTATATTGGTTAACAAAGAAAAGTTGGTATTGCAAGTAGTATTAGGTCAAAACAAGATGTTGGAAAACAACAAAAAAAATAAACAGAAAAAGATTAACTATATACAAATGATACCATTTCTAACGCAATCCAATCACAATACTTCAATAGCATGCAAAAAAGAAAGATAGAAAGTAGTTCTGATTTGGCGCATTTAAATTAAACTTGTTATGAAATGGTATGAAACCATTTAATTTATATGATTGGTCTAATACAAGTAACTGCAAGTGTCCGCAACGCCACATTTTGTGGCTTAACCAATCAAACCTAAATAGCCCTAAAAATAAACTTCTCGAGATTCAAAATGCCTAGGCCTATGTATAACTTACATACAAGAACGTTCTCTTTACTAATAATTTCGTACATTAATTATCATTATCCATACAAACATTTATATACCCACAAAACATTCACATTATAAACGATATGTAAGCTCAACTCAAGAAATGAGCCTCATACGTAATATAAACAAATTACAACAACAAAAGAACTATTTAATCATCTCTCCAGAAATATAACACAAACACCATTTCCAGAATTAATCATCTCTAAGGTAAAAAGGGTAAAGAGTTATAAAAACGACAAGAAAAAGCAAAAAATGGAGTAAAAACCCGGACCCCGACAACACAGCTTTAATCATGACCCTCCATTTGTCTTCAAGATCCCATGCATGCACGAGAAGTGGCACACTCAGGTACGCTGCCATTTTTTCCTTTTGCCCTCTTTCTTATTTGGTACATAATAATATTTATATTGTTTCTTTTTGTCTCTGTTTTTTCATTTAACAGTTTGAGAAGTTGGTGAAGCGACCACCACATTCGCAGACGGAGAGTTATTGTTAATGTTCCTCTGCGACTTGTTTTGTCTCTTCGTGGCGGCTGCTGATGAAGGCGGAGCCTCCGGCTTTTGTCCCGTCGGTTGTCTTACTTTAACACCACGTATCAACTGTCAAAATATTATGTTATGATGATATTAATACCAACAAAAAAGTAATGATGAGAATTAAATATTATGAAAACTATAGACAAATATTGTGATGTTTCTCTTACATATTTGCCACATTTGACGTCGGAGTATATGACTATGAAATCACCTTCTTGGAGCCCATTAGTTTTCACAAAATCACCTGTAAACGTTGACAACAATTATTACAAGAGAACAAACAAACCAATGAAAGGAGAATTATTAATGGGTACATTTTCAAAAACGTACCGGTGTTCTCGAGGAGATACATCCTGCTTTTGTTGTTAGGCCAAAACCTGAAAAGCCATTTAAAGACGAAAATTAATTAACCGAAGAAAGATTTTGGTCGAGTTCAAAATCTTGACAAAATACACGACATTAAATAAATAAAAAAGATCAATGTTAACAAGTTATCATCGTAATTAATTACCTGTAGCGCATGTTCCAAACACGAGAGGTTCCGATGTCTTCCATGGCCAGAGAGATGCCATCTCTTGCCTCTAGCTCCGGCAAGTGTGTCTCAGCTTCTTTCTAAAACATTAAAAATTTCAGTAAAATAAAAACTAACCAAAAAGAGTAAAAAAAAAAAACTTGACAATATTTTTACATAAACATTGAAACTTTGTTAAGAAAAAGGAAAGCAAAGGCTACAAGAAATTAGAGGAAAATTTTACTTTTGGTAAGACGATCCTTCCGAGGTTACCCACGTCGCTTTGCTTCAAGACTTTCTGCAAGAGAAACCGCAAGTTCTTTTCTGGTTTCCATCCCTAAAATTAAACCAAAAAAATCAAAATCATTTCATTTCCTGCAAATGTATAATCTTCCAATTCACATTTTATCAAAAAAAAAAAAATGTATAATCTTCATCAAACCATAACGAGTGGTGCAATTACACAAACTCTTGTGTGATGCTAAAAACTTAAGAATGAGAAATATGAATGTGCATGTCTACCTGCCGACGATCTGGTACCGCCTGCTGACGTGGCATAGCAGCAAGAGAGCCAGCTCGGTCCATGGTTGGTAACTGAGTCTCCATCGCCGGTGGTAATTGAGGCGGCGGCGCAGCCGGGACATTAGGCCAATACATCCAGGTCCCTCCGGTGGCGGTTGTGGCCACAGGGTTAAGTTGTGGAGCCACGGCGGCACAGGTCTCTCCGATTTGGGTCTGGTTCTGCTGATTATTGTTGTTGTTGTTGTTATGTCTGTGGTGGTGAGACAAGAACCTCCGCTGTCTAGCCATCCGTTTTTTTCTTGCCTCTTTAGTTGCTGAGGAACACAAACGTAGCAATCTCTGATCTCTCACCTGTCCTGCAGGAACATAAGGATATTGATACGGATTCATGTTGTATCCTGTGAAACCTGTTGGCTCTCCAAATTGATTATACTGCGTGTTTGGTGGCATAGCGAATTGTTGATGTGGCATAGGACCAGACTGCGGTGGTGGTGGTGGTGGTGGCCATGATGGTGGAGATTCAAGTAAAGGAAGGAACTCTCCCGGTGGTGGATAGTTTGGAGCAGGCATGTATCCAAAACCCGGGTCGGAGACAAAAGCTTGTTGTGGTGGTGGTGGAGGAACCCATGTAGAAGGTGAGAAACAGGTTTGGTCAGACGGTGGGATTAGGTTGTTGTTATTAGGGTTAGGGTTTTGAAATGGATCTTGTTGGAATGATTGTTGATAAGAGAAGTTGTTGTTGTTGTTGGTGGTGGTGCGTCTTCTTTGTAAGTGATTAGTTTGGACCCATTCAAGAATCAGCTTCAAAAGCTGCTTCATCGCTTCTTTACCACCGCCAAGCCTTCTCGCCGCTGACTCTATCGTTGCTTTCTTTATCTTCACTTTCCTCAAATCCTCAGCCGACACAGTCTCCTTGTTGTTCTTTAGCCACTCTAAGAACACAGTAGCTAGATCATCGTCTTGTTCCAAGGAAGAATTCATCATTTGCATGTCTCCACCACTATTTTTCTCCAACATCGGAACAACAACCTGGTCTTGTTGTCTCTCGAGTGTTTGGTCCATCAAGTTAGGGTTTTGCGTGTCGTCGTCTTGGCTGAAGATAGCTGAGGTATCAAAGAACTCGTTGCTATCAAGTAGATCCATATACCCGAAAGTCTCCATCATATCAATGCAATCACCACCGCCTTCACCGCAACCGAAGCCTTGACTATTGTCTAATGGAATCTCCATGGAACCTGTGGATTGCAATGCGCCAGAAGAGTCGTCACAGTTACCTGATGCGTATTGGTTTTGGTTTGGAGTCGGATCTTCTCCATCTGATCTCAATATGGCCCAAGAAGCAGCTGAGGAAGTGGAGGAAGAAGCTGCCGAAGAGGAAGATGCTGAGGAGACGATTGCGTTGACAGGAGCTGGAGATGTTGAAGAAGATGATGATGACGACATGCATGGGAAATCAGGAAGCGTTGGGAGATCTCCATAGAATATTGAAGGGTCATGATGAACAATCAAATCATCATCTTCATGACTATGAACATGAACATGATTATGATCTCCTCCATGGTCATCTAGCCAGATCTCTCTACCAACTTCATCCATTCCATCCATCAAAGCAGTATCATCAGCGTCTCCGGCTAGTATTCCACAATCCTCAGCCAGATCTTCGCCGTTTGCCGCCACATGCAAGCTTTTCATCGGTGTGATGGATCCGTGAATAGTCCTTTAGTGGAAATGAAACGATAAACTAGATTGGAGAGAGAGAGAAAAGTTAGGGTTTTTAGTGTTTGTACGGACAGATAGGTTTTGTATGTGAGTAAGGAGGCAAGGAAAAAGAAAATTAACCCAACTTGACTATCATCGAATCCTCAAAAACAACATAAACTATCTGGCTATACATATACATGTAAATCTTATAAACTACTATATAATCTTTTGAGATTCAAAAAGAGCTCTTGACAAGGTTAAAATTATACAAAAGAGAAGAAAGAGGATCCAAAACATATGAAAAGATCTAACCAAAGCTAGCTATTTCCTCCAACTTCAGATGACAAAGACCAATTATAATATGGTCTAAATTTTGTGTCTAGATCTGAAGTGTGTACGAGATGTGTTTTGTTCACAAAGATTGGTCTTTCTGGTTCTAATGGAACAGAGAAAGAAGTTTAGGTTTTAGAGAGGAAGAACTAATGAACAGCTAATATGTAATCTAAAACCGTTTGGGTTTACTCCAATGAAGGATAAATACAAGAAGACTCTCTCCTTCTTTTATTTTATCAAAATTATGGAGAGATAGTATATATTTATAAAACTATATATATAATAAACATGAGAAAATAGCTTTAAAATAAGAGAGCCCCATGTGTTCCAGTTTGTTCCATGATATATATGGAAGTTTTTTTTACTAGTTTAATTAAAATTTATAGTATAAAAAATGTTGGATTGAAACTGAACTCTTTTTTCTGGTGATAAGTGTAATTTGGGTTTTAAGTTATTCTGTTTCTCTTTTGCAGCACTCAATTAACTCAGCGGAAAGAAAAGGAGAGAGACAAGAGTTTTTAAGAAAAAGAGATGTAACAGTTTTTCAGCATTTGATTTTTCAAAGAAGACAAAAAACAAACGTTTAAATTTGTGGCAATATTGACAAAAATGTTGAGCTCATAAATACAAAACATTTATAGTTTTATTTAGATAGTAATTGTAAGAAATAGTGGAAGCCCCCTTGTCCCATTGGTTGAACAAGGGTTAATTAATGATTCTACACCCAGAGGTCTGGGGTTCGTATCCCAGATACTGCGATTTATTAATAAATTTGCAGATTATTGGAGGCAAGTGTGTAGGAGATTTCCAGCAATGTACAATTATAGCCGTTCGCCAGGATTGTACGCAGAGAGAAGTGTCCATCAAGAGCATAAAGAAGGAGGTGAAGGAGGTGAGTATGAAGAAGAAGGTGAAGAATGTGTCGTCTGTCATGGATCTAATAAGGGTCGGAAGGAATTGTCCGTTGTAGAATCGTCTATGTAACAGTTCTCATAATTTGCAATAAATAATAAATCCAGACGTTAAAAAAGAAAATTGTAAGAAATAAAAACAGAGTTCTTAGAGAAAAAGACATTGGTTTTGAAATTAAAAGGTGCCAAAAAAACATATTTAAGTCGATAAAAAACTCTAAAACAAAGAGAAAATAGAAGTCCCCTCGTGCCGCTAGTTTCTAAAGGTTGGTACAGGAGTTTGTGCCCACGAGCCATACGTTCGAATTTGAGTGGTGAGACCAAGCGGTGGTTCTTAAACACTTCTTTTATAAAATATTATAAATTTTCCAATTATCAACTTTCTACTTCCTATGGTCACTTTTACAAAAGTAAGTTTCCTCGGTCGGTTTTAAATTATCTGGCCAAAAAGATTCGAAAACCTTGCACTTTCCTATTGAAGTGGAAGAGGCGGACACGGATTTTATTACCCTGGAATAATTACTTTTAACATATTATAGAAAAATGTTTTGTAAGTTTTTTTGTTTAGAATAATTACATGTAAAAAGTTTAGTTACAAACAGGGTTCGACGTTGCCTTCAAAATGAGATTGAGCAGGTCATGTGAGACCTGTTGTAGAAAGAAATAGGTACTTGTATTTATTACATGCGTTTTTACATGTAAACACATCAACATTTATGTATTTTTTTTTCTTGGGAAAATCTCTATTTCCCGATTATAAGAACATTCTCATACCAAAAAAAATACTTTAACATAGTAGTTTGTAACTATTTTTTTAAAAAATTGTACTAATTAAAAACATACACATATACATAATATATACACATAGCTCAATGGTTTCTCAAGATTTCTTCAATGGTTTCTCAAGATTTCTCGTTCACACAAACCACTGATAAAAATGCTCTAAGATTAATGTTGGAAAGTCAACAGAAAAATGTTATGGTTAAATGGGGGTTCTGTTTTGACATTATATTATTTTCCAATAACAACAATGAGAAGTCCCAGCGCCAACGGCAAGATTTATCTTTGAATCTTCTCTAAAAAACAATGAGAAGTACCATTGGTTTAGAGAAAAAGTGTTAACAATGAGAAGTGTCATTGGCTTAAAACGGAAGAAGTGTTAAAAAACTTGAGTAATATAAATTAAGAACTCTTTTAGCTTTAGTGATTTTGAAAAAAAATCAAAAACATAAATAGATACAAAGTTGTGATAAAACTTTTTGGGCTATGTAGGAGAGAGAGAATAACCAAAAAAAAAACTTAACCAAACTAGAAAAAAACGTAGTTAGAAATAATCAAATATTAAATGGTTGAAGAAAATGATTAAAAGCTAAGGTATTCTGAAGTAAGGCTTGTATATAGTATAAATCAAAAAGGAGCTTTGTGAATGGAAGAAACTTTGTTTTACACCATTATATCGATCATTTAAAGATATTGTTAATATTTTATATCGTTGAATGTAAATTATACTGTTTATTTCTCGTCTAACTCGTAAATAGAAGACTGTCAAAGAAGAATCAAGACATAAAAAGTCTCTGTTAGTTAAGGCCTTTAGTTGTTTTTTCATTTTTGCAATCTAAAATGTTAGGGAACCAAAATAATTTAGTCAAACCATCGTTGAAGAACATGTGATCTTTGTTTCATTATGCGTGTTGCAAGAGACACAATTTGGATCAAAATTTACGTCCCAATTGATCATTTGAACCTCTTCTTCTATGATATAGCAACTAAAAGTGAACAAGTCAGAAAATAAAATTCAATTATGAGACTCTTTGATTTTACCAAATAGTATTAACCTAAGTCACAAGAGGGTCGATAATCTAACGTTGTGCCTCTTTTTTTTTTCTAAAACAAAAATAAGTTATAAGAAATACAATTAATTATCTGTGGAGAGGTATGGTTTTGATCCATAAGAGATGAAAGTTTAGAAAAAAATATAATTCAATTTGAAGCTTGCTTTTTGCTAGGGAAAAGATCCATATGTTTGAGTGGTAAACTAAGAAGATTTTGTGCACAATAAAATTTTAAAGAGAAGACGATTAAGAAAAAATAAAAACTAGAATTAAAGCCAAGAAGAGTTTGATTGTTGGGAATATATACAAAATATCCTTTGACTTGAAAAGAATTAAGAAACTAACTATAGGCTTACATGAACATGTCAGAGAGACAGAGCAAATAACATTTTTAACCTTTATTCATTCTTTCTCTCTTTCGCTTATCTTCTTCTCCCTACCATTGTTAAACCTCAAACTTAATCTTCCTCATCATCAACATCATCCTCAACTCCACCACCGCCACCACAATCCTTGTTTCCTATGACATTGCAACAAATCTTTCTAGAAATATTCACTAATTTTTTAGGTTGTTTATAATTCTCAATTTTCTTCCATCTCTGTTGATCTCACGCGCCACATGTCTCCATCCACCGTCGCATATCTCATTCGCTTCCATATCCTCTTACTTCTCTCTCATTTTAATATTTTCCGTAGCCCATCATCATATATTCTACAATTACCACACGAATACTTTGAAACATACATCAGTTTTTTAGATCCAAATCTGTATTGAAAGTACAAGTAGTATTTTTCAAAATCATGCTATTAAAAGAAATAGCTATATATTTATCAATATTTCATGATATTAAAAAAAATCACATGTATTTTTACTTAATTACAAGTAATTTTCATGTTATTCAACAGAATACATATATTTTTCTTTTAGATACGTGTTATTTTTACTTAAATCGTGCTATTTTTAGAATTGACATATTCTTTTTAATTTATTTTTTCTTAATCTCCACCACCAGAGGTCTTATCTTTTCCATCATCACCTCCTCTGTAACCACCACCATCGTAAATCTATATTGAAAAATGCAAGTAGTATTTTTAAAAATCATGCTATTAAAACAAATATCTATATACTTATCAACATTTCATGATATTCAACAGAGTCACATGTATTTTTACTTCAGTACATGTAATTTTCATGTTATTAAACATAATACATATGTGGAAGCCCCCTTGGCCCATTGGTTGATCAAGGGTTGATTAATGCTTCTACACCAAGAGGTCTAGGGTTCGTGTCCCAGATATTGCGATTTATTAACAAATTTGCAGATTAATAGGGGAAAGTGTGCAAGAGATCTTCAGCGATGTACAATTATAGCCGTTCGCCAGGATTCTACGTAGAGAAGGAAGTGTCGCCAGATCGTGGATCATTGAAGGGTATTCATCAAGATCACGAAGAAGGAAGTGTAGTCTGTCGTGAATCTAGTAAGGGTCGGAAGGTATTGTCAGTTGTAGAATCGTCTATGTAATAGTTCTCATAATTTGCAATTAATAATAAATCTAGACGACAAAAAAAAAAAAAAAACATAATACATATATTTTTCTTTTAGATACGTGTTATGTTTACTTAAACTGTACTATTTTTAAAATTTTCATGCTTTTTTTTTCTTGATCTACCACCAGAGATCTTATCTTCTTCATCATCACCTCCTATGTAACCACCACCATCGTATCAACCTCAACCACCACCGCCTTTACCAGATTTGTAACCTTCAATTTTTTATTCGCATTTACTACGGCCACCTCCGTAACCACTATCGTTACCTTCATCCGTATCACTTCCATCATCAAATCTATTTTTTCTCTCCGAATCTTTCGCCACCACCGCTTCCTCCGAAATCACCATCACCACCTCCATAACCACATTTATTATGGTGACCAAGATCACCGTACCGCTTCTATGACCGGATCTATTTTGTTCTCACCGAATCTCTACCATCACTTACAAACAAATATATCGATCATCTCGTAATAACTATATTTTCAAAAGGTTAACTGGTCTTTTTCCTACCACAAAAGAGTTATTTTTACCCAACATATCTGACACACGGTTAGTTTCTTAATTCTTTTCAAGTCAAAGGCTATTTTCTAATAATATCCTTGATTGTTTCACTAGAAAGATGTGACTCATCAAATTCCGAGTGTAATACAAAAAACGGATTTGTGTCAATCTTTTAGCTTTGGCAAATGTAAAAAGGGTAAATTGCATGACAGGGCATAAGACCATGTTTTAATTTCATGTTTTCGCAAAGTGAGAATTGGTTTTCAAGTTTTGACAATTTAGCCAAAATCTGACCATTTTACCCCTGCCAGCGGAACGATGTACTGTTCACTGTACGGTTCAGTTATGCGGTTCAGTTACGTACACTGTTTCGGTTAGGCAATATATTTTCCTTTTTAATTGATTTTTGCGGCTGTACAGTGAAAAATGGGGATTAATAACATTAAAAACAATGAGACATCAGGATTTAATGCCCAAAAAGTTTAGACATGACTCATGTCACAATTAATGCAAAAGTCATCATTACTTTTTCTAATATTAGTTTATATGTGTGAATAGTTGTAAGAGATAAATATGATCCATCAAACAAACAAATTAGTCTGAACGAATGTGATGCTGGAGAAGTTTTGATCTTCTTGATTTACAAAGTTTGGAGCCAAGACAACCATTGATCGTGTAAGTAATGAAATTGGTTAAGAAGTTTTTTGTTATAACACACTAGGGTCTTGATTGTGTTCGAAATCAACATTGTTTTTATATAAAAACCCAGAATATTTTTATTTCCAATTTTTTAGTTGAAAATGCTAAATGAGGATAGATTTATGTATATAAGTGTGTAGTTAGGAATTCTTTTTGTTTTTTGTAGATATAATCATGCTTTCATTTGCATTTAATGGGGTTTTGCTGAATTTATGATGCAGGTGGGTAATGGATATTCCCGTATTTACTATGGTGGGTAATGGATATTCCCGTATTTACTATGGTGGGTGAGTGGAGATACAAAGAAGAAGAATGGAAATTTGAACCATGGGAAGGCTGGTTTGGTCGTTGTGTACGTGTTAAGGAAAACATGACGTACACGGAATTCGTACGTACATTATGCAAGGTTTTCAGTTTGACGTCCACCGAATGCAATCCAATAATTAGTTACTGGATGCCGGGAAAGATGTCAGTGATGATAGAAAGTAAACGCCCTCCTTTCTACATTGACAATTAAATGAGCCTGAATACGTTCTTTTTGATTCGTGGTGGGGATCCTAGTGTCAACTTGTTTGTCTCTTTCATTACAACCGTCAAGGCACTCGGGAATAATGTCCCTATGACTGATGGTGACAATGCTGAAAGTGACCGTGTGTGTGGGAGTGCAAAGACACCAAATCCTATCGTAGCGGTTTCAAATGTGGATGCAAATAATGAGGCCGTAGATGAACAAGACGACGTACAAGAAGATAAAACAGATGAGGATGAAGAGGAGGAGGACACCGAAGATATATGGTGATGGGTATGATGATCATCAGGGCGACGATGGATTTTTTAGTTGAGGAAGAAAAGTATGGTAGATATGTACGTGTTAAAGAAAATATGACGTACACGAATCTGACGTGTACGTTATGTGTGGTGTTTAGCTTGAAGTCTACTAAATTTCATCCAAAAATCAATTACTGGATAATGGTAATAATGTCGATGATGATTGAACATAAACGCCCCTATGTCTACATTGACAATCAAATGAGGTTGGATACATTTTATTTTATTCTTAGTGGAGATTCAAGTGTAAATATATTTGTGTCCTTTTATCCAACACTTCGAGAAAGGTGTGAATAGTGTTTGCATGATAGAAAGCCAACATTGATGAAACCAATCATTGGTTAGAGGTGAAAACATAACAAAAACCATATCGGAGGCTCCAAATGTGAAAAAAACAATAAGAACGTAGACGAGAAAGAAGAAGTAGATGACAATAAAGATGTTGAAAAGAATGATAAAATGACGAAAAAGAGGAGGATGGGGATGAGGAGGACGACGAAAACGTCGATGAAGATGACGAGGACAATGACGGATCAAGTGGATGGGAAGAATGTCTTAGAACCGACTATAGACGCTAATAATGAAGATTGCGAGTATAACAAGTGGACTAATTTTGTAATTGATAAATATTCAATAGAAAATGTCGGGGAAAATGGTAACACCATCCGACTATGAAACTAATAGGGAAATTCATATCATATACTAGAAACGTGTACGTACACTACTGAACATGTATGTGATAGAAAAAGCATCGATAATTTTTAAAAGATGGTGACATTCAACCATCTTTTAGTCCTAACTGGGAGATATGACATGATTTGGAAGATTGTAAGTACACTAATTACTGTGTAGACGAGGCATTATATGAAGGTGAATATTTGACCTACACGAATACATATGGACATGGTAGAGGTGAAGTGCATGGTAATGGTTTGGTATTGGAGGATCATCAAAAGGGATATTACTTGAATCAAAGTACAGTTTAGTGAATGTGAATGAGTCTTACGAAGTGTATAATTGTTTTTCTACAATGCTAAGCACTAAGCCGAAGAGACTCGATGATGATTTTTCTCTTTTCTTCGACAATTTAACCAATGTCTAACTGATAAAAAAAAAGTAAAATAGTACAATATGGAAAGACAATTTTTTGCGGGAAATCCCTATACTCTAAATACCCGGTACCAAATGAGTCCCATGAAAACCAAACCGAATATCTTAATGCTTAGGGCTAGTATGAATTATCATGATGACTATGTATGTTAAGGACGATACAAATATCATTGTTGAGACAATGTACTAGAGTAAATAGGTGCATACACATGCATATTAGGAAAGTTAACGTACACAAGTACATCCATTGGAGACTATGTACGTAAACATGTAATACTGTGTACGTGAGAAACGAAGTAGTGATCATGACAGAGAGAATGGTGTTATTACCACCATGTGTAGCGTTTTGCCAGGATAGAAGTAAAACTATCACAAACAAGTGAGATTGGAACATTCTTTTTATTCATAGTAGCAATCTAAGTGTAAATTGTATCGTTTTTTTCAACCCGTTAAGGATAGTGTGAATAGTGTGTGCATGATGAATAGCATTGCTGATGAAACTAACCATGGGTCAGAGGTGGAAACAATGAAGAAGTAGATGAGGAAGAAAAAAATGAGGGCGATAAAGAGGATGAAAAGAAAGAAGATGAGGATGACGAAGAGAAGAAAGAGGACGATAAAGATGACGACTATGAACAATAGTAAAGGTAATGGCGAAAATTACATTACAACAAGTGGACTGATTTTTTTGTTGAGAAATATGGGATAAGATATGTCAGGAATGTTGGTGACACTCAACTTACTGTGGGGCTAGCATAAAAATTCAGTTGATTATTAGAAACGTGTACGTATATTAATTAACATGTACGTGATTTATAAAGCATCATTGGTTTACGTAATTAAAGTTGATTATTTGACACATGTACGTATACTACTTCACATGTACGTACACAGAAGAAATTCGCTGAAGGGTATAATTGTAATTGTGCAGTCATCTTCCACCTGAGTATTATCTACTTCTGCAACCCTAAATTTACAGCCGTCATTAATCTTCCACCTGAGTATCTACTTCGTCGTTTGGTTTTTTCCCAGCCATTTCGAAGGTTGCTATCTCGCCGGAGGTTTCTCAGTTCCTCTTCGCCGGAAAACCTGCAACTTTCTCTTCGCCGGTTTTTGGAGTTCAATGCGATGCCTCAATTCAAGTAGCGGACAATTCGAACGGGGATGTCGAAAACGAATATGGATGAATGAATTCAGAACTGATTTCTACTTCTCTCTCGAATCTCTCCATCTCTCTGTCATTGTTCTTCTTCGTTTTCTTGAAAATTTTGTTTTTTTTTAATTTAAAACCAAAAGAAACTAAACCGCAAAGTAACTGTGTCGTTTGATTTAACTCCTTAGGGGCATTTTCGTCATAAATTGGCTTAAATGTCAAAACGTGAGAAACAAATCTCACTTTGCCAAACGGTGAGAACAAATCTTTTTTTCAACACAAACATGAAAATTTCTTATGTAAAAATATCGACAGGAAAGTAGAATGAATCATATTTTTTTCTGCATTTATTATGTTGAGTGATGCATTTGTTTTTCATAGTTTAAAGTTAAAATTGTGGGGTTTTCAGTTGTTATCAAAGGTTTGTAGAGAAAACTTTCTCTCTAAGTAAAAATAAACTAACGAGTAAGTCAAGAGATTAAGAGTTGATAGTTTTTCTAATTAGCTATTGACATGGTTTTATATGATATATAATATCTAATAGAGTGGCGGAAGCGAATTAGAGTAAAAACAGAAAATGAGGAGAGAAATGGTTTTGAATCGGGATAGAAACGATTTCAACACGAGTTGAAATCGTCAAAGCGAGGATGAAACTTAACTATTATATATATGATTGGTTACAGAGGTATCTTTAGATTTATTTAGTAAGAATCCTCTTCTCAAGGCTAAGACAAGACAAAACTCTTAGACAATTTGGGTTACTTTTTTTGGATTTTTTAATAGATTTTTCAGGCTATAACTTTATAGTTTATTTTGTGTACTTTTACGTCTAGTATGATTCAACTCTATTGGTTATGTGTTTCTACTCCAACTCTATTGGTGAAATTCTTTATTTACTTTGATTTTTTCTTCACTTTTAAATTTTATTTTCAACTTTCTTTTACTAAGTGATTAAATAGTCTATGTGTGCTTATAATCTAGGCGCTAACCGAGCGGTTATCTAACGCCTAACGTCTAAAACGTCTAATCGAGACTTAGGCAACATTACACGGTTTAGACGTTTATAGCATAAAACAATAAAAATATCTATTTAGAAAATTATAGATATAAATCTTGAACAAAAACTAGACAAAATATTTATTTAATTCATATCAAATAACATATGAATATCTATAACCATGTATATGGAAGTAGAACTTATATATGCGAAAATACACGAATTCTATACGATTTTAGACAGTCGAAGCGGTTTTTTAGACGTTGCCTAAGCTCCTAAGGCCTAGACGGAAGCTAGGCGACCGTCTAGAACGCTCTTTAGAATACTCATTGATAGGCCCGGCTCAAATATTGGTGAGATCCGGTGCCAGATCCGACTCAAAAAAATTAAGGGCCTTTAGATTAAAAAAAAGTTTGGCCTATTATTATTACTAAACAAAAATTTGTGGTTATTAATTATAGAAATGTTATTTAATTTAGATTTTTTCATATTGTTTTTTTAATAAACATTGGGATTTTAAGGTATATTTCTTGAATTAGTGACTATTTTTTTTTTTTTGTCAACCACACATTAATTATTAAAAAACTCCTTGATTGGTTACCAAATTAGGAGGAATAGTGCTTACAAAAGTAACTTCAGTAAATAATAGACGAGAAGAACGGGCTAAGCAGTCCGCCTTGAAATTACATAAACGAGAGATAAGGGAAAGCGAGAAAAAGGGGAAAGAGACACGAATCAAACCAAATTCGTCTAGTTGATTGGAGAAGGCTGGCCATTCTTCAGGTGATTGTACCATCGAGACTAACTCTGAGCAATCTGTTTCAAACGCCTGACAATCGATCTTTCTTGAAAGGATATTCTTCATGGCCCAAATTAAGGCTTTCATCTCCGAGTGAAGGGGGAGGGGCATCTCCGGAGGCACTTTGCACCTAGCAATATTGTTTGATCATTTCCTTGAAAACACCACCATCCTATACCCATAGTTGGATCCGAAGATTTCCAAGAGCCGTCAATCCGGCATCTTAAGGATTGGATTGGGCTTTCCAGTATTTCCGTAGTTATAGTAGTTTCCATCGGTTCCAACTAAGCATCTTCCCACATTGATTTCTCACTCAATGCGTGATTTAAAATATATGTGGGTTCAGATTGTATTCCTTTAAAAACCTTTTTATTTCTATCTTTCCATATAAACCACAATATTCAAGCAAAACAGTTGTTTCTGTCTCTCCCATCTCGAGGAAGTGGTATATTAGTGACTATTTTTTATAAGAAAATAGAGTGTTTTGTACAAAAAAAGAGAAATTTTTTTTTTAGACCTTTGGACCTTGTGTCCTAGGACTCCTAACACATGTGTTAAGCCGGCATGCAGACTAATACGTACTTTCAAAATATTTGATATATATATATATATATATATAGATATTTAATTTTATGTGAAAATTAATTACAAAATTATATATATATATATATATATATATATACTCTTACATAATTTTTCTTTTTGGGATTTATTAATATTATGAGAAATAAATTATATGTATTGATGAATTACAAATTTTATCACAAATTTATATTTTCATAACCCCTACCAAAAAAAAAATCTCTATTTTCATAACGATTAATATATATATATATATAATATTTTGATAAAATTATATAATAAATAAATAAATATTACTCGAGGCTAAATGTTTGTCTACACATATATATTTTCTAACCCTAATTTAGAGCCGTACATACATCAACCACCATTATCTTCTTCGTTCTATTCTTTCATTTTCTACGAACAACCAAAATTAGTAAAGACATGGAGAAAGAGAGAGATTGGTTGCACATGCAAACAAGAAGCCTTTCGTCACCATTCGTGGTTTAAGCGGCGGGTTGTCTTCATATGCTGCCACGTGTCACAATTTCTGACTTCAAAGCAATCCTCTTTATCTCTCGTCCACCAATAACTACGTTTTACTTCTTCTTTTTGTTCTTTTCTTCGTCAAACAATTGAAACCATAAATATCTAGTAGTACTATATATAACTCGTATCTAGTACAAACTCAACATTTTGGAAAGAAAAACTAAAGTAGTTTAACATATTTTTGTCTATGATTTGAAAAACCTATACATCAAATACAAAACTTTTAGGTTAAGATATAGAAGAGCAGTACATAAATAGACCTATGCATACAAACTTATAAACTTATAATCTCAAAATAAATGTTTTTTTTATGTGGTAAAACTCATTATATATATATATTTATACAATTTGTTTCTTCCCGTTGACTACTTATATAGCTACACGTAAACCCGTTCGTGAGCTTTGTGCCTTTGCATATGCCTCTGCACTTATCTTAGGCTTTAGTTTTGTCCAATTACAGGCAGCCACGACTATGTTTCGTATATTTTTTCTCTTCCCTTATGTCATTCATTAGTTGCATTAAAAATAATATCGTAATATCATTGCTTTAATGCTTGTCTTCTTTGGTGTTTTTGCCAAAACTTCTTCGTTATACAGTAAAACCTCTATAAATTAATATTCTATAAATTAATAACTTCTCTAAATTAATAAATTTTTCCGGTTCCGAGTTGGGACAAGTGTAAAATATGACATAAATCGATAAATTAATAAGATAATAATTTTTTTGAATACCTCATATAAACATATGGTCCCATCGATATCATAAATTAATAATTGTATAAACTTATCTATATAAATTTATATATGTCATATTTGAATTACTATGATATATATTTAAAATATTCTATGTAAAAAAATTAATAAAATATGACTCTATTATTCGAAAAAAGTTTGTGTTGTTTTTTTTTAACTTAATAATTACTTCTCTACTTGTAATTAGGTTTTAAAAGATATTACTTATAAAGAAAAAAATTATTTTTAGATAGAAATGTTTTTAAGAAATTACAAAATTAGTAAAATCTCTCTATAAATTAATAATTATTAATTTATCGATAAATTAATACCTATCTAAATTAATAAAATTTGCTAGTCCCAACATTATTAATTTATAGAGGTTTTACTGTATATATATATGGTGTATACATAAACAGTGCCGGCTCAACAGTATTATAGGCCCTAGGTCAAAAAAAAATTTTAGGCTCTTAGAATTTTTTTTTTTTTTTGTGTTTTTTGTGTTATATAAAAAAATTGTATGATATTTTTATTAAAAGGTTAATTATTAAAACTAAAAATAATAATAAAAAAATTTATGGACCCTTCTAAATTTTATTTTTATATTGTAATTTAAAATTTTAATACTTTTATAAAAAAAAAATTAAAATGGGCCCCTTAATTATTGGAGCACGGGATTGGACCCCTGGCCGTCGCACCGCTCGCCCCCTATTTGAGCCGGCACTGTACATAAATATGTGAAATATATTTTAGGGAGACTCACAAAAATGCCCCTTTTTCAATACTCCTTTTCAAAAATGTCCCCTTTGGCTGTCCATTTTTAAAAATACCCCTTTTTATGTACAAAATGACTAAATTACCCTTCTTTTAATAAAAGATATCACAAATATATAAGGAAATATAACAAAATTAGGTCCACAAAATACAAAATATTTTTTGGCGGGAAAAGTGATCCCGCAATTTTTCTCGCCAAAACACTTGTAAAAACTTGTAAAACCTTTAAAATACCTTGTAAAATTTTCCCGTAAAATTTTTTCCCGCCAAAAAATTTTTTTTACGGGAAAAGTGATTCCGCAATTTTTTTGGCGTTAAATTTTTGGCGGAAAATTTTTGGCGGGAAAAATTTACAAGGTATTTTAAAGGTTTTTTACAGGGTATTTATAAGGTTTTACAATGTATTTTAAAAGGTTTTACAACGTATTTATAAGGTCTTTATAAGATATTCTAAGATTTTACAAGCTATTTTATAAAGTTTTACAAGTTATAAGGTTTTACAAGTTTTTTATAAGGTTTTACAAGTTATATATACCTTATAAAACCTTATAACTACCTTGTAAAACCTTTTAAAATACATTGTAAAACCTTACAAAACACTTGTAAATACTCCGTAAAACCTTTAAAATACTTTGTAAATTTTTCCCGCCAAAAAAATTGCGGAATCACTTTTCCCGCAAAAAAAATTTTTTGGCGGGAAAAATTTTTACGGGAAAATTTTACAAGGTATTTTAAAGGTTTTTACAAGTGTTTTGGCGGGAAAATTGCGGGATCACTTTTCCCGCCAAAAAATATTTCATATTTTGTGGACCTAATTTTGTTTCAAATAAGGGTAAAATAGTCATTAAAAATTAAAAGAGGGCAAACTTAAAAATAGACTCTCAAAGAGGGCATTTTTGAAAAAGAGTATTGAAAAAATGGCATTTTTAACAATTTCTCTATATTTTATTTATTAAAAGTATCGTATAAATATACTTGTGTCAGGAGAAACCAAACAAATTAGTGGTATACTTTAGTATTTTCCTAAAGTAGCTAGAGAAGCTTTTTTTGTGTGGTTGTGTATAATAACTCGAAAGGTGATTACTATTAAGATAGTATTATAGTTTATGAGATGATGCTACCAACATAAGAAAAACTTGTAGGAGTACGAATGTTTCGAGATTAATACGAATGTCGCTATATTTAGCATGCCTGTGAGGGGATTAATTATATAAAATTTCTTTATAATTAATAGCTTCTTCGCATTCTATTAATAGACTTTATTTTAAGTCCACATGATTAGCTGAAATACATGTTTCCATTTTGTACAAACGTTTTTCAACAAAGAAAACATTTCAAACGCTATCATTTTTGCGCAGGCATCTTTCGATCTTCTTTTTTTTTTTTTTTTTCTTTTTTTTTTTCTTTCTTTTTTTCGATCTTCTTGCATGTGTGGCCATCAATCATCGTGGTTCAAGAATTAAATTGTTACTCCAAAACTTTGTAAATTACTATATCATTAGGGCATATGCAAGGGTGCATCTTTGAAGTTTGATCTTACAGGAGAAAAAATATTAAAATATTGTAAGAGCTTTAATTAAGATCTTTTGTAAACTAATTGATTATTGGTAGAACATGTTTAGATCATAGGAATTGATTTGAAATTGAAATAATGTAAGATCATTAGTTTACAATTTTAAAAACTTTAAGAAATAACTTTTAAATTGCAAACTTAAAAAACTTATACTAAAATAGATTTGAAAATAAAAAGAAACACAAAATATAATATCAAATTTTTATGAAACAAAAAAGAACATTAAAGATATAAATAAAAAAACAAACAAACAAACATATTATTTAATTAAACCCTAGCATAGATTTCGGATCGAAGGAGAAATGAAATGTTTTTTTCCTTTGCAAAAATTCGTAGCCAATGATGAAGCGCCACGTCACGCTAAAACTGGGCCAAGAACAGTTCTACAACAAGAACAGATCTACAACAGATCTAATACTATTCACAATATTTTCTATTTTTAAAAGGCTAAGAACACCTAAGAGCATCTCCAATGGAGAGCTCTCTCCATGAGACTCTCTCAAAATTTTTATTATAAATTTCTTGAAAATATGAGATGAGAACTTTTAGGTTTTTTTTTAGTTTTTCATAGTCCATTGGTAGGTTCTCTAGTGAGGTTCTCTTAGGAAAATTTTTTTATTAAAAAATATTCTTTCATAAAATTTAATTATTATTGCAATTCATAAAAAAAACATACATTATTTCAAACATTTCTAAAAAGATGTGCAAAAACAAAACCGGAATAACGATTAGTTGTACCGTTGAGTGTTGCGAAATTTTTGCTATATATTGTATCATATAGCATATTATCTGGATTAGCTTAGTTTACATGTCTTTCGTATAAAGTTCGTGTGTTGAAATATTCATATTATTCACTACACAATGAAACTTTCGATTATTTCCAAACCCAAAAAACAAAATCAAACAAACTGTAATATTCAGTATCCTACTGTCAAACGCGGATTTACATTTTTGGTGTTGTGGATTCATGTATCAGCCGCACCATTTGGATTCAAACATGAGTGTGAATTAGAGAAATCGAAAGGTTTTGTCATTGAAACATGGCCAATTGAATTTAAGTTATGGACATGTAACGAGCCAATCACTTTGACCTCACTGTAATAAAAGATGGGAGTCAGCGAGTAGCTGGTAGAGGACGCCAGTTATTGGCTTGGTGTATGACATGACCACGAGAAGTTGCAGAAAGATGTTGGTGTATAACTTCCTTGACGTGAGCAGCAGCTACTTCGCCACCACGTTCAGCGAGTTCTAAGTAAAGTATTGATTTCAGCATTGCCCCTTCCTGCATCATCCCATTACATTCATTAGTTCCATGTCAAACTCTTCTCATAACCTAAAATCCAATCATTATATTTGATACAAACTTAACTGATTTTAGAAAGATGAAAAAGACAGAAACTGAACATTTCCACAAATGATCTAAGCACCCCGTCCCAAACATAGTATATCAGCTTGCACAATTATCTAAGAACATGTCCAAACATAGCATTATCAGTTTCCACAAATGAACTAAGCACATGACTAAACATAGCATTAAGAGTTTCCACCAAGAGTGCAGCCATTAATATAAAGGACTACATACAACTTTCAATCTAGATTATGATATCACCCCATGAAGACAATACAAATTCCAGAGACTACAAGCATAAAGAAATATAACAGATATAAACACTAATAACAGACATAATCGGTAGCTCCAAGAAAAAGCTCAAGTGGACGGTACCAGAGTGTGACAACACGACTAGTCATTGTTTGCTTTTGCTTTGGGTCATAAAACGTAGCCAACCCGAAATCAGCAATCTTTAATATTCCATCATTATCTAGAGACTACACGAAACCCGCGAAGTAACCAAACCTTCAAGCTTAATAACATTAGGATGATTTATTCTATTAACCCTAATTTGTTTATCCGAAACTATGAAGACTAATCAAACATGCAATGACTCAATTAGTCTTCAATCATGCCAAAAAAACAAACACAAACGTCCAAATTGATTCAAATAACAATAATCGATGCTTAGAACTAAGAACCCTAATTTACAGAACATACACCTAATTTGAAAACAATCGAAGAACCCTAATTGACAACATCAAACTACAATATTTAATCATGAAAACCGAGGGAAAAGGACTAGATTTATACCATTAGAAACAAACGGGAGCTTCCTTTATCGATTACTCTCCGATTCCGAAGATATGGATCTCCGATTTGCTTAATCTTCCATCGCCGATGGTAAGCAGCGGCTCTGGGGATGACGAATCCGGCCGAACACACGCTCATACACCATTTTTATCTCTTAAATCTATCCTCAATCGCCGGAATCGTCGGACACAATCACATAGAAGCCATCGCCGAGCTCTCGCCAAAGAAGAGAGAGAGAGAGAGAGTCGGGAAAATAAATTGAAGAAGAGTGAAACGCGAGACCCAATTTTTTTTTCTTTTTGTTAAAAATCGTCAGCCACTCAAACAGAGACACGTGTGCGTCTCTCTTGGGTTCCCAAAACCATCTTCACAGAACCAGCTCTCTCCTCAATTATATTTTCTGATTTAATTTTAATCAGTTTTAGAGAGTTTTTTTTTTTTTTTTTGAACAAAGAGTTTTAGAGAGTTTTAAGAAGAGTTTTAAGGGTTCTCCCTTTAAATATGGCCTTACCTGTATTGAGAAACATATATAAGACAATATTTTTGTTCGTCTAAACCATCACTTGATTTTATTTACTATATATATATATATGAAAGTCTCTAACTCCGGCTACTATCACGTATTTAGAATATATATATATATATATATATATATATTATAAACCATCACTTGTTAATAACCACAAAAACTGTATGAATAAATCATACCAAAAAAAAAAAAAAAAACTCTATGAATAAAAAAAAAAAGAATCGTATTTTTTTTATTTTATTTTTAATGATTTAGAGGTTTTGGGCTTAAACCCGTACATTCTTTTAGACTAGAAATTAGAATATTTTATATAATCTTTTTCTAAGTAAGAAAGTGTGACTTAAACCGTTGATCTTTATATAATTTAGATTTTACTAGTTGAACTATGAATACTTGTTAGAATCTTGTTTCTTCGTATCTGTATCTATGTTTGGTAGTTTCATACGATACTGACCATCCAAAAAGAAAAGTCAAAAAGATCCAAATTCGAGTGTTATAGCAATATATAAGACTTATATAACGTGTTCAGATCTTCGATATAAGAGATTATGAGTCTTATTTTTTTTTGTTAGAGATAAATGTGCCTTTTTAGAAGAACGAACTAAAAATTGAAAAATTAAAAGCACGATACACAATCAAATTCTCCTAACAGAACCAACACAAACTTAAGCCAAATCTCACCAGAGTAAACAAACTCCATCTGGTTTGTAATACATTTTTAAGAGATTCACTATAATACTTAATTTAGTCATATATTTTCACATTTTGGTGTTCATGTTTCGTTCGACACTCTTGGCAGTAGCTTTGATAGAGTCTTTGGTTTCTTCTGTTGCATTCTTCACCTTATCCTTCAAATTTCCGGCAGCGTCTTCACTCCTTCCTCCGCCTTCTTCGCCACCTACACGTCCGGTCCAGTTTTATTCAGTTCAAAACCGTGTTGTCAATATATTTGGTAGCACAAATGACAATTTTATTGTCTAATTTGACATATTATAAATTTTTATAAATCATATTAATGTATAAAGAAAGTAATGACCTTTTCTTCTGCATTGTTGGCTTCATCAGAAACGGAATTCTCCATCCTCGTACTTGTCTTTGATTAAAATTGCAAGAACTTACGAATAACGTTAATTAATTTAAAATGTGATAACTTTAATCAGAAATAAATAAAGATATAATAGTTACGTACGTGGAAGTGTTTTGTCGCGACGGGGAGAAGAACTCTAGGAGTAGGAGTTGCACCTGCGATGGGCATTGTTGCGGAGGAAAGCTGCAATAGATAAACTTGCCATTTTGGGATTCTCTTTTGTCGTCTTCTGTCTAAAGTAATTAAGAATTAGGATTAGTTTGTTAAAATTGTAGTTTTGGTAAATTTATACATTGATAAAAAAAAAAAATGGAGACCGCGAAGGAGCGTGTGAGGGAGACACGTTAAGATTTTGGTGGAGACGTGGCGAGTTTGTCTCATTGTGAGGTTTTCTGTTATGCTTTTGCTAAATTACAGCTGTGTGACCAAATCCTTTTGGTTTTACATGCAATTTTGTTTACCAACAAGTAGAACAATATATTTATGTGGATGCAAATGAAAGCTACATTTTTCAAGTAATGATTCTTAAAACAAATCTCATCATTTACGGACATGAGAAAGTCACATTAATTAACTGACCACCATTAGATGAGCATATGTATCGTTCTTCAAATACATGTCTAAATAGGATTCAATAATAATTCTTCTATACATGTTTTGTTCTTTTTATCAACACAAATAAGATGGTACACAAAATGCTTATACTAGCCCGAGTAGGCCATGATCTAGAGAAGAAGAAGATTATATGCCTTTGACCTTGGTCGTTATAATTTTGTTCCGACCATTTGGATTTTTGAGTATTTATTTATAACTTCTAAATTTTCAACCTAAAGAAAACATTAATGTAAACAAATGAGGGTGGCTTTGATTTGGTGATGAAGTAAATACGTTTCTCATGATTCAGAGGAGTAACACACTTTTAATTGTCAAGTGCTGAAACATATTTACATTTTTAGATTGTGTGAAACATTGTATATGCTCGTTACTAAAATTTTACTCATACTTTGATATTTTAACTGCTTACAAAGAATGTAAATTATGAAAATTAAACTAAGAGATACATACAAAAACAAAGTGGAAGATATTTCTTTTGGTGGACTCAAGAGATAATTTCTTGGATCAAACTGGACAAGATAAGTTTCTCTAAGTCAACTACTACAGCTTGATAAGTTTCATCAATCTGAAACTCACTTCTCCAACCCAAATCCCATACTCCACTTGTCATCTCTGTCTTCTTACCCTTTAAATCCTTCTCCAACACCAAGTGAATGGTCTCTTTAACGAAGCTGTTCTGTCCTGAAAACGTGTCTTTGTAACTTCCCAGAGACTCAAACCCATCACAGACTTCCATTAACACCTCATCAATGTGCAAAGAGCTTCTTGTGTGACACGGTTGTTCTGCTAGTAGAAGGCTTTTGCGTCTGGCTACTTCTTTGGCAAAGTCTAGTGCTAGTCTTTGGTCTGATATCACAATGTTATCTCTATTTCGAAAGTTTGATTCTCGGCTTCGTTTAGTGTTGGTGTTGAAGTCGAAAAGATCCTCTGCGTAGTTGATGAACTCTGAGGAGCTGGATAGGAATGATTTAAGAGAGATTTGGGATGCTTCTGGCTCATGAGAATAGTGAATTGTGGCAGCACAAGATGAAACTTCTCCATTGTCACATTGGCCTTTACAAGAACAAAGTAGAGACTTGTCAAAAGAAACAAACTTTAAGAATATCCTGAGAGTTGAGAACTGTAGTAATAACCTTGATTGTGAAACTCTGAAGAAGTGGTTTCCTCTGTAGAAAGTTGGTTAAGTGATCCAAGCGTGTCCTGTGAAGAGGAATGATTCTCTGAACCAAGGTTGTTGTCTTGTTGACGGAGTTTCTTCTTGGCCTAAGTGAGAAACAGTGTTAATGAAAGTATGTAAAATTAGAAATGAAATTTTATGCATTGAGGCTGTGAGAAAGTTTGCTCACATTTGGTCTACTAGCCTCACCGGACTTCTTTTCTCGGCTACCACTACTAGAGCTTGAGCTCAACCTGCTGGAACGTCGACTCTTGTTTCTTGATACGTCTGAAGGATTGTTCGATTTCTTTTGAGAAGCAGGATTGCTAGGTGGTTTAAGAGCTCGGTCATGAGGTCTATGTCTATCTTTACCTTCAGCAATATCCTCCTTCTTGACAACAAGCTTTTTGTTGGTTTTGTTGGTTTCCAACGGTTTTCGATCTCTTGTTAGAGTTCTGCCATTGCTTGGAGACATTAGCTTGATCACCTTACCTTCATTCTCTTCTCCTTTCCGCACCATTTCTTTCGGTTCTTTGTCTTTCTTGGTCAGACTTAATGGTAATTTCATTTTGTTGCTTCCCTTGGCTTGATGATCTTTTCTCTGGTTAATCATTCTTGGATGAACCTCCCCTTGCATTCTCGGTTTCTTAGGTACAACCGGTCGTTTGCTTCCCGGCTTTTCTTCCATCTCGGGTTGTACAACACGCATAGGTCTGATGAGTACTATAGTCGAGGGATTCTCTCTCGGAATCTCTTCAGGCAAAGATTGTAAAACAGTTTCTCTCATAGAGTTGCATCTCACAATTTCGGGACTCTCCTTATTATTCTTCTTCACCTTCTCTTGTCTTTCTGATGACAGCTTTAAAATATCCGGCTTATCGATATGATTCACCGTGCTTTTGCTCGGTTCTTGAGTTGATACATCCAAACCCATAAGCCTAGCAATCAAACTTGGAGCTCTCCGTGGAATATCAGACGAAGCAGAGGACTTTGTAGAGCCAGAAACCATAGAAGATTGGCTCGAGCTAGTTGACGACGATGCAGCTCCAGAAGAAGAAGCAAAATCATTTCTAACAACTCGAGTCTTAATCCCTGTAGTAGTTGTTTGTGAAACAAGATTCTGCCTAAGAAAGCTCTCTCTAATCACTTTCCTTAACTCTTCATAACAATCCTTAGATGCTACACTCTCTTGAACCATCATCCGTTTCTCAACCCGCTCTCCGAATCTATCCGACATCGATCTTTGAAACCGCAAATCGCTTCTTCCGTCTTTACAAATCCTCGGTTTCTGCTTACTATCATCTTCTTGAATACTACTTAACATAGCTAAAGACTCTTCCAAATCAAGTGCTCCTCTTAACAAATCTTTCGCTATATCCTCAGGCCTCGACACTGCCTCAAAGCTAAACCCTTTAGACCAAGACTCAATCGCACCATTCAGTTTCTGAATCCCTTTAGATACTCTCAAAAGCTGAAACGAAGAAGGAGGAACATCCTCGGTATTACTCTTCCTAGGCGCCACCGCCATTTCAGACCGCTCTTTCGCTTTCGAAAGATGTTCTTCACATCTCTGTTTAGTACTACTACTACGACTCTTACTCTGTTTCTTAATAGCTCCACATTCAACAACATCTCTTGGATCATCACACATTATGAATGATCTATAAACTCCTGATCTCAATTTCCCTTCAGGCATTGTAACTTTCTCTGCAACATAAAAGGTCAAACTTAATTCGATCTCAAAACATTGCAGGATCTTCAAGAACAGATCAAACCCTAGTTCTGAATTTTCGATCTAAGACAAAAATCAGATTTTTATAATTTCTCATAAATCAGAACTAAAGTGAAACATTTAAACACAAAATTTCAAGAAGAAAAATCTAAAAAACTAACCAAAATTGAAGCTTTTTTTTTTGTTCTTCAGTTCCTCTTCCTCTGTATCAAAATCTTTCCAAAAAAATTATCAAAAATTCTAGATAAAGTCTGTGAATTACTAAGGAAATGTAAGACCCAGATGAGAAAAACTCAAAAGATAGAAGATTTCAATCAAAAACCAACGAAGAGTCATCGCCTGCAAGTAACAAGAAGAGAGAGAGAGAGAGAGAGAGAGGCAAACGAGTCAAAGTTAAAGATCCAAGCTTTATGACTTCTTCGAGGTTTTGTGAGATTCTTACACAGATAAGATCTTCTGGGGACAAGCTGATTCAATTGTCTTAATGAAATTGAAATCTAAAGAAACATTGAATAATCTTAATTTTTTTCACTATAGGAAGAGATAGGGAAGATGAAGAGAAGGTACACGTCATCAGAAGAACGGTGTTTTTAAGTTTTCGAAAAAGGACAAAACTACTTCCGTTATTCTATAACTAATCAAGTTTTAGCTTTATTCGGTTCTGTTTATTTGTAATTTAATCATGTAATTTACCAAAATATATGTGATTATTTTGTTTAATAAAACTACAGTACTATTTGCTGGCGAGAGAATCAAAATGCGAGTGATAAAATTATTAACATGAAGAGAATACTTATTTTTTTAAGAAAGAAAAATATATGTGTGGGAATAAACTCGTGTTGGTTTATTTATTTATTTAACAGCTGCAAAACGGCCGGTAATAAAGAATAGAAATATCAGAATAATTCTTCCGTGTAGTCGTTTAACTAAATTTTAAGTTCATAAAATGTAATCAGTAGTTGAAATGAAATGAATGGCAATATTTTCAAGTGATGAATTGTGATTTAGCAAATACATAGTATATAAAGATATACTCCAGCACCATGACAAATTTAATTTTACAAAGGTTTCCACAAATTAGAATTTTAATGTGTTGTAACTTGTAATCAATCATGTAGAATAAATCCAAGAAATGCAAACAACAAATGACATTAATGTTCCTATTTTTGGAGAATTCCATTCCAATGACACTTTTCGTGTGGTTTCTCCACATTTAGTTAGCATTTATTGAAGAATATCACCATTATTTATCATTTATTATCCCATCAAGAACAGCATTTTATATGGGTCATTATAGTTAATTCGATTCTTATTGACTAGAGGTTTCACACCAGAATTTATATTCACTTGAAAATCTTCCATGTTTTATTATAAGCTTCAGGACTAAGATATTTTTCCATCTCAAACTATATCTAGTCAATTTTCATGAAATTGGCATTGCATTTCCAAAACCATAATAAACTATTAGTGGGACGATATATTTGACCATACTAAATCGTTAAAATTAAATAAAGTTGGGACTTTCCAAATTTTAAAGGAAGGAAATGGAATGAATGTAGTTTTCAATTGAGCACATTTATTAGGGCTTACAAAAGTCGGAAATATCTTCAGAACATGCACCGAATATGACTTGTGACAAAAAATGACAAACATTTTAATTTTGAAAATGTTAAAATTATCACAAGACAAATCTATATATATCTTTATAACTTAGGTAGATTTAAAAGCTTTCTAAGCTCAAAAACTAATTTTAAGACCCGAAAAAATTATGTTAGAATTCAAATTTTGGTGGCTAATGCTACTCGAATCCAAATGGCTGAGATTTTTGTTTTTTTTTTTTATTATTGGACCAAAACGACTTGGTTAAAATTAAGACTAGTCTCCTATTTTAGTATGAAGAAATTTTTTTAAAAATACTGTATAAATTATGAAAAATAAGTAAGAAAAAGTCATCTACTCCGAATTTTACAATTTTTTTGTATTTGCATCATCTCCAAAAGATAGATTTAAAATTTGAAAGGAAAGAAGAAATTCAAAGAAAAATAGAGAGAAGTGCTAATGTATTAATATAGTCACATGGTTCTTGCAAATAATGACCGCCTTTGTGCCAGCAATAAATGCCTAAATTCCTCCTTGCTTACTTCGGGTGCAAGTGTGAAATCATTGAAATTTTTTCTTTCATTTTCATATATATAAAGTTAATAAAGACCATTCATGTGCAGTGTTGGCTTTAAAAACAATTCGGCTCTTCATAGACCTTAGGACATGGAGTACTCATATCATATACTACTATATGCTCTTTTTGGTCTACCAAACTTAATATCAAATATTCGAAGCTCAGGCCATTGGATTTTTGGTAATCAGAAGCATCTCTTCTGGTTCTCAAGAACCATACACATTATACGTTTTTGATAACATTGTTCTCAATAAGTTCATACATTTTAATATTGTTTTTTTGAACTTTGGTTCTGTATCCCCAAGTCTACAATTAACTTTCTTATTAACACCTTGGAAACTTTTTATCAACCACTCAATCGTCACTTTACTTTCTTCATTAGCTCAAGTATATTGCAAAATAAGTCTTACCAATTTTATTCATTCTTATTTCCAAAACATAGCACATCTCCAAAGCCATACTTGCATCCCTTTTCAACCTCTCGTGATTAGTTCATCTACTTGCTTCTCAAGTAAGTGACATTCCTCTCCCTTAATCATTATTTAATAAATTGAGAATTAAGATTCATTTACCATTGCTCTTTTCTTATGTTACTTCTTGGTTACCAACATTTATTCTTCTGATTAATATCTCTTTTTTTACACATACCACCTTTATATATATCAATACTTGTAAATCATTACAAAGTTTCTCCCTTTCCACAATTGGCATTAACTAATGTGGGATACAGTATTTTAACAACGCATAGTAATTAATAGACAAAAAAAGAAACTCTCTTTGCTATACAATCGCCACATTGGTTTGCTTGCCTTCCTTTAAATATGAAACTAGACTTTAACTGTCTCTTGTATAACTCACTAGATGCAGCCAGAGGATCTTGTAAAGCTTGCTTCAACACTTTTGAATTAGTTTTAATCACCACTTCCGAGAAATATAGATTGTTCTAACAATTTGTTGTCTTTATTAGGGCTTCCACTTCTGCATCAAGAGTAGATCGGAGAGTTTGGTATATATGCCTTGGCTTTATACCACTTCACATTGCCTATTTCAACTCTAAGTACCCACCCTACACCACTATGATCTACATTCTTAGCCCAAGATGTATTAACGTGCGCATTTACAAATACATGCGGCTGAAGGAATCTCGAATCTACTATATTAGTCTGTCCCCAAGCTTGGGATGGAGATGTTCCATTTGCTTCATTGTTGTCAAACCATTCTTTTGACTTCTTTAAAGATCAATATTCCAAAATCTCCCAAGGCTCTACATGAATATTTGAAAAGATATTTGGGTTTCCAAATCCCCCAATCAATCTAGAAAAAATCTACATTCTCCACTATTAAACCGTCAGCCAAGTTATCTAGACATTAAAAAACAAAAAAACACTCAGGCGTCATTCTGATAGGAGGGGCCAAAGTGCAACTATCCCGAACCCTGGTGCCTCCTCCTGAACGTTAACTGGCAATCTGGTATTGTTGAATATCCAGGCAATGCTACGAGAACTTTGTAAGTTCTCTTAGTCAACCATAAACTAATATCGGATACAATTTGCAGGTGCATGATTGTTCCGTGCCCAGTAATATACGTTCACCGAATGATGATTAAACCCCCAATTTGTGGGTATGTATCCGACGATGAATCCGGCGCGAAGAAAGGCGTCATAGGTTTCCTTTGTGATACAATCCCCATCGCCAAAAACGTTAAATGAGAGCAGACCAACATACCCCATGTTTGTAAGTGAAAATTTGAATATTCCGTGCAATGAAATTAGCATTAATTCCATCAGGGATTTGAAAAACACGAGGATCCCAAAATACGGTAGTGGACACATCCATCTCCAAGAGAGGCAGAGGATACTAGGAAGAAATAGAAGGGAGACGAGAGAGAATGGGCACACAATTTAGAAAGAGCGAGATCTCTATGATAGGCGGCTCTTTACTTCTTGTGTGTAAAAATTCAACACAATTTTAGTTATGTAAAACACTAAAATTTGCTGTCAAAAAAATAAATTAAGTAGTGTTAAAACTTATAGAATTTGGGGCAAAATTTATTATTTGTCTTTTAAGATGATCAAAAAAAAAAAATTCTTCTTATTCTATATAAGAACCGTGAGAGTTAGAAACCCTTAATTTGTTATCTGGAAAACAATGACGATCATCTCTGATCTTCCGTGGGATTTGGTAGAGGAAATACTCTCTAGGACTTTGATAACTTCTCTCAGAGCGGTTGGATCCACTTGCAAACGATGGAACACTTTATCCAAAGATGAGAGCTTCACAAAGAAGCACTGTGTAAAGCAACCAAGGAGTTTCTAATAACTTGTAAATATTACGTTTCGCCAAAGAGATTCAGTCTGCATAACATCAAGGACTGGTCATCTATGAAAGCGATAGGTGCATGGAATGCTTTGTCCAGTCGATATACTTAAAGAAGTCTATCAGTGTGACGGCTTATTGTTATTAGTCACTAAGGATTCCTCGGGGCTTGTGGTCTGGAACCCGTATTTGGGACAAACCTCATGGATCAAACCCAAAAATAATTACCATGAAATTAGATTGGTATGCTATAGCTAGGATACGACAAAAAGAACAACCACAAAGTCTTGAGGTTCGTCTATGATTTTGACGGTAATGTAAGGCATGAAATCTACGACTTTAAGTCTAATTCATGGAGGGTTCTTGTTATCACTTATAACTCTTATATAACGTTTAAAAGAGGCGTATCGTTGAAGGGGAATACTTACTTTGTTGATCGTAAAGATGAAGAGTCTTTAATCTGTTTTGATTTTACAACAAAGAGATTTGGACCATGTCTCCATCTGCCGTTTGATTTCAATGGTTATGTGATTCCATCTTGAGTTAGAGAAGATCAACTTACCAACGTTGTGTTGGCCCAGTGGTAAATCTCCCAGGTGGAGGTACTGGGTTCGACGTCCGTTGGGAGAGATCTCTTCTTCAAAGGAGATGAATTTAACCTGGTGTGGGTCTCGCATCTGGAAGATGTAGGACCTTCGGGCTTGAACTTCCAGATATTCAAAAAAAAAAAAAAAAAGATGAAGATCAACTTGCGGTGTTTTTTTGCACGTATCTGGATAATTATGAGACGATGATATGGACTACAACTAATATTGAGCCCAATAATGTCTTGGAGCAAATTCTTTAAAGTTCTGGGTAATTCTTACTATCTATTTCAGTTTGAACTTTGAAGTTGACAGCCTCTGATCATTGATAAGGAGAAGAAAGTGGCGGTGGTTTGTGGTACATACTATTGCAAGTATGGCTACAAGACATCTATCATGGTTGGAGAGGATGGGTACTTCGAACAAATGGATTCCAGAGATGTGTTCTCTTATGTTCTAAGTTCGGTGCAGATCCGGTAATCAAGGTCTAGTATCTGCAGGATGCAAAAAAAAAGGAGGAGACTACTAGTAATTTCTTACGGAAAAAAGTTTATCAACTACACGAACGAGACGTCATCACATCGTCACACATGCAGACTTTAAAAATATCTTGTTAGCTACACGAACTATTGTTATCACATACGGACATCCCCGAACTAACATAAGTCATGTTGCAAACACCATAACCATCTAATTCCAGTGTACCGGTTGCCGGAATCCGGCGTCGACCACGTTGACCGACGTTGACCGGCGTTGACCAAAAATATTTTCAAAAATTTATTTTTTTTCTTTTTTTACCACAAATAATATTCAAACAACCGAGAAGGAAAAAATATTTTTTGTGGTAAAAAAATGATTGCAAAAAGGAAAATGTATATTTTGCTATATTAACAAAATTAAAGTATATAAATTCATTTTTCTCTATTATTTCTCTTTAATTTATAAACACCATAATATATGCTTTGATTTGTGGTGTTTACAAAGATATATATATATATATATATATGAATTTGGTACATACTTTCAATTACTTATTATATATATATATATATATATATATATATATATATATATCAAAGGTCATATATTTTTTCAAAAGAAAAAGATATATTTTGTTTTTAAAAAGAAAACCAACATTTGAATTTATAAGAAAATGATTGCCAAAAGGAAAAGGTATATTTTGTAACAAAATATAGCACATGAAAAAATATAGCATAAGAAAAAAATTATGGTCTATTTTTTTGGTATATTTAGTTATATTACAAAAATTTTATAAATTCATATTACACAAATTATATTACAAAATTTTTATAACAAAATATAGCACAAGAAAAAATTATGGTCTATTTTTTTTGGTATATATAGTTATATTACAAAAATTTATACCAAAATTTTGTAGTATAATTTTTTAATGGTATATTTATTTTTGCTATATTTTGTTATATTTTTAAGTAAAATTACTTAATAATTTATTTTTTTCAAAAAATTTTTTATCAAAAAATAAATAAAAAGAAAAAAAAATATTTTTTTGAAAATATTTTTGGTCAACGACGGTCAACGTGGTCAACGTCGGATTCCGGCAACCGGTACACTGGAATTAGATGGTTATGGTGTTTGCAACATGACTTATATTAGTTCGAGGATGTCCGTATGTGATAACAATAGTTCATGTAGCTAACGAGACATTTTAAAATCTGCATGTGTGACGATGTGATGACGTCTCGTTCGTGTAGCTGATAAACATTTTTCCATTTCTTACAGTATTGTACCTTGGTCTGTTTCTTGCATCATCACTTTTTTCTTCATCAATTATTGTTTTGTATTAGCCTGGTCAATTGTTTCCAATTAGTCAACAAGACACAAACATGTTTGATTTGAAAACTAAACTTGAGTATTGTCGAATGACTATTACTCAGGTAGAAGATAAATAGAAACTTTGATATCTATCAAGTTTCATATGTCTTTTTTTTGGGTGAATTATGTAGCTCATGTAGTTGCTCTGGTTTGAATGTTATTTTGAATCTCCCTTTTCTCCGTCTTTTTCTTTTTTAATATGATTGTATAATTAGATATCATGAATGAAATGTTTGGTTTTAGAAAAAGCATAACCATTTACGATCTATACGTTTGTCCTTGCAAAAAAAAATTAGAGTAAGGGGTCTTGATTAGAAGGAGCTATTTGTATCTACTCCCTCTTAATCAAGAATTCCATGAGGTTACTGAATTTCGTCAGAGTCTTCTTGGATGTGATAGTGTTGCGGATTTGCTTGTCAATTTCCTTGAAGATGACTACCGCATTTTTTTTTTTTTTTTTTTTTTTTTTTTTTTAGAAACTTCCATTAATATTAAAAGGTTACAAAGAGGAAACGAAAACAAACAGAATACAGCTTACAGACCTTACCTACTTACCTAACTAAGGTTGAAAAATTTCAAACCAAGTAGATAGAAGAGAGACGGAGTCGGAACGCTGCACCCTAGAAAGAGGGTCTAGCTTACACCTGAGAGAGCTCTGAATGTCCAGGATCAAGCTTGTCGGGGGATGAGAAGACTGAGAGTGAAGTCTAGAATTTCTTCCCTTCCAAATCGAGTATATTGAAGCTTGGAAGATAATCTTGAGAATCAGAGAAGTGTTTTTGTTGCGGCAAGGGTCTTTCATCCATCTAAGACCATGTTCCAAAAGAATTGGAGGAGAAACATGGGCTCTAGATGTGAAAAAAGACCAAACCTCATTAGAAAAAACACAATCGAAGAAGAGATGTTGAAGAGTCTCATCAAAGGAGCTGCAGAGGAGGCAATTTGCTGGGACATTAAGTCCCCACCGGATGAGTCTATCACGGGTATGTAGTCTTTGACGAGCTACCACCCATGTGATGAAGGAATGTTTAGGAATGCTACCTTGAAACCAAACCGACTCGTGCCAAGAAACCGGTGGACCAGGAGGATTAAGATAATGCCAAGTAGAGGATGCAGAGAATTTAGCAGATGGAGGAGAATCACCAATTCTCCACAGAAATCTGTCATCTTCCCTTGAGGGATCAATAATATCAACAGAGGGAAGGCACTGCTTCAAAAGAGAGATGGTGGAATTTCTGGATCTGCTCCTAGTTAACCACCACGACCCATCTTGAATTGCGTCCAGTACAACAGCATTCATAGGAAGGCCAGAAATACGAGGACCAGAATCCCCAGTTATTTCCAGCAAAGGGCCAAGAGAAGTCCAATCGTCCTTCCAAAAGCTACAAGTAATACCTGTACCAATCTCACAAAATATAAACGGACGAGCCAGAGGACGCAATTTGCATAGGTTTCTCCAAATCCAACTCCCAGCAACCGAAGAATCCAAATCCCAAAAATTTGAGGAGCCAATCAAATGAAGTCTAATCCAGGAGACCCAAAGGGAACCACCACCAGCAAAGATCAACCAAATCAGTTTAAGGCATAAAACTTTGTTCCAAGCCAGTAATCTCCTAAGTCCAAGACCTCCACTTTCCTTAGGAGTACAACAAGATTCCCAGCTGATTTTTGCCCCACGAGCCGAGTTTGGAGCTCCCTTCCACAAGAACCCATTACACATACTCTCAATCTCCTCCAAACACTGGTTGGGCAGTAAGAATATTGAAGCCCAGAAGGTAATAGTTGAATAAATGACTGACCTGATCAATTGCAATATCCCAGCAAAAGAAAGTTTCTTCACTGACCAAGCATGAAACCTTTTAGAGATTCTATCCAATAAAGGAAGATAGTCTTGTTTTCTGAGTTTCTTGGAAGTCAAAGGCACTCCAAGATAGCGGACCGGGAAAGAGCCACTTTGAAGACCAGCCCTAGCAGAGATATCCTGAACCAGCTGAAAATTACCACCATCAAGAAACAAAGCCGTTTTTTCTTTGTTAAGTCCCAGACCAGATACGCCTTTAAAGAGATCTAGAATATTGAGAACCGCCTGGAGAGAGGACTCAGCACCATCAAAGAAAATAAGGACATCGTCCGCAAAACTTAGGTGAGTGATGAGAGGAGCAATACATAAAGGGTGAGGAATAAATTCTTGTCTAACAGCCCCTGCATCAAGTTGTTTAGAGAGAACATCCATAGCAAGAACAAATAGCAATGAGGAGATTGGATCACCTTGACGCAAACCTTTCTTTCCCGGGAAGAAACCAAGCAATTCTCCATTGAAAGCAATGCTAAAAGAGGTGGTGGTAATACATTCCTTAATCCACTGAATAAACAAATCCGGAAGATCAATAGCTTTGAGAATGTTGATTAAGAAATCCCAATTCAGACTATCATAAGCCTTAGTGAGATCAATCTGAAGGCAGCCTCTAGACACGTCACTAACGACATGAAAGTCAGAAACCAATTCGGAGGCGAGAAGAACATTTCAACATAACAATCTGCCCTTGACAAAACCCACCTGATTCTGTTGCACCGCGTCGGAGATGAACAATTTGAGCCTTTTTTGATTATTCTGGCAATAACCTTATAGAGAGTGGTGCAACAAGAAACAGGTCTGAACTGAGACAGAGAATCCGCAGGAGTAACCTTAGGAATAAATGCAATTGCAGTAGCATTAAACCGTCTAGGAAGATAGCCTGAGGTGAAGAATTCTTTGATGGCTGCAATAGTGTCCTCCCCAATAATGTCCCACGCCTCTAAATAAAACTCCACAGGAAACCCATCAGGACCCGGTGCTTTATTCTTTGGCATCTTGAACAAAGTGTCATGAATTTCTTGATTAGATGGAATTGCTAGTAACTGAGGAAAGAGAGTAGAGGGGCATCTAAACCTCAACAACCTTTTAATCTCCTCAACAACCATGGGAGAGACACCAAGACTTTCCGTTCCCAACAGGTTCTGAAAATAGGAGAGATTCATGTCCTTGATTTGCGCTTGATTTTCAATTCTCTGGCCATCAATACCTCTCAGGACATTGATACAATTCCGAGCATAGTTAGACATCACAACACGATGGAAGAAAGAAGTATTGGCGTCGCCATCAGCCATCCATCTGACACGAGATTTCTGACGATAAAATATTTCTTGAGCTTTAGCAAAAAAATTCCATTTCTGTCTTGCAACATGTTCTTCCCTAAATAGAGAGGGAGAAGGATTGGATAGCATATCCGACTGGATTAACTCGAGGGCGTGAAGAGAGTCCTTAGTCCTTTGCTGGATGTTACCAAAACCTTCCCTATTTAACTTTCTGCAGGCAGCTTTAACTTCTTTCAATCTTTGCCCAAAAGTAAACAGCCTAGAGCCAACACAAACCTCCTTAGCCCAAGCAGTAGCAATAGTTTCCTTGAACTTAGGATGAGTAGACAAGAAAGAGAAGTACTTGAAAGATTTTTTACTTCTTTCAAAAGAGGCATCAGTGTTCACTAAGCAAGGAGAATGATCAGAGTCACCTGGTGGATCAAAGATGGCAATAGAGTCTGGAAAACAGTTTATCCATTCCTCATTGACCAAGGCTCTATCCAATTTACGCAGCACAGGATCTGCAGGTTGATTATTTGACCAAGTGTAGAAGACCCCTCTACTAGACAAATCAAAAAGATCATTATTAACCAAGCAGTCTTGAAATTCAGCCATACCGACTAGAGGAAGTGTGTGAGGAATGACTGAATAATGTTCATCTGCAGCCAAAATTTGGTTGAAATCACCAAGTAATAACCAAGGCCTGAAGGAAGCAGGAGACTGCTGAGAAATGAATGTTAATTCGTCCCATAACACTCTTCTTTGAATCACCGTATTGTACGCATAGACAAAAGCAATAGAAAACGATTCATTAGTGGCTGGAGAGTAGACTCCACAAAGCACCATTTGAGAAGACTTCTTAAGACAAATAACCGAAACTGACGGGTCCCAGACCACCAAAATACGACCCCCAGCAACAGAGGAAAAGTTACTATCCCATTTCCATCCAGGAAAGGTAGAATTCAAAATAATAGAAGCATTGTCCTCAGACACATGCGACTCCAAAATACTGCCAATCAATGGCTTATTAACACCAACCCAACTTCTGACAAACCTTTGGCGAGACGGACTATTCAATCCTCTAATATTCCAGCAGAAGATCTTCATATTAACAACAAAAGGGTGAAGAGAGAGCTATGCTCTCAGATGTTAGAGACACTACCCAAGGACTGACCTTGAGTAGGATTTGAGGAAGAGCTTTCACTCAAATGCTTAGAGAAAGTTTTACCAGACCCCTTACCAACATTCTTATAGGGAACTTGCAAGTGTCTTGACTTTTGTTTAGCAGCCACATTAAAAAGTTTCTGCTTAGTATGGGAACCGGCACCAACCAAAGTAAAACCTTCCCTAGCAATAGTCTCAGAATTCTTAACCACAAAACTAGCATCAGCTAAGACCACTTCCTCAGACTTAGGATTCTTAGAATTAGCCTGAGACACTCGTGAAGGAAGCTGGGGTACCACCACATCCTTAGAACCTGCTGATATAACCCAATGATCAACTTTTACATCCACTTCAATATCCCCAGAATCACAAGGCAAATTCTGGTTTTCAACATGAGGAGCACTTCTACCCCTCCCTGAGGACCGACTCCTGGAACGAGTCCTTTTCTTCACCTGAGGAGTGGAAGTACCATGACCTTGCAAAGACGGAAGAAGAGGAAGAGCTTTAACCGCCGCAATCATTGCCTTTGAGATTTTTGGCACTTTAGGAGGAGCCAAAGACAACTTAGTATCCGCAACAGCAGTACCCGTAGCAATGAAAGGCTTGGAGCCTCCTGTACCAAATTTTTTCTTCATCAGCGGCTTGGGACATCTATTTAAGAGATGACCAAACCTCCCACAATTGCAGCATTTAGGAGGGAGTCTTCGATAAGATACTTCCACTCGAACTGAATTACCCAAAGAATCACGAACTATGATAGTTGTAGGGGGAGAGGAATCCAAACTGATTTCAACCTTGACCTTAGTATTACCAAAGTGGAAAGGATCCAGCCTTGACTTTTCCGTGTGCAACGGCTCTCCAATCGCACTGGCAGTAACACTAATACCATCGAGAGAGTACATCTGAGGAGGAACATTCTTCAAAATTGCCCATGTAGGAGCCGTGGATAACTCGGACAAATCAGCTAGACCATCAGAAGACCACGGGAATACAGAGAAGGCAACATTTCCTGCTTGCCAATAACCAACCTGCAGCACCCATTCCCGAGTGGAAACACACGGAACCAAAATGAGGCAGGAGGTTTCTGATAAATTACGCACGGTGATGTTACCATGTTTACCCCAAGCTGGGTTTAGGTCAGAGAAAATCTTTCCCGTAGGAGGAAGAAGACCGTGAAACTGAGCTATAGTGTAACCCTTCCACATAGTCGCAGTTTGGAGGAGAACAGACTTGGGAGCCTGAACAATCGGAGTTCCATCCTCTTCAAAGGTCAGAGTCGACATCTTTTTGAGGTTTCTGAGGGAGGATTTGAACCTTTTAGCATATGTAGGTCCAACAACTGAGGGGTTTTGCTGAGGATTTAATGAAATAGCGCAGATCTGAGGAATTATAGCATCTGAGGAGATATTCTTATCAACGGGGCCTTGAGGCTGAAGAGGCAAGTTCAAATCAACACAACCAGCGGCATTCTCGGACAAAATTAGAGGAGTTGCGGTGGCTGAGGAGGCGGCGGCTGAAATTAGGGTTTGAGGAAGAGGCAAAACAGAGGGAACTGTTGAGATACCAACCATTGCAGAAGCTTCCATCGCTAGAGAGAAGAAAGAAAAAAGGGGGGGGGAGAAAGAAGAAATACTCGGTCACCGGCGTGAGGCCGATTACCGGCGGAAACCACGAAGAAAACTCGCAGTCACCTTTTTCTCGCCTATGGCACGATTACCAATACACGGCCTTTTTCTGCCTTTTTCTCGACTACCGCATGTTGCATGCTGTGTGAAGCCTATTATTCAATTCCCTCCATATTTGGTACACTATTGCTTGCTGCTTGCGTTACTAGCTTCCGTAAAATGATGACCCCGCGAAGAGTGAGGCTGAGCCGTGTGTGTACAGATGGCCAGATTTCCTTTTCATGGAAATGTAACCAATGAATCAAACACATTAAAAGAAATAATAACACAATTCATTCACGAGGTCGATTGGAACACTAAAACACTATAGCAAACTGATACAGGAAAATGAGAGTGTGAAATGGTAGTAGTGGCACGTGTGCAATTGATGAGCTGGCAGTAGACACGTGTGAAGTTTGTTACGCAACAATAAAAGAGCAATGTTGCTCCTTCTTTCTTATCATCGAATAATTTGTAATCTCTGGATTTCTCTAGAACTTTCTATGGCTAGGTTTCTCTCATTTTGAGAGCTAGCTGATCAGTTGGTGTTTCATGAACGTCGAATCGATCGTTTGTATTCTGGATTTAAGTAATCGGAGATTTGAAATTGTGTTTATCAGAATCTATTGTGTTTATCAGAATCGTGAGTTTTACTGTATCAAAGGTATCAGAGCTGTGTCGTTTCTCGGAGGATGGGGAAGATTGAGTTTCCAAGGTTTGATGGTACAAATCTGAAGGGGTGGTTGTTTAAGGTAGAGGAATTCTTTTGTGTAGACTCTACACCTGAGCATTTGAAAGGGAAAATGGCCGCGATACACTTCGATGGTCAAGCTTCCACATGGATTCAGGATCTCATTCTATCTGGTGTTGGTTTGGACGCGTTGTATGATTGGAAGGGTTATGTTAAACTGTTGAGGGAACGATTTGATGATGATTGTGATGACGATCAACCTCCTAATGGTGAATTTGGTGAATCAGTTGAGCATCGTATGGTGAATTTGGTGCCAAAAGCTCAAGAGGAGAACCCAAAGTTAGAGAATCACGAAGGCTGGGAACAGATAGTGATTTTGGAGGTTGAAGGTGATGATGAGAGGGGCCAGGAAGTGCAAAATATGGAGAAAATTTGTTCTGCACACCAGGTGTTCGATAAAATGTCTCTTAGAGTACAAAGTAAGAAAAGACAGATTAAGTGTCACAAGTCTTGGAGGTTCAAATTCAAACAAAGGAAACAACATAGAGGCAAGCCACAAATTGCACATAAACTGACTAACAGAGGTATTCTCATGATTGATAGTGAAGATCATCTCTCTAATTCTATGGTGAAAGAAATTGGAATTGAGATATTGAGTGATAGGTGGCTTTCGAATTCAATTGGTTGTGAATTAGAGACTGGTGAAACAGTTAATGATGGATATCGAGTCCCTAGTGATTCAGACTTGGTAGTGAATGATATTGAGAAGGATAAAGAAAGATTGAAATGGAAGAAAAGGAGAAAATCCTTGAAGTCTTGTAGATTTAAGTTTAAGAGCAGGGGCTTGAGGGGATATAACCTGAGCAGAGTGATGTTGCTGCTCAAAAACAGCTTGGTAATCACAGGGTCTTGGTGACGGTTTATGATGGTAAAAGGATATGAGCAATGTCACATGTTAGAACATGCAAATATTGAGGCTGAGAGTTTTCTACTTCTAAATTTTGCTGCAGAACAACCTGTCTTAGGGATGCAGAACAATTCTGAACCAGTTCTCCCAGTTGCAGAGCTTGAGAGAAAGAAGAAGAAGAAGCTATGTTATAAGACTTGGATGTTCAAGTACAAAGCACCACTAAAGGGAGTACAATTTCTGCATTATTGTGATAAGGAGGTTCCTAAAGAGACAAACTGGGCTGTACAAAGGATTTGGGATAAGGATTCTCATGAGGTTCATAGCCCTGATGCAAATAAGCAGACTGAGTACACAAGAGAAGGGAGAAGAAGGCTAGTGAACATATATGATTGGTGCATCTTGAGTCAGCTGTGGTTGGACCACCGAAACCAAACATGTTCTGTCCCTATTGAAGATCTTTTTAAGGAGACTGATGCATATTTTCTTCGACAAGAGGAGTTTGAGCAGCTGTTGAAAACTACGTTGATTATTCAACAAGTGATGAGAGACAAAAAGATAAGCCTTTCCAAACGGTGGTGGTTTAAGTACAGATTTGATGAAGAGGATCAAAGGAATCATCAGTCAAGAAGTGATGAAAGTCGGAGCAGATCAAGTTGTTGCATTATGAAACTTGGAAGTGCAGCTATTACTTCCAAGTACGTGTTGGAGAAGATTTATGATGAGAACTTGGAAATTGTGGATTGGAGCAAGAGACCTGAACGTTCTGAGTTTATTTGTGAAGTGGATGACTTCGGGGATCAAGAGTCTTCTCAGTTTCGCAAATTTATTGTGGAGTTTGCCGATCTATCAACAGTTGCTAAAACTCAAGACGTAGGATTTGTCCATGTTCTCCATAAAGATGCAGTGCTAGACAGTATATTGGGCTGCACCATATTGAGTGATGGCCAATTTCTTGTGGAGAAATCATCCGTTAATGCAGCAAATTGGAGTACTCAGCTGGTCTTTGGGAGTGCAAGTTACCATGTGTGGCATCGTTGGAAAGCTCGATATTCACAGAATTTTTGACAACCGAGTTTGGGATCCTGGAGGTTTTTTAGTTGAAGATGCAACAGAGACTACTTAAGAGTTTTTGTATGATTTGTTAGCAGAAGGTCAAGCTGCATTGGAGGAGGTATCATCTTTTTCAAAACCTTGAGGTCAAGGTTTCTTCAAAGGAGGGAGATTTGATACAGGAAAATGAGAGTGTGAAATGGTAGTAGTGGCACATGTGCAATTGATGAGCTGGCAGTAGACACGTGTGAAGTTTGTTACGCAACAATAAAAGAGCAATGTTGCTCCTTCTTTCTTATCATCGAATAATTTGTAATCTCTGGATTTCTCTAGAACTTTCTATGGCTAGGTTTCTCTCATTTTGAGAGCTAGCTGATCATTTGGTGTTTCATGAACGTCGAATCGATCGTTTGTATTCTGGATTTAAGTAATCGGAGATTTGAAATTGTGTTTAGCAGAATCTATTGTGTTTATCAGAATCGTGAGTTTTACTGTATCACAAACGTATAATTCATCTAACGATTGAGTAGTTAAAGCAAAAAGGAGATGGTATAGTTTTCTAATTCTCAATCTATTAAAGTGATTATCGATATGACGACCAATTCAGACGCTAACCAAAATTAGACTTTTTCTATAAAAAAAAATAAATAAATAAAAAATAAAAAACAAAGTTAAACGAAAAAAAAAAAAGAATTAAAGACTTATAGAATTGTGCCTATTTTTATTACAAAAGGAAAAAAAAAACTTTATTAGTTGTCTATATATAAGAAGAACGGTGAAAGTTGGAAACCCTAATTTTTATCTGAAAAATAAAAACAATGACGCTCATGTCTGATCTTCCTTGGGATTTGGTAAAGGAGATACTTTCTAGGACTTCTATAACTTCTCTCAGAGCGATTGGATCCACTTGCAAACGATGGAACACTCTATCCAAAGATGAGAGCTTCACAAAGAAGCACCTTGGTAAAGCAACCAAAGAGTTTCTGATGAACATGACTTGTGAAAATGATTATGAATCTGATCTGGTTTCACCTACGAGATTCAATCTCCAAAACATCAAAGATTTGCCATCATCTCTAAAGAAGATAGGTAATAATAATATGCTTTGCCCAGTCCAGATACTTAGTATCTATAGTTGTGACGGCTTATTGTTATTAGTCACTGCTGATAACTTGGGGCTGGACCAGCTGGTGGTATGGAACCCGTATTTGGGTCAAACCAGATGGATCGAAACCAAAATCCTTCAGTATGGACGGTATGCTATAGGACGGTATGCTATAGGATATGATAACAAGAAGAACCACAAAGTCTTGAAGGTGTTCTTTTGGTCTGATATAAAGCCCCAAATCTACGATCTTAACTCTAATTCGTGGAGGGTTCTTGGTATCACTTGTAAGTGTTACTCTTCGTTAGAAAAAGGCAGAGGCGCATCCCTGAAGGGAAATACTTACTTTGTTGCAGAGAATGAGAAAAAAATATTCTGTTTTGATTTTACAACGGAAAGATTTGGACCTTGTTTGCATCTGCCCTTTGATTTTGTTGGTACGGATGTGACTTTATCTTGTGTTAGAGAAGAGCAACTTGCGGTATTTGCTCATAGCTGCGTGACAGGTACATATAAGATGGAGATATGGATTACAACTAAGATTGATCCCAATGCAGTGTCGTGGAGCAAATTCTTTAAAGTTGAAGTTCAAATTGATGGTTATTATAATCTTTTTCTATACCAGTTTGAAGTTCAAAGTTTTTTCATTGACAAGGAGAAGAAAATAGCAGTGGTTAGTGGTATAGACGACTGTGACATTTTGGGCTACGACAAATCTATCGTGGTGGGAAAGGATGGGTACTTCGAAAAAACGAATCTCGGATATGTGTTCTCTTATGTCCCAAGTTCGGTGCAGATCCAGTAATTAAGGTCCACTACTGTAATTTCTTAGAGTGCCTTGTTTTGTTTCTTGCATCATCTCCTTTTTTATTCATTTGTTATTGTTTTTAACAAGCCTGTTCAATTGTTTCCAGTTAGTTAAAAAGACACAAACAAGTTTTGTTGATTTGAAACTACGTACGCTTGATCATTGTCGAATGACTCTAACTCAGTATAAGATAAATATAAACGTTGATTGATATCGGTCAAGTTTCATATGTCCTTTTTTCGGTGAATTATGTAGCTCATGTGGTTGCCTCCATATTATGTACATTATTGCTTGATACTAGCTTCTGTAAAATGGGAGGGAATTTGATCTGGAGCTGAAATAAGTCCATGCAATTATTAGAGCATCCAAGGTGATGATCCGCGAAGAGTGAGGCTTTGATTTTTAAGAAAAATGACGATCATCTCTGATTTTCCGTGGAATTTAGTAGAAGAGATACTCTCTAGGACTTCGAGAACTTCTCTAAGAGCTGTTGGATGTACTTGCAAACAATGGAACACACTATCTAAAGATGAGAGTTTTACAAAGAAGCATTGTGGTAAATCAACCAAAGAGTTTCTAGTAACCATGACTTGTGAATATTATTTTTAATTGATATTTTACAAACGAGATTCAATCTCCATAACATCGAAGACTTTTCATCTGTAGAGGAGATAGGTGACATGGTCTGTCAAGTTAAAATATCTAAAGTAGTCTATCAGTGTGACGGCTTATTGTTGTTAGCTAGTCACCAAGGATTTTTCAAGGCTAGTGGTATGGAACCCGTATTTGGTGCAAACCAAATGGATCAAACCCAAAAGTAACTATCATGAATCAGATTGGTATGCTATAGGATACGACAACAAGAACAACCACAAAATCTTAAGGTTTTTCTATGATTATGACGATAATGTATGACATTAAATCTACGATTTTAAGTCTAATTTGTGGAGGGTTCTTGATATCATTCCTAACGGTTATATATGGGTTAAAAGAGGTGTGTCGTTGAAGGGAAATACTTACTTTGTTGCAGAGAAAGGGAAATCTTTTGTAATCTGTTTTGACTTTACCAAAGAGAGATTCGGACCGAGTCTACATTTGCCGTTTGATTTTGAGGGTAATGTGGTTCCATCTTGTTTTAGAGAAGAGCAGCTTGCGGTGTTTTTTGGTAGGTGTCGGGCTGTGCCTAGATATGAGATGGAGAATTGGATTACAACTAAGATTGAGCCCAATGCCGTGTCGTGGAGCAAATTCTTTATAGTTGATATTCAGTTTGGGCGTAATTCTTACTTTCTCTCTCAGTTTGAAGTTCACAGTTTCTTCATTTTGACAAGGAAAAGAAAGTAGCAGTTGTTTGTGGTAGAGACTGTGACAGTTTTGGCTACAAGACATCTGTCATGGTTGGAGAGGATGGGTTCTTCAAAGAAATCGATCTTAGAGATGTGTTCTCTTATGTTCCAAGTTCGGTGTAGGTCCAGTAGTTATGGTCAAGTACCTACAGGAGGCAAAAGTATAGGAATTAATTAGTCATATCTTACAGTACCTTGTTTGTTTCTTGCATCATCTCTTTTTTAATTTATTAATATCATTGTTTTGAGCAAGACTGGTATATTAATGTTTCTGTTTAGTTAACAAGGCACAAACATGTTTTGCTATTAAGGTTGAGAAATCGAGCAAAACAACGTCAAAGTACTGTGTACGTATTCGAGTAGCTGAAGAAGCAATTGTAGCAAAACCTGTCTTGGCAACAAGTTTTGTTCCTGATTTAATCATTTTGCTATTTATACTTGAGTTTAAAAATCAGATTCTCACTGAGTACAAAACAACACTGGTTTTGATTGTATCGAGCATTTCTGATGAATGTATTAAAAACACTTTTACTGATTGGATCAGTTTCAACACACAAAATTAGACTTTGAGATATATTACAAGATATCAAAAGGTAACATTGCAATGCAGTAACTAATGTAGACCAAACAACAAACCAGATTCATGTCAAAAATGCTAAGTAGATACGATTATAATGATCTGAAACAATAGAAGGAACAAGTTACTAATAATAGAGAGGAACCCTAATTTTCTTAATCAAACTCTTCCAAGAAGTTACTAGACAAAAAATCTCCAGAATTGCCTGAAATTAGATCGCTGTGCGTATTGATCAACCAAGTTATATAGTCTCAACAGACATAAGGTACTTAGCAGAGACAGAGAGCAAGGGAAGAGCTACTCTGTTCCATGGCAAAGCAAAGGATTTCACAGCACCTAAACGACCAAAGACTAATGTTGTCGCCCTCTTTCAATCCATTAGCCTCAACGACATCATTCCACCCACAAATCAAATTGTAATTCCAGCTTCCTTTACCTGATTCCTTCTTCATCTCCCATCTCTTCAACATCACACCCCACTTTTCACACCGTTGATCAACGAGAATCGCTCCCACTCCAATCTTCTTATTGTTGTTGATGTCTTCGTTTATGATTCTGGACTCTACTGGTGTCAAAAAATCGTTGCGGAGTAAGTTGTTGAAAGGCATTGAGAGACGGTTCTGTGTTGGGTTTACATCAGTCACGAACAGTGTCTTCTCAAAGATCAGTTTAGCGTCTTTAGCTTCTTTCATGTCTCTCATCACCTTGACAAGCCACTCAGGTGTCTCTGGCGCCGTCCCTGAAGAACAAGCAACCTTTGCTTTCTTGACTCCACCAGAACGTTTCCTCTGTTCCACAGCACGTCTCTTGCGGCTTGTGTTCTCCGTTAGGCACAAAGACATAGAACATGGGAAATTACGGTTTAGTGGGTCTTTCGTCTCCGTCTTCTCGGACTCAGCCGTCTTGTAATCAAAGAGTACGAGTGAAGAACAAGATTCAGAACTAGGGTTTTGTAGGGTTTTCATCTCGGAATCAGCGATGAAACATGAAGAAGATAGCAACTGAAGATGGTTTTGTTCTGTCTCAGAATCAGTAGGGAACTGGTTAAGATCGATAAGCGATGAAGAAGTAGAAGTAGAAACCCCATTAAGCTTTTGTTGTCTCTTCACCAAAGACGATCTTGTTTTTCTCGGGAAGAGACAAAAGATTCTCTGCTGTGCCTCTTCTTCTTCTTCGGAGACAATCTTACGGCGTTGTTCTTCTTCATATAACATAACCGCCGCATCAACCAGTACACAGAAATTCAACCACAGGTCCTTCCCTGAAGCCGTGAGATGATCAGAATTGTGATACAGACTAGTCATTGTGAATTTGTGATAGAACCGAAAACTCAAGTTTTTCTGAGGAAAGAACGTGAGGCACAAGAAAATTAGAGAGACAGAGAGAAACTGAGAGAAGGTGAGAATGAGAGAGCCTCTGTTGCCTTAAATAATACTTACGCTAAGGATAATTAGTCTTAAAGTGAAAATTAGTGCTTACATTAAATTTAGGGTTTCCTTTTTTCTTTGAGTTTGGTAGTTTAATTACTGTGATTAGTAACTATTATAGCCGTTGTTTTATTTCCTTTTCGCTAAGGATAATTACGATTTAGTCCCTATCAGTCTAGGTATTTCCTTTTTTCCACGAGTAAAAAAACTGATATTTGCCTTTTTTCTTCAGGTTTGTTTTGTTGAAATAATATTCTATGAGATTTTCATTTGTTATCTTTAAATATTATTAAGTTTCTTGTTGTATGCCGTGCATTGTATTATCCAAACTAACTTAAGGATTTATCTCAAGGAGCAGCAATCTACCGTAGTGTAGATTTATTGTTTTCTCGTGCTCTGTTTTTAGCCTATTTGGTTGTTTTGAAGCTATGTTTCTTGTGTTGTTTGTTTGGTTTTTTCTTTTCTTTAATTAGTAAAGATGAAAAAGAAATATTTTTAAAAAATAAAAAAGCAAAAAACCGATTCTTCACTCTACACTATGATGAGTTATCGTATACTCTCTCCGTTCTTTTATAAGTGATGTTTTAGGAGAATGCACGTAGATTAAGAAATCATTTAATTTTTGTTTATTTCTAAACTAAAACATCATTTATTATCTAATCAACAACAAAAAAACAATCTACATAATATAAATTGTCAAAACCAATAAAAAAATAATTAATTTTGTATTAAAAATTGAAAACATCATCTATATATGAACAAAAACAAAAGCTTAAAACATCACTTATTATACGGAGGGAGTATATCTCAAAAATTAATCTTCCATATCATTTAAGAAACTACTATTAATTTGTATAATAAAAACAATCTTAATAAATGCCTTCTTCAATCACTTAAACGGTCGTATTTTTTGGTTGTAACTCTTCAAAATATAATTTATATAATTTTTAATTAACAAAATATTAAATAAATTTTTGAAACCGTTTAGTTGCAACATTTGATTTACTTGACACTCTTGTATCATCTCTTTTAATTCATTAATTATTATTTTTGAACAAGCTAGCCTTGTCAATTGTTTCTATTTAGTTAACAAGATACAAATATGATTTACATTCATTTACGTATCTTCTTCTTTTTTCTCATGTTGTTGTCTGGTTTTGAATCTTCTTTCTTTGGTACGATATTTTTTCTATTTTATAATATGAATGTAAATATCATTACGAATGAAAGCTTTCCGTTTTTTTTTTAATCTAATGTAAAATTATATTCAAAGAAAAAATAAACGTTTATACATATGAATGCAAAACTTTTTTAAAAAATTCAAGTAGATTTTAGCTATTGTGTTGTCTTGAGGCAAACCACGTTTGGATCCCACTTGTACTTTTACGAAAAGCTTAACTATCTTTACTTGTATCCTTGCCAAATAACAAATAAGGAGTCACTTAGGTGTTGTTCTACTTGAATTTACTCCCTCTGAATGCGAAATTCCGTTAGGTTACTGAATTTCTTCCCAGTACTTCTCGGTGTCATGAGTGTGGCAGATTTGCCTGTCAATTCTCTTAAAGACGAATGCCTCATGTGTTGCGTGTGAAGCGTATTATTCCATTCCCAATTCAGACGCTAACCAAAGGCAATTTCAAAGCGAAATAAACCAAAAACTTTATATATGCGCTTGAGTAAGTCCTAAACACGAAAATCTCAAGACATATTTTTGAGGATAACTAAATACTCTATTTGATGAGTGGTAGATTTCCCATAAGAAAGTTGAATCTGTTGTTGAGTTTTAGTGTCTATTCCGTGTTTCGTGGAATGTCACTTTTACCACAAACCATCAATTTATTTTTAACACACAAAGAGAAGATAACAAATCCTAAATAAAGCTAACTTCCTAATTTTGATTTTACTATTTTCATATTTGAAATGCTTCTAATCCTTAAAATCCAAGACAAACGTTTTGGTCATAAGAATTTTGTTTCGTTTTCCCAAATAAAAGAGGCTTTTTTGTTTTTTTTTTTGTTTTTTTGTTTTCATGCTTTTAACAAAAATCTTAGAGTTGTATCATCTTTAGATCAACTGGATTTTAAAGGAATAAAGGGGTTTAACTTGCGGGGCAAGAAAACAAGCGAACGTTGTCGTACCATGGTTGCAGCGTTGGAACGAAGACTAAGCGCTTCCAAATCATTCAACTTTAAAAGAATGTTTGATTCATCTTCGACGAAACAACAACAATCTCAAACCATTGTCGTGGAGAACGGAGATTCTCATATTGTGGAATCCAACACGCCTGAAAGCCAAAACTCCGACAGCTTCGTAGAAAGCCCCGTAGAGAGCAGCCTTCCAATAATTTCCCCTCTTACTCGGCCAGGAAAAAGATCCGACAGACAACAAGCAGGTGTGAAACTTCTTTCCTTGTCCAATAACTTATTTCCATTATAAATGAAAACCCTAATAATCACATAAAGTGTTACAGATATGGAGATGATGAAAGACAGGTTCGCGAAATTACTTCTTGGAGAAGATATGTCCGGTGGCGGGAAAGGTGTATCTTCTGCTCTGGCCCTTTCCAATGCTATCACAAATCTTGCTGGTAATCTTCTTTTTAAACTTTTCAAGTTTCTTCCTTCACAAGAAATTATGAGGGTTTTTGTTTCTAAATACTGAGTTGGTGGTACGACAGCGTCTATATTCGGGGAACAAACAAAGCTACAGCCGATGCCGCAAGATAGACAAGTGAGGTGGAAGAAAGAGATCGATTGGTTATTGTCTGTGACCGATCACATTGTCGAGTTTGTTCCTTCTCAACAAACGAGCAAAGAAGGAGTTTGCACTGAGGTTCGAGTTTCGCAAAGAAAAAAAATATCATTTTAGACCTCTTATGGATAAGTTATAAAGTTTAGTGAGTATTTTTTTTGTAGATTATGGTGACAAGACAAAGAGGTGATCTTCTTATGAACATTCCAGCTCTTCGAAAACTCGACGCCATGCTCATCGTAAGTGTCTCCATTGGATCTGTATTGAATCCGGATTTTTATCTTGATGGATTAATGGTGATGATAACATATGTTCAGGATACATTGGACAATTTCAGAGGACACAACGAGTTTTGGTATGTCTCTAGAGATTCAGAAGAAGGGCAGCAGGCGAGGAATGATCGGACAAACGACAAATGGTGGCTACCTCCGGTTAAAATTCCTCCCGGCGGTTTATCTGAACCAGCTCGGAGAATGCTTTACTTCCAAAAAGATTCAGTCACACAGGTTCAAAAAGCTGCAATGGCTATCAATGCTCAAGTCCTTTCAGAAATGGCAATACCTGAGAGCTACATCGACTCTCTCCCTAAGGTAAATCAATCAATCATGCACATTTTATTTTATTTCTAACTTTGTTATTATCACAAATGACTCTTAAGCTTTGATTTTTGTTGACAGAACGGAAGAGCCAGCCTCGGGGATTCGATCTACAAGAGCATAACAGAGGAGTGGTTTGATCCGGAGCAGTTCTTATCGATGTTGGACTTGTCGACAGAACACAAAGTGTTGGATTTGAAGAATAGGATTGAGGCATCTGTAGTGATTTGGAAGAGGAAGCTTCACACAAAGGACACCAAATCTTCTTGGGGCTCAGCAGTTAGCTTGGAGAAGAGAGAATTGTTCGAAGAGAGAGCAGAAACAATCTTAGTCTTGCTTAAACAAAAATTTCCCGGTCTTCCTCAATCTTCCCTTGACATATCCAAGATTCAGTTTAACAAGGTAAATCAATCACAATGATAAGATTTCAGTCCAATTTTTAACTATGAGATTAAGCTCTCATATATTGTAGATGCCTTGAATAGCAAGAAACAACTCATGATTGTTTCGGTTATAAGAAAACTGAACTTTTAATCGGTTTAATGGATACAGGACGTTGGGCAAGCGGTGTTGGAGAGTTACTCTAGGATACTTGAGAGCTTGGCTTATACAGTGATGTCAAGAATAGAAGATGTTCTTTACACAGATTCATTGGCACTAAAGCAAACTTTATTGGCTGAAGAAACATCAGATGGTGGGAGAACAACCGAGACGGATTCCGAGTCAGCAGGATCTTCTAACTCGGGAGAAGAAACCGAGAAGCTTGACCCACACTACTCCAAGACCTTGTTGGATTTTATGGGTTGGAATGATAATAGTTCGAAAGGCGGCGATAAACCTACTAAATCTCCAAACATTACGCCGAAAAAGCTCTCTTACTTGGAGAAGTTAGAGAATTTGAACGGTTTTAGAAGTCCGAAAGATAGACATTGACCATGAATATCCTTGTGAGATACTTTTATAGAGAGAACATAAGAGTGTAGATAGGGAAAAGGAATGAAAGCAAAGTAGCAAATGAATTAATCACACCCCCTTCCTTCCGTCATTCTTCCTCGGATAGAGAAGTCTTTAGCTTAAGGGGTTTTAACTCTTAACAAGAAGATAACTATCTCAAATGTACATGTTGTTGTTCCATAATCTTTAAATGTTCTCAGCTTTGTTTTTTTCTTGACTTCCAAAATAGTGGATACTAGGATATGACCCGCGGTATACCGCGGGAAAATATATATATTTTTTTTATAAACTGATGAACCTATTGTATTATTTGTATGTTTATTGGTACCGTAACGTAAGTTTGATTTTGTACGATTTTTTATAAGATATAACTTTGCGATATTCTAAGTGTAATAGTATGTGGTTTTTATATCATGAAGCTACATTTGTTTTAGTTTATCTATGTATAGTTATATCTTACAAAATCAGACTGATTCGATATGTCTAATAGTGGTGGTGTTAAAAAAAAACTAAATGAGGGTCCAACCCATATTAAAGTGACCAGTTAATGATATTTTAAATTTTATTAATATTCATTCAAATATGTCCTCGTTTTCTTCAAAAAACCGTCTCGCCATATAACCCCGTCATGCAATATAACCCGTTCCGTATTATTTAAAATCTTTTATATGTTTAAATATTCATAAAATTATATTTTTTTATTGATTTTAAATATATCAATTATAATATTTAAAACTAAAAAACATAATTACAAAGGCTAGAAAATAGTTGGTAATAACTAAATCACATTGATATTCTAAAAATGTATACTAAAACACTTGACAAAGATAACTAACGCCATCCTAATTACACATTTCTAATTGCTATTCAATCTCCAAATTATCTTGCCATTTTTCTAAGAAATATTTTTATTTGCATATATTTTTTATTGTTAGAGTTCAATCTGTAATTGTTAGCATTCGAACTTAAAAAATCATACCAAACTAAAGTTAGAACTTGGAAGTAAAGTGTACTTAAAAATAATAAAATATATAGGTTAGAAAATAAGAAAAAACAAACGTGTGGTGTGATAATCTTTTTATGAGTGTCAAATCATATAGTCATAAAATAGACATAAATACATGAAGGCTTACGAAAATCTCTAAAACTATTTGACATTTCATTTACGATTCACAAAAAGACCAAATATCCAGTTATGGAGCCATTTACCCATATGAAAGGCCCGTTAATATAAGACCAAAACAATGTATCATTGATATTGTGGACCAAAGGGTCCGTTAATACCCAAAAAGTGTGAGATCTCTATACTATTAAAAGAGAAGTACAAATATAAATGGGTCGGGTCAAAATCAGAAAATTGACCCGAAATTCTGAAATCGGATCTTTGAAAAAATTTTGGAATATAAATTCGAATTAATAATGAAAAATCGAACTAAAATCAAATGTATATGGAAATCAAATAAAATTTGATTGTACTTATGGTAACTAATTATAAAATCATATTCCGAACAATATTATACATTAATTACGTATAATATATTTGTTCATATACTTTTGGAACTAATTCCATAACAATCAACGTTTTTCTCATTAATTTTGTTTATTTTAGCCAGTTATCATTAATTAAAAGATATCTTACTTGCTTCTAGAGATTTCTAGAAAATTTATCACAACTAACCCATCTATTTTATAAATTAAATATATATTTTTCTTTTGGTAGTGTAAATTAAATAGATATGAAATATATGTAACTAATTTTAATTTAATTAGATTAAATCAAAATTATGGTATTTTCATACTTATAGCTTACCAAAGAAGTTTAATTTTCAAATTATAAAGATTTCTTGAATATGATTTTTAGAATTATTCAACAAGATGATAAATATTTACTAAATTTTGTGAATCATGAAAAATATTAATTATTTTTTAATCATTATATTTCACTTTTCAATCTATCATCTAACAAATAAGATACATATTCTATTATTCCTATGTCCAAACTTCATTGTGTTGTATGACTAAATAATATTTCCATTAGAGCTGTCAAAACGAGTTGATTCGTCCCTTTAAGCCTGTTTTGCAATAGGCAAAATATATTTTGGCATGTAGTTAGTCTGTCCGCACGACCCGCGGATAGCATATATGAAACACAAATCCGTCGCGCGAATGTATGCTGATTTGCGGGGTTATCCGTGGATTTTGTTTAAATAATTTTAGAGTAACCAAAATTTAAAATTCTACTAAAATAAATAAATTAAATTTTTTTTGAGAAAATAATCTTACATTATCTAATTGACGAAAATATGTGTTCAACGTTCTCGATCGATTAAAATATTTAGACAATGCTTCAGAATCATATCATAAATAAGAACATTAATAAAATAAATGAGTTTTTTGGCCGGACGGGTTTTTGAATCAACAATAATAAAACGATTAAAATATCATTAATCCACCGCTTCAATACGGATTAAATCCTTTTTTTTATTACCACAAATATTAGACATATTAAATCAGTCTCATTTAGAAAAGATTGTATAAAACCAAAAATTGTCCCGTGGTATAATGTTACTTAATAACAATATTTATAAAATTTTAAAATATCATTAACATGCCGCTTTAATACATACTAAATATTTAGTTTATTAAAATATAAATGTCTTAGAGAATGATATGATTTGTAAACTTTTATATATAATAAATAATTATTAAATTTTAAAATAAAAACAAATCACGGGACGGGTTAAGAAATTACGGAATGGGTTATATTTCGGAAAGGATCTATATGGCGGACGAATTTGAATTAATATTTATATACGGGTTAAATCCTCAGTTTATTAATAATAGTCTCGTGGACTCGTGGTATACCGTTACTTAATAACAATTGTAAACTATAATATAAATAAATATGTTATATGGAGATACAATTTACAAAATATTTTTATCCTAACTTTCAAATTAAATCATCCCGCGGTGTACCGCGGGTTAAAATCTAGTTTTTAAGTAAAAAAAAACGTTGTCTCTCTTTCTTTAAAGATAGACAACACATCAAAGGGACGACGATGATTGTCATTGATAAGTGATAACCTCAGTTTCTCGGTCCCTGCTTCCACATACCAAAGATAAGCGACTTCCAAATCTTCAACTTTTCTTTCAAGTTCCGCAAGTTTCAGACACCGATCAATTGTTTCACTTCAGATTATTGGATCGGTTAGGTTCGAGCCAATTCCAGATTCATTCGGAGCCACCATTATTGTCAATCGGACGGTTGTTGTTGCTCCACCGTTTTTCTTCGTTCTACTGCGATAAAATTGGTGGGTCTATTGAGTTTGATATGAAAGTGGATTTATCACAGACGCAGATTGATGGTTTTGGAACCCAGATTTCAACTCATTCCTCTTGGTAATTTCTTTGAAATCACTGAAAATTTAAAAAATCCATGCAACATCTAATTAGAAAATTCTGTTGTATTGATTAAAAAAAAGTCAAGGATAACAAAAGGGTATGAACATGAGTCTATCCAAAGACATAAACATGATTTTCTTGATTACCATGTTATTGCCTCTTTAAGAGGGTTTCAGATAGATTAAATTTTGTAGCATGTTTTCCTTTTGTAGTGTGAGCCAGTCAGGTTCATCATTTATCCTTTTGCCAATTCAATTCTTTCATGTTTTTCATCCTGCAACAAATGAAAGGCTTATCATTCATAAGAACTAACCAAAATCTTGTGTTCAATACCTTATGGGCATATAACTTTTTTTCTCTTAAATGGTTGATAGTTTAAGGGAGTTTAACATAGATGATGCAAAAAATTTAAGAACAGCCGTATATGCAAAATCTAACAATAATGATGAAGTTAAAATAGAGAATTGAGTGACTTACTCAAGAAAGTCTTTGTTTGCTTTCTTAGGTTTAGTGAGAAGCAAGGAGACCGTAGAGGAAAGAGAATGGCAAATGAACAATCCATTAATCTGTGAAAGGATTTTTTATCGTGATAAAAGGTACAATGTTGGTGTGAGATATACAAACGGTTTTGTGTTTGGTGAGTTTAGATCTTGGAAAAGCACGTTTATTTATAGCGTTTTGAGAAGATTTGTATGGTTTTTAGGTTAGAGATTTAAAAAAATTTGGTGAGCAAGTGAAATATATCTTTACAAATCTGTGAATCGAGAATCTATAGAATATGCCACATATATGCTATGAAAAATAAGAACAAAATCGTTTACTTATTTAACATTTCTAATTCATTGGATGAGATTGAATTTTGAATTGATATTGTTCATTTTATTTAGGAAACAAACTGACTTGCATCAAAATCTCTAGTATTATAATAGGAAACAATTTGATTGTCAAATATTGGTTTATTAGAACCATATATACGTAAAAATATTGTCAAATCTTTCTAATATTGTCAAATCTTTCTAAACTAATTACATGTAGTATTTGTAGAAATTAGGCAAGATCCAATTGAAGATTTCCAATCATTTTAATTTGTTAGGATTTTGTTTAGGAAAGTCTCACATTATATGGATCTGAAATTATTTAAGGATTAAAATCAATAAGTAGATATTCAATTTGTTATAACTATATATATTCTCTATATCTTTCAATTATGAGAAAGTAAATGTTGTTTGCCTTGAATGTAGGAAAAATCAAGTAACTAAGTGAATATTTAGTCGAATTACTTGATTTTTTTTTTGGAAAGTCTCATTTAAAAGAATCCGAGAGTTTTGATTGGCTATTGAGTCGGGTCAAAAAAAAAATCCGGGTCAAAATCTAACTAAAAACCCGACCCGATTGGCTTTGAGCAAATTTGTACTTCAAAAATGTATAGTAGATGTAATACCTTTATATGTGTGTATCAATCATGCACATTACATGGCAAACATATGCGTGTGGTCTAAAGGTGCACTTGAAATATATCAAACATATCTAAAAACAATACAAAAAAATTGACGACTTAAGGATGTTATTCAATCTTGAATTTAAAGTCAATTCTCTACGTTTTACAATCTTCAAGATTTCAAAATTTCATATTATGTTTAAAATGTGTGTGGAGTATAAAATATTTGCAGTATACTTTAAATTTTGTTTCTAATAATTTATTTATGAAATTCTTATGAAATTTATTTTAAATGACATAGTATAAAAATATATTTTAAAGTTATATAGTTTTGAATAACATTATATTTTTTAATTAAATATTTAAAATCTTAATTGGGTAACACCAAATTATTAAATCTCTTTAACGATGCTTTACAAATATTAGATCAAATAACTCGAGATTTTAAGACGTAATTTAAAACCATAAATTGAATAACAACAAATTGTGGTTGGGTTTCTATTCTATTAAAATTCGTAGTTTTATAACACCACCTTAAATACATTACAACAAAGAGACAAACACTCACAAGATAACACATAATTATATTTATACTGATGAATTATCGGGATAAACAAAAGTTCATTACATATCCATGCTGCAAATTGGAACAATTGCTTTCTTTTTTTTAACAAGTGAGACAATTTATGAATTGAAATGTCATTTAAATGCATTCATTTGAAGTTTGATACATTTAAATTAAGCATTATGAAAAATGTAGATAACTATAGTTTTTGAGGATGGCTTTTCATATTCGAACTTTGTAACTTACTATATATTAACATAATATCGTTATCTTGATATATGCAGTTCATGTAAAGTGCTTTCAAGTAAAAAAATCAATATAATGCTTAATTAATCTCAAGTAATAACCCACCAATAAAGTTGCTCTAAGTATCCAAAATATAGTTTTATTAAACGGTAAAGCTTGTAAAATGGTTTTACACAACTTTTTATGTGACTCACATCGAAAAAGTTATGTTGGCAGAGAAAAAAAATTCATTTAAAAAAAAAATAATTGACGATAATATTAGTGATGATTATCACGGTTAACATATTTCATATGAGTTGAATGGCGATAACGAAACAAACAACACTACATGTCACATTGATAGCGAAACAAATTTCTTGAGGTGTATTAGTATGTGACAAATTAACGAGGTATAGTTTTAAGTTCACATACTTTATAAGAGACCCTAAAGCATTTACCTCTATTCACATACCTCTTTTCGTTGCCCTTTTGTGATATCTTTTTTCCAGAAAAATATCGATGTAATAAGCGAAAAGAAGACTATTGCTGCAACAGTTACTTTCGGGACAATCCTCTCGTATACCCAAAGGTTTAAAATCTGCAATGAACAATTGTCATAATGGATCCACCGATAAGATTCAAATATCTATTTAAGAGTGAACCAGTTTAAAGTAAGTAAACGTGCAGTAATCAACCATAACATTAGTGAAACGAACAATAGTGATAATATATGTGTTTTAACTTTAACGATATTGAGATTAACGATTAATCGCTATATGTAATTGTAATATCTATAGTTCTTAGACATATTCTAGTGGTTCATGGTTTTAGATTTCTTTATTTTGTATTGTTTTTAAGTTAAGATTTTTTTAAAAAAATATTAACATATTTATATCAACATATACCATACATGGTGTAAGTGTTTATAGAATATCTAAGAAAATTGCATAGAAGATGCTCAACATTTACTTAAAATATGCAATAAATTTAACTTTTATAATGCAAAGAATTATATATTTTTTTTATCAAAGTTCCAATCAACAATATTTTATCGAAGATAAGAAAACTTAAATTAAAATTCTCCATGGAATGAGTAACTCGAGCACATAATCAAATTACAAAAACAGAGAATCTTACCTTGAAACTTATATTGTAGACGAAAAAATTTTTTCTCCAAAAAATCAACACCGAGAAACTTTTAAAATGTCGTTGGAAGAAGCGCATGTGTTGTTCCACTCAATCAATTTAGGTATGTCATTCCTTGCATCACAAGGTTGTTTTTGTTCTTAAAACAATAATCCTTTGCCTATCAAAACAAATCTCACATTACCCTCTACATCCAAATATCATAAGCAAAAAAAAGAAGATTAGGATGAAGAATTAACCTATAGATGCCAAAATCAATGAGGATAAGTGTCTTCGTTAGACTTGAACCAAGACTTGCATCAATATCATTTTGGACTCTTATAACTCTTCCACAACAATCAAGTGACACCTTTAACACCAAAGTGTATCCTTTTATTGGAAAGCTTACAAAGTGATCACACTTTTGGAGAATGATGGATCCTTTGATCCACTAATTGAATTGGAATGATGGAAAAGAAAGATAATGAATAGCATGATAGAGTGATTTAGGTTCGATTTAAAATTTGTAAGATATTTATTTTTTTGCCTTACTTTTTACAATTTTTGTTATATTTTTTAACTTCTAATTGATTAGAAAGTCTATCTTCAGTTTTTCCTAATTATTAAAGAACTAAAAAGATTTTGATTACAAACATAATTCCAGTTATTAAAAAAAATCATCAAGTTTAAATAGTGAATAAATTAAATCTGATAGAAAGTCAAAAATAGAAAATTTGATATGTCGTTATACTATGAATTGCATGTAAGATTATTCATTTTTGTTGTTTTACAGTTACTATTATATCATGCTAATGGGGTTTTCAATTTTGGTGTTTACAATTACTATTATATCTGGTTATTTTTTGTTAGTTTTATTTTTGTGATGAATTATTTTTTAAAAGCTTTAGATATATAGATAAAAATTAGTATATGTTAATATTGTGTTTTTCAACTTTTTCTTTTTGAATTAGGAGAACAATGTTCAAATTTCTTTAGAAATATACACACAAATTATTATATATAAGTTATGTTATTTTTTTTTATTTTGTTAGTTTTTCTATCTGGTTAAAGAATTTTTTTTTTTTCAACATGTGTCGTAAACTAATCGAACAATTAACACGTATCACAATTTTATTAATGACTAAGTTTGATAAAAAAAAAACATATATATATATATATATATATATATATATATTTATATGTATATTTGTCATTCTCTTAATATCCACATATAGCTATCAGTTTTCATACTCGAAATCATTTTTGTTTCCAACCAAATATATATATGGTAATATTAATGTATAACCTTAGCAAAATTATTACACAAACTGCTAATTACATCTTTGATATTAAATTCTCTTTTACTTATCGCTGAAACATATAAGAACGATTAAACTGTTATGAATCTACCCAGTCATCTTTGTTGAATCCTTTTTACCTAGTGTTATAAATAATTATCCCATTAGCGACCCCCTAATATTAGCCATCATTAGATATCCCACTAATGCATCATTATGTGTATATATATATATATATAGATGCTACTGTGAATGTAATTGAAGAAGAAATTAGAAAAACAAATATATTCTCTAAACTCTCTCTAAACTCTACTTACTATCTCTCTCTTAATTTCCAAAATCATATAACATTTATATACATATTTATCTCCATAATATTTAGTTATTTAACATAAACCATGTATTTATCCTAAAATAATAAGATGTTACTTACCGGTATTGATACACATTATGTTATTATCCATGTGATTACGAATCATTAGAAAGAAGTTTCATCTTGATACACATTTGTTTTTTTTTTTTTGTTTTAATAAGTTAACCAAGTTACCTAAAACACCCCCAATCCAAACATTTCAAAATAATAATAATATCTCGAACTGAAAAATAATATCTAAATCATTAGTGCCATTTTATATAATTTTTCACATTAAAATACAATTACTAATCTTTTTTTATAATAATAAATTAATAACAAATTTTCCGAAACAGACTGGAAACAGATAGTCGAAAATTAGAGTCAGCTTTGTGATTTTTCTTTCGTCGTTGAATCTTTTGACCTTTCTTCCATTGTTGATCTCCTTCCTTCCTTGTCCATCTTTCTGGGTTTATCAATTCGTTTTCTTCTGTTTATGGGCGACACGAAACCTGGGATCGTCATGGCTAATAGAGATCGTGAGCTTCTGATTCCAGTTGCTCATTCCGGCGAAGATGATCACGATTCTACACCCAAACCTTCTTCCTCTTCTTCATCTTCTTCTCATCATTCTGGTCAAGAGGTTATCATCACCTTCTTACCCTCTATTCAAAATTACGTCTTTAGGGTTTTATAGGTTGTTGTGATGTTCGTCTTCTGCGATTTAGGGTTTTCGATTGGCGAAATTTTAAGAATTGCAATTGGGTTTTTGTTGGGTTAGTGTTGAATTTCGATCGTGATTGGTAAATTGCGAATCTTGATTTCGAGAATTTGAAAAAGTTAGCTGCTTGATCTGTTTTCGTTTGCTCATAGATGTGTGAAGTTATTTAGTTTCTTTAAACTTATAGTTTGTTCCCTAAAAAGTGACTCTTTTGTTTATGTGCAATTTTCAATTTTGATGTGTTTACTGACTGGGGAATTTTTTGATCTTTAGACCTTTTACAAGTTGATCAGAAGCTGGGCATCAAAGAAGTTCATGACTGGATGGTAGGGACATGTTTCTTGCTTATTTCAATGGAGGATTGAGTTCCCTAAGCAAGTGTCTTGATTGCTTTGTTCTTGTTCACAAGTTCTGCCAATACATTCTGACTTGTATATATTCACCCTGCAGTGTTATCTTGCTTCCAATGGCGATCACTTTCTATGTGACTTGGTGGTTTATTCATTTTGTGGATGGATTTTTCTCCCCGATATATACTCATCTCGGAATTGATATATTTGGTAAGCTTCTTCTAGTCCTTCCTCTATATCTCTGTCTAGTAACAATGTTCGTTGGCGATCATGAAGTAACTCTTATGTTATCTAGAAGAACTTCTTTGGGGGAATATATATGAATATCAAAAAGAATGTAATAGACAGTATTTGATGTCATTTCTTTTGTAAATTTGCTTTTCAGGACTTGGTTTTATCACCTCCATTACATTTATCTTCATGGTTGGGGTGTTCATGTCTTCATGGTTGGGTACATCGGTTCTAAATTTGGGAGAGTGGTTTATCAAGCGAATGCCATTTGTTCGTCACATCTACAATGCCTCCAAGCAAATCAGCACTGCTATATCACCTGGTATCGTTGTTGTTCTTCTCTTTCTTATAATATCTTGTTTCGTTGAGTCTTGATTATATGATTTCTCGCCGATATATTGCAGATCAAAACACCCAGGCTTTCAAGGAAGTCGCCATTATAAGACATCCGCGTATTGGTGAATACGCAATTGGGTTCATCACATCGACCGTTGTTCTCCAGGTCTGTCACAAGAAACCGTAACCTTCTTTCTGGGAATGAAGGTTTTACCAAAACTTAAACGTCTTAAAATCATTGCAGACTTACGCAGATGAAGAGGAACTTTGCTGTGTATATGTGCCGACAAATCACCTTTACATTGGGGATGTATTCCTTGTTAGTACAAAAGATGTGATCAGACCAAATCTTTCAGTAAGAGAAGGCATAGGTGAGAGGAAGAAGATCCACCGATTTCATTTTGAAAATGTTTGAGACTCGATCTTCTGATAACTTTGGGTTGGGTTTTTATTTATCTGCAGAGATCGTTGTGTCAGGAGGAATGTCGATGCCACAAGTTCTATCAACGCTTGATATGAGAACGGCTCCAGAGAGAAGTAGAAGTAGAAACTAAAAGATTAGTCTTGCAGAAACAAATGGTTCTCAAATCTTTCCTTTTACATGTCTTCTTCCTTTAAATTCTGATTCAGTTAATTTCAGATTTGATGTTGAATCATTAGACAACAATGGTGTTTTAGAAATGCGTTCCATTTGTGTTAACTCTGTCATTATCTGTCTATATCCTAGACTCTCCTATTACATAGTAAGCTGTATAATACATATTGATTTAGCCAATCCATTTTAATTTTCCTTGAAAAGCATCTCTTGGAGGTCACATATATACACTCTAAGTCAATTAATAGACATTTAAAATTCATTATCTCTTCCTTTAATCAGGAGTTTATTTATTGATTTTACACTAAGTTTGGAGTTTTATTTCAAAGAATGCAGCATAACAGAGACAATTTTTATGAAAATCTTCAATCTGATGCATGTAGTATGATAATAAAATTAAAATTATGCTTCAAATGAGAGTGTAAGAGAGGGAAAAAAAATTGCGTGTTAGTGAGTAATGGACCCATGACAGGCCAATAATGGGCCAGGAAAAAAAAAGGTCGGTTTCCTTCAAGAAACAGTGTGTAGTTTAGAAGTATCTATATGAAACTACACGTCGTTTTTCCACAGAAAAAAAAAAACCCGGAGATTAACATATCGCAACCGTCAGATATACCACGTGTCCAAATCCAGCTGAGCTTGTGAAAGAAACCCTAGCTCTCTCAAGTTTGTTTTTTCCGTATAAAAGGCATGAGAAACTAAACTCAATACAATAACAACTTCTTTAGGGTTTTAGATCTCCGCCGATTAGCTTCTCTCTGTTTTTTTTCACTTTTTCTTCTTCTTCTTCTTCTTCGTCTTGTTTTTTGATTTTTTGTGTAGATTAATGGACAGTGACGATTGATATTAAAGGTCTCGTTCGTCGTAAAAACGGCCGTAAAAAGCCTATTTGCCGACCACTCTGTTATATCACCACCCATATTCTGAGTCCATTCATTGTTTTTTTTTTTCCCAATCGTTTTTTTGGCCAATGATTTAATCAAAAATTGACAAGCATATGTCTGAATTAATCCTTGTTGATAAACTCTAATCTTCTCTATGAGGCCATCAAAACCCAAATCCGATTTCGTTTTTTTTCTTTGCTTTATAATAATTTGATTCTGTTTTTGCTTGATTATTGTTTAGTGGCCTATGATTTAAATGATTATAGACAAGCATATGTCTGAATTAATCCCTGTTGATAAATCTAATCTTCTCTATGAGGCCTTTAGTCTAAAATCAGATAAAGGTTATAGTTTTTGGTTTGGTTGATGAGAATAGAGGAAATTGAAAGGGGTCAAGTGATGATTGATAACGCATAGTTCAGATGATAAATTCTATTATGATTAATATCTTCAGCATAGTCTTTCGCTCCTATCTGATGACCCCTTCCTCTATATTTTTATTATCTATTATTCGATTTTTCAATGTTTGGAAGATTGTTTTCCCAAGTTTTTATTTTTCCTGAAATTTGTGTAATTGAATATCTCTGGCCAAATCATAATATAATGAAGACTTGATTCAATTTATAAACATATTGGTGAAATACTTTGATGTTATCTAGATCAACCGAGTATAGCAATCTGAATATCATTGATTAGAATTTAATTTAGTTTGACCCTTAAGCAACATATTAGACGACTTAATTACATTAGTTGTCTCAAAAACTTGTTACTTACAATGGTGAAAACTAATTTAAAACACCGAAATTTTTTTAGGCAATTGGGTTTGTTGCTGCCGAATTAAAGCAATCGCAAGAGGGAAAAAAATTGGTTTCTATAGATAAAGCGTTGCACAGACGAGGTGGTGAAAGTTTAAGTCACTTAACCAAACGTTTAGGCTTCATGGGCCTAATGACGAAAATAAAAATGCTTTATGGGCTTATTGTCGTTTTCAAAGCCAAACGGGCCAACGAAAATCGAAAAAGGGACAATTGAATTGTTAGATAAAATATGGAAAGTTTTGTCCACCAAAGATATAATAAACAGTTTAAATATGGAAAGTTCGTTATAATAGGGATAATAAAGAAGAGAAAATTAGATTGAGTACTACATTTGGCCCAAAATTTAGGTCCAGTACCACTTTCAAAACCCAGTTAGCATCCATACCACAATTGAGATGTGTAATGACCATTTTGCCCTTCTTTTTGTTTGCTCAAATTTCGGGGACAAAATTCATAGATTGGGGACACAAAAAGAAGTTTACATACCGTTGTCCCCGAAGTTTGAATTTTTCCACAATTTCATCTTATTTTTGCATGTTTGCTGGTTTTTGTCCCTCAATTTTAATTCATTATTCTTGGATTTTAGTATGTAAACTCTAATTGCGGTCTTTTCATTTTGTTTGATGTTTATATTTCGTTTGATTATTATCCCCGAATAGGTTTTTGTCCTCCGTATACTTGTCCCTAAATGTTACACTTTATCTGCCACATCAGCCAAGGGCAAAACTGTCTTTTTCATACCACAATACCACATGAATGTGGTACAAGTGCTAAACCATTCTCAATTGTGGTAGAGATGCTAAGAAATTTAAAAAATGTGGTACATTTGGCAAAAATCCCAATAAAGAATTCTCTCAAAAGTAAAATAAAATAGATGTAAAAAACAAAGGAAATTAGAAAATCAATATTACAAAAATAAAACAAAAAAAATCAATAAGAACAATCGAAAAACAAAAAAAATCAATAAGAACAATCGAAATAAATCTTATAAGATAGTTTCTCTTTGAATCCTTCTCAATCCTCACAAAACTTAAACCTAAACCTAATCCAAAAAAGAGAGAACTCACTCTCGTGAAATATTCTGATCTATACTAAATTATATAATTCAGTCATCAATCGAGCAAAGTCAGAAGTGTGATGATGTCCAAAGACGCTCCCGAAGTGGCAACACATAGTAAGAGGAGGAAGAAAGAGGACGGCGAAAGTCAGAAGTGTGATGATGTCCAAAGACGCTCCCGAAGTGGCAACACATAATAAGAGGAGGAAGAAAGAGGCATCTTCGTCGTCATCGTCAAGGTTTCTACATTCTTTGCCAGAAGCGGTGGCTATAAGTTGCTTAGCCTGCGTATCAAGATTGGACCATGCAGCCTTATCTCTCGTCTCCAAGACCTGCCGGTCAATGGTTCTTTCGTCCGAGCTCTACCAGACACGATCGTTGACGGGTTACGCTGAGAAATTCCTCTATGTATGCTTCTGCATGCCTACTGACGAAACTCCTCGTTTGTTCATCTTCCGCCCAACTAAAGATGCTGCCATCAGGAACAATGTGAATCTAGCTCACGGTGCTCACCCGATCCCCTCGTTCCCCAGTCAACAACGGAAAGGATCTTCCGTGGTGGCGTTGGATAGGGGGATCTATGTCATCGTTGGATGGGTTAATGGCAATCGCTTGTCCCGTGTCTTGCTGTTCGTTTGTCGGTTTCACAAGTGGCACCACGTGACTTCCATGAGAGTGCCTCGTGTTTCCCCCGAGGTCCGCGTGGTGGATGGAAAGATATACGTGTGGGGAAGCTGCATGTACAAACATTACTCCAACTGGGGAGAAGTATTCGATGATAAGCTTTGAAGCTTACCTTAAATGGAAAATAAGAATAGAAATGGAGAAAGGAGGGAAATGCGCCGCAAGCGACGGAGAAGAGAGAGATAGGAGAAATAGAAATGATTAATGTTTTGATGTTATATGATATGGAAGCCTTAATGGGATTCTTCCATCTTAAATACAACTCATAATTCTTAAAACGACATCACTTAATTTAAAGACATTATTAGAGGAAAGGTGAAACCCTCTCCTTTTACCAGAGTCTTCTCGTGTCCCTTAGCCACTTTTCTTGAGGAGCTTTCTCAGGAACTTCTCCATTGCCTTAGCCTTTCTACCTCCAGACCTCATCTTCCTTTGCATACAAGCTAGAGGTACCCTGAGTCTATCATTCGACCCAAATACACAAACTTGGGCTGATATGCCAATTTCAAAGCCAGTGGTGGAGGAGAAGATTTACGTGGTGAATTCATGGGATGATGGAAGCTTTTACTACTTGCCGAGCCAGAGTAAATGGGAAACAGGGAATCAAGATTCAAAGCGTAGCAAGGATTGGTGTCTAATAGATAAGTTGATATACAGTTATGGTAACGACGGGGGTATATATTGGTGTGAGGCAGGGGAGTTAGATTGGTGTGATGCAGTGAAGATTGATTGGAGGGAGGTGTTGGGTTTGGAGTTTTTGTCAATGGCGCTCCGTGAATCGAGAGTGGTACACTTTGGTGGGAAAATGGTAAAAGTGTGGGAGTCCTATAAGATCATGTACAATATCAGCAAAAACCTTGAAGAATTACTTCCCGAGACCATATTGACCAACTTGATCAACCTTGGTAAGAATGTTTTGGTCTTTTGGGAAAAGCTCGAACGTGGTGGTGATTACATGAGCATGGAGATTTGGTGTGTGCGGAGATTTCGTTGGAAAAGTGGGAAGGAGGCCAGATTTGGGGCAGGTGTGATTGGTGCCATCCTATCCTCGCAATCGATCTTCTCACGGTTGATCCTCTCTTCTGCCACTTTAAGGTCTTGTATTCTATCCCTGTTGACGTTTGAAAACTTGGATTTTCTTGTACTTTAAGAATTATTTTTATATATGATTCATAAAATCACACTTCTAACAAGAAGTTGTTCAGGGCACTAGCTATGTTTCTATTTCTCAATATCAGTCACTTTTTTCTTGTTTACTCAATGTGAAAATATTTATATAATATAGATTCAAATAAAAATCTTTCGGGTAATATAGAGGGTGATTGGTTGGGTTGTACCTGTAAAGTTTTTGTTGCAGAATTTTTGCTGTAATTGTGTAGCTGTAACGTTTGTTGCTGTAAGTTTTTGGACGTAGGTATTTTAGAATAAAAATATAATATTTATAATAAAATTTTATTTTTACTTTTTAAAGTAAATAAAATTGTTTATATTATTTATTAAAATTAAAATACAAACAATAAATATTTTTTAAAAAATCCTAGTCAAAACACAAATGTCTACGTATTCTTTGATAATTTTATTTTTGGAACTTATCTTTGTTTTTTATTTTTAGAATTTTCGTTTATAATTTCTAATTTTCATATTTATCTAATATTAATGTGAGTTGAAACTCCTACAGCCAAGTAAATAGGGCTTTAGAAATTTACTCTGCTACAGCCTAAAGAAAAAAAAAAGACTGTAGCTTTTAAAAAATTACTACAACACGATTGGCATAAAATTTAAGCTTTAAGAAAAATTAAAACTGTAAGATGAACTTATAGACCAACCAATCAAGCTCATAGTCATGTATGATGTACTTATCATTTAACTGTGACATTCCAAAGAAAATTTAGAACAATAAATCAGAAGAATAACTGCTATAATGGTTTATTAAGAAAAATATGGTCACGCAGAAATTTCATGGTTAAGAACTAAGAAGCAAATGTCTTTTATTAATGAAAGGGAGGTAATATATTGTAACACCAAAAATATGTTATGCCACTGACTCTCCTTTTATTATCAAAAGTAAAAAAAACCTAAAGAAACCAATGAGTTCTATTGGTCACCAAATTGGTTTACGTAGTTAAGAAGAAGCACCAAAACTAGCTTGTATTTAAACTAATCTATCTTCTAACACTTTAACCAATTCAAATAGAGACTCAAATTTTTCGGTTACAAATGTCAAACTGGCAGAATTGAGAACGCACTACTATGTAACTGACACCCAAAACTAGTGACAAATGGTAACCTAACCTATGGGCCTTTGTCTTACCCAACCTAACGCTTGTAAATATTTCCCTATTTTGTACCCATGCACACACAAATACCAATATTTATGAGCACAAGAACAAACATTGATAAAGAAAGATTCACCAATAAAAAAAAACCAAAATGAAGATGTACCCAAAATCTGACTCAGACATCACAAGCCTCGACCTATCATCACCAAAACTTCCTACTTACTACGTTCAAAGCCCATCACGTGACTCCGACAAGTCTTCTTCGGTGGCACTGACGACTCATCAGACCACTCCCACCGAGTCGCCATCACACCCATCATTTGCTAGCCGCGTATCCAACAACGGTGGTGGAGGTTTCCGGTGGAAAGGACGGAGGAAATATCACGGTGGAAGATGGTGGCCGGCTGATAAGGAGGATGATGCTGATGATGGGCGGTACGAGGATCTTTATGAGGACAACAGAGGAGTCTCCATTGTTACTTGTAGACTTATTTTGGGAGTTGTTGCGACATTGAGTATCTTTTTTCTTCTATGTTCTGTTCTCTTTGGTGTTTCTCAATCTTTCCCTCCAATCGTCTACATCAAGGTAATTTTATTTTTACTTACATATAAAAAAAATTATTCGCAAAAACTCTTAAATTTTTAACTTTGATTAATGTACTCAAAAACTGTTAGACAAACGCAGCTTTTGCGTTTTCCACATTTTCAAAAGAAATAGATTTTGTTTTGTATTTTTTTCATAAAAGATTTTTGAATTTAGTGTTTTCACTTACAATTAATGAAAACACATCAATTGGTGTTTGAATGAATTAAACCTTGGTCTAGGGTAAAGTTCTACAAATGTTTGATTTTGTGTTGTATATGTTAGGGTGTGAATGTGCAAAGTTTTTACTACGGAGAAGGTTCAGATAGTACAGGAGTGCCAACAAAGATCATGAACTTTAAATGTTCAGTGGACATCACAACACACAATCCTTCTACATTATTCGGCATTCATGTCAGCTCCACTACCATCAACCTCGTCTACTCTCGTCAATTCACGCTTGCGATCGCGCAGCTGAAGAGTTATTATCAACCAAAACTAAGCAACCACACATCTAGGATCAACCTTGTTGGCTCCAAGGTTCCACTATATGGAGCAGGAGCCGAGTTAGTTGCTTCAGACCATATTGGTGGAGTTCCTGTGAAGTTAGAGTTCGATATCCAATTACGAGCCAATATTGTTGGAAACTTAGTCAAGTCTAGGCATAGGAAACACCTCTCTTGCTTCTTTTTTATCTCCTCTTACAACACCACATTTGTAAAATTTACCCATAAGTCTTGTAATTCATAGAAGCTTCTTCATTCTTTGTTTTAATATAAAACTCGATTTTTTTTTTTTTTTTTGACGGCAAACTCGATTTTTTTTATTCCTAGCTTTTGTAAAAATGAATATATTTTTTGAAGTATATAGCTAAAAAAATCAAGTCATACTTTTCCATTTTTCTTAGCAAAAAACAGAAAAAGTTACGTTCCATTTTATCTTATCGAAAAGAGAAGAATAAAATCCGTTAAAAACGGTTTGGTTTGGACCAAACCTTTTATAAATTAAAACAATTTAAAAAAAAAAAAATGAAAAAGAAAGCTTCAAAGGGTTTGTTCTATATCCACTCTCTACGCCGTGTTCTTCTTCTAAGACATATGTATCTTCCATTTTCAATGTTTACGTCGATCTCAAAACACAAACAAATTGATAAACCAAGTTGATAGAAAAGAAAGATGATGGATGCGACGTCAGAATCCGAAAGAACAAGCTTGGACCTATCGATTTCATCACCTAAACCTGCTTACTACGTAGAAAGCCCTTCAAGTGTGTCCCAATTAGACGATGGTGAGAAATCCTCATCCTCTACTTCGCTTATTCAGGTTCATACTCCAAACTACACCATTCTCAGTGAGTCACGTCTCTCCTCTTCGAGCCGTACCTCCAATGGAACAAGCGGTATGGGATTCCGATGGAAAGGAAGCTCCCGGAGAAGTAATATGTATTGGCCGGAGAAGCCTTACACGATTAATGAAGATGAAGTTTATGATGATAACAGAGGATTATCGGTGGGACAATGCAGAGCTGTTTTGGTAATATTAGGTACTGTGGTTGTGTTCTCTGTTTTCTGCTCTGTTTTGTGGGGAGCTTCTCATCCTTTCTCTCCTATTGTCTCTGTCAAGAGCTTTAACATCCATAGCTTTTATTACGGAGAAGGAATAGACAGAACAGGAGTTGCTACCAAGATTCTGAGCTTTAACAGCTCGGTGAAGGTGACAATAGATAGTCCTGCGCCTTACTTTGGCATCCATGTCTCTTCTTCTACCTTCAAACTCACCTTCTCTGCTCTCACACTCGCCACTGGTCAGGTACTCTCTGTTTTCAAATTTCACTCATTGCTCATATATCATCATCATCATCATAATCTGATTCACATTTTGGTTGTGAAGCTTAAGAGCTATTACCAGCCAAGAAAGAGCAAGCACATAGCCATTGTAAAGCTCACTGGCGCCGAAGTTCCTTTGTATGGAGCAGGACCACACTTAGCTGCCTCTGACAAGAAGGGAAAAGTTCCAGTGAAGTTGGAGTTTGAGATCCGATCGCGAGGTAATTTATTGGGGAAGCTGGTCAAGTCGAAGCACGTGAATCACGTATCATGCTCTTTCTTCATCTCCTCCTCCAAGACTTCCAAACCCATAGAATTCAGTCATAAGACCTGTAAACTTGTTACCAAGTAAACAATTTTTCACTACCTCTCCATTTTGCAAATAAGAATTTCTTGTTTTCTCATTAATCTGCAATCCAATTCAAATGTGCAACTCTCTCCTTCATAGAAAGGTACATTGTTTTCATTTTTATCTGCACAAGTGTTTAAAAGGAAGAATCAAAACGTTCCAATATGCTCTATTGCTTATCCACAGCACAGCCACCTTCTAGCACTGTCCCGCTTACTCTGTTTGGTGGCCAATACCGAAAAACTGACCGTCCAATAATATTCTTCAAAGGCAGAGGACCCCTGAAGACAACACAAGTTTTCCAATATAAGGAACAATCCAAGAAGAAACTAAACCCTATGATAAAAATCTAAAAACAGATGAACAAATAGGCTTCTCACCACACGTGTGAATCATAACTGTTATTCCGGTTGTCACCCATCACAAATACTGAATTTTCCGGTACCCTCTACAATATCGAAGTAACCAAAATCAGAAAATAAGAAAAACCAGAAGATTCAGGTTCTAAAACTTGTTTAAAAGCCGAGAATAACACTTACAACTGGTGTCATTTCATATCCAGGAGGCTCTAAGATGAATTTTTCATTCCTAGCAACACCATTAACCATCAGTTTCCCATTATGTACCTACACATTACCCCAAATCAAATAACCATCACCTTCACTATTACAAGTCTCTTCACTAGTCACACATTCTAAGAGCCAAAATATGATCATACATACCTCCACAAGGTCACCTTCTTTCGCAACAATCCGTTTAATAAACACATCCGCATCAGTATACCCAACTTCCTGAAGAACTGGTGGACTTTTGAAGATCACAATATCATTTGCACAAGGCTTCCTGAAATAATAACTCACCTGAAACAATCACCAAAACACCATCAATGAATCTCCTTTAAACTCACATACTTAAAAACCTCATAACTCTTAAAAATGTAAACTTTGACATTGTAATCAAAACACAAAACCAGCTTCCTAATCCTTAACTATATAGCTCATGATTCCAAAGCTAATCTATAAACAGAAAACAATACCTTCTCTGCAACTAATCTGTCTCCAACATCAAAAGTAGGATACATAGACAAAGAAGGAATGTATCTTGGTTCTGCAATAAAATAACGAAACGCCAAAGACACAGCTATAGCCACAAACACTGTCTTCGCATCATCCGATGTAAAATCCAACCATTCTGGAAAAAGTCTGTTTTTTTCCTCCACTTCACCTTCACCATCATCACCACTATCTCCGCCGTCACCTCCTCCTCCACCGCCGCCACCGGAGTCTAACGACGGTGCAGACTTTGTCGTCTCACTTGAATCCTTAACCCCATAGCAACTGAGACTTCTCCGGTAGGTTTTACGGTTTAAATTTGTTACTCCGGTGTTGAAATTGAAACGACGGCAAGAAAAAAGTAGGGATTTTGGGGTGAATTGGACAAAATTAGGATTAGGGTTCTTGGTAAATCTAGAATTGGAAGCAGATTTGAGAAAAGCTAGCGGCGGAGTAGAGAGGTGAAGAGATATCATCACCATCATCAACTAGCTAAAGCTTAAATTTTTTTTTTTTTTTTGGCTGTGTTTGTTATTTATCTGAAAAAGAAATGGAAAATTAAAAGACAAATATACTTAAGAAAAATAAAAACGCTTCAACTATTCCTTTTTTAGTTTTTCTCTTTTGTTAACCAATCGTTTAATTAATTCTACTAAACTTATTAATCCTTTGTTGATCTACGATTATAGATTTTGCGAATTGGTTTTATTTATCTATTTTGTTGATAAGTGAAAACAATTATGTTTTTTGTTAATTCCTCCGATTACGGAGGTGTTTCATTCATGGTACATCATCGAAAGACGAATCCGTTATCTCCGTGAAAGTTTTTTTTAATCTTTTTTGATGTCCGATACCGAAGATTCTGTTCAGTGAAAACGATTGATCCTAGAACATCTATGCTATGACTTCTTATCGAAGGACTGGATCGTCTGAATTTCTCATGTGCGTAGAGAGGTTAACCCTCTTGTGAATGAGTTAGCGAACTATGTGGTTACTTTACCGTTAGGATTTTATTTAATTAGCTCGGCTCCACCGTGTGTTGATTCGATCATGCAGGAGGATGTCTTTGGTTCTTTTCGGGCAAGACAAGTGTCTATGTAATTATTATTTTTTTTAGTATTAGCACGGATGATTCACCAAAAACAACAACATTAGACACGATATGATGGCCAAGAATGACGATCTCATCAATTTACTAACACATGTTGGCGAGTAAGGTTTCGGTATCCAAACATCGTGGAAATTTACTTTTTCATTATTCTTTTTATTGTTTGGTTATAATTATCTATGTTTGAATTTGTTTATTATTATTAATGTAGTACAGATTTATGAACTCTTGTATTCGATTTGAAATCAATGAATGAATAAGATGTAAAAAAAAATTTGCAAATTGGTTTCTATAATTTTTTTTGTTTAGTACTTTGAAAGTATTAAAGCATTATTTTCATAATAAAATATGTGTTGTAAATTATAATTTTTAAATATATATATATATATATATATAAACCTATTTGAGATGTTAGCTAATTTAAATTATTATTACAAAATTTAAAACAAATCCGTGGTTTTATCTTTTTATCTTTTTCCCCAAGGAATTTTTTTTTGGTGAGTTTTTCCCCAAGGAATATGATCATCAGAGTTAGTTTTATCCTTTTCCCCAAGGAATATGATCATAAGATTAAGAGTTAACTTTATAAATCGATTAAATTGAAAAAGTTCACAAAACCCTAAAGTTTTTATTTTGGATAATACTAAACCCCAAGTTATCTTCTCTGTATCATCATCGAACATGAGCATGACGCATAAACTTCAGCAACACGCAAGGCGTCTTCTGGCTTACAGTAGCAAGACTCGATTCTTCTGCTCCTGAAACTGGAGAAACCAATTAGTAATCTCTCAAGTCAAGGATCCACCGTAGATCCAGGAAATGAGCAAACCTCAAGGCAAAAGATGATCAAAGAAAGAAGAAATCACCTTAGGACAAACGGGTTTGAGGGATAAAGACTGTGACGGCGCTAAACAGAGATAAGAGAGAAAGAGAGATAAGAGAAATGTTCATTGATTAGGTTTCCGAAATGGCTAAGTGCCTTACATATAGTGATAGTTGTACCAGTCGTAAACCGACTAAATGTACCAAATAAAGATTGTACCAACAAACCATAATAAAAAGCATAATTAAACCGGATGATTAATTCATCATGTAGCAATACTCCCTTCTTCAGAGCATCCTTGGCCTCAAGGATGGAATGTTGGATGCTTGGCAATGAAGTCCTTGTAGAACTCCCAAGTAGCTTTTGATGGTGGCTCTCCCTTCCACTGAACAAGGACTTTGGTGACAGCTTGATTCTGGCGATTAACCATTTTCTTCTCTAGGATAGCCTCTGGTTCTTTGGCATTGCCCACATCAGTTAAATACTGTGGCATTACAGGTGCCTCAGATGGAGGGTTGGGACACAGCTTAAGTTGACTCACATGGAAGACATTATGTATAGAAGTTCCTTGTGGCAGCTCCAGTTTGTAAGCAACTGTTCCCACCTTGTCTGTGACACGAAAAGGTCCGTAGAAACGTGGACTGAGCTTGTGAGGAACTCCTTTTGTCTTTAAGGACTGTTGGCGATATGGCTGCAGCTTTAAGTACACAAAGTCCCCAACCTGAAACTCTCTCTGCGACCTGTGAGAATCAGCATACTGTTTCATGCGGTTCTGTGCTCTTAACAGGTGAAATTTGAGCATAGCAATCAGTTCTTCCCTTTTCTGTAAGCTTCTATCAACCACAACTGAAGAACTCTCTCCGGGGAGGTATGGTAAGTGGACAGGAGGTGGTTGACCGTACACAATTTCGAATGGAGTGCATTTAATGGCGGAGTGAAATGTGGTATTGTACCACCATTCAGCCAGAGGTAACCATTTGCTCCAAGTTTGAGGTGCATCAGCTGTCATACACCGCAAATATGTTTCCAGAGTCTTGTTAGTCACCTCAGTTTGCCCATCCGTCTGGGGGTGGTAAGCAGTGGAGAAACGCAGATCAACCCCATGGACCCTGAACAACTCCCTCCAGACTTCACTCAGAAAAGTAGGATCCCTGTCACTTGTTATGTCCTTTGGCATCCCGTGTAACTTGAAGACATTATCTAAGTAAGCTTGAGCCACTTCAATCGCCGTGTAAGGATGGGACAATGCAATGAAATGTGCATTCTTACTTAGCCTGTCGATGACAACCAAGATGCAGTGCTTACCCGCAGATGGTGGAAGTCCCTCTATGAAATCCATGCTAATGCATTCCCAAACTCCATTTGGGACTGGGAGAGGCTGTAATAACCCTGGTGAAGCAGCTAGATCATATTTGTTCTTCTGGCATATTTGGCAGTTGCGAATGTAGTTCTGCACTTCCAGACTCATCTTTGACCAGTAGAACAGTGCTTTGATGCGTTGCAGAGTGGCGTCTCTCCCTGAATGACCCCCACTGACTGAATCATGCATCCATTTCAATATGTGAAGCTTGACAGCAGCATCATTTCCCACAACCAGTTTACCTTTTCTCCTCAACTCTTCATTGACAAAAGAATAAGCAGGATGAGAGGCAGGATTACTCTTAATGTCAGAAATTACCTTACTGAGATGTGGATCTGATTGCCAAAGTAGCTGGATACTGTCAAACAGACCCTCGTGAGCGTGAGACATAGTGATGGAGAGCAACTGAGCACCTGTTACCCTTGACAATGCGTCTGCTGCATGATTCTCCTTCCCTTGCTTATACTGTATCTCATAAGTGTAGCCCATGAGTTTAGACAGCCACATATGTTGAAAGGGAGTAGTTACCTTTTGATCCAGCAGGTATTTGAGGCTTTTCTGATCTGTTTTGATGAGAAATGGTCTGTGAGTAAGATAGGAGCTCCAAGCTTGCACAGCATGAACAACAGCCATCAACTCCTTCTCATAAACTGACAAAGCTTGGTGACGCGGGCCAAGTGCACGGCTGATATAGCAGATTGGGTGGTTATCCTGCATCAAGACTGCACCAATCTCGGTGTTAGACGCATCAGTTTCTATTACAAAATCCTTACCAAAGTCTGGTAGAGCCAGAACTGGAGATGATGTCAAGGCAGATTTCAATGCATCAAAGGCTGTAGCAGCTTCTGAACACCAGAGGAACCCATCTTTCTTCAACATGTTTGTCAGGGGTCTGGCGATGATGCTATAACCTTGAATGAACCTTCTGTAATAATTAGCAAGGCCTAAGAAACTTCTGAGCTGCTTCTGCGTGGTAAGTGTAGGCCACTGTTCCACTGCCTTGATCTTGCTTGGATCAGTACTAACCCCAGCAGCAGAGATGAAATGCCCCAGGTACTCGACTACAGTGGCTCCAAATGTGCATTTTGAAGGTTTGAGGAAGAGCTGATGTTTCCTGAGGACTGCAAACACTTCTTCTAGATGTTGCAAGTGTTGTTCCCAGGTTGGACTGTAGACCAGTATATCATCGAAGAAGACAAGCACGCATTTCCTAGCAATGTGACGAAACACCTGGTTCATTAAACCCTGAAATGTACAAGGGGCGTTAGTTAGGCCGAATGGCATAACAAGATACTCGTAGTGACCAGCATGAGTTTTAAACGCTGTCTTGTACACATCATGGGGATGCATGCGTATCTGGTGAAAGCCTGCCCGCAGATCAAGCTTGGAGAAGTATGTTGAGCCTCCCAACTCATCTAGCAGGTCTTCCAAGAGGGGAATAGGATACTTGTCTTTAATTGTCTGCTTATTCACACCTCTGTAATCGACACATAGCCTCCAGGAACCGTCTTTTTTCTTGACAAGCACAACTGGTGAGGCATAGGGACTTGAACTGTTCTGAATGATGCCTTGGCTGAGCATTTCCCGCACCATTCTGTCTATAATATCTTTCTGGATTGAGTTGTAGCAGTAGGGTCTGAGACTCACTGGACTTGCACCTGCCTCAACTGGTATCTGGTGATCAAAGCCCTTCCTGAAAGGAGGTAACCCTGTGGGTTCAATGAAGAGATCCTCATATGCCTCCAATAGTGCCTGCAATGTGGCATCACTAAGGGAAGTGGACTCATCAACCGCAATATGAGAGAGAGACGCCTTAGAACTCGTGGATGAATCAGGGTCATAGAGCTGTAGAAAGGCAACTTGCGGCTCCTGTGAGAGTAGCTTATTGAGTTTATTACCTTTGATTACCTTGCAGCCAGCTTTTGCAGTACCCCTGAGTATATACTTCGCTCCATTCAGGGTGAACTCCATCCTTAGGTAAGTAAAGTCCCATAATATAGGACCTAATGTGGCCAGCCACTGTACCCCGAGAACAATATCCCAGTGGTCTAAGGGAAGAGTCCTTACTTCAGTGGTAAAGTTATAGCCCTGCATTCTCCATGTGAAGTCCTTGCACCTGAAGAGAGTCACTGTTTTACCACCAAGTGCTGCATCTACTGTCATGGGTCTGGTCCCTTCAAGCTTGCAGTTTATCTCTTTGGCCACCTTAATGTCAATGAAGTTATGGGTGCTTCCCGGATCCACGAAGATATGGAGCTTATGCTTCCCATATTGCCCCATTAGACGCATACAATTGAAGGTAGTGGATCCATTCAGGGCATTTACTGAGATTGTGGGCTGCTCTTCGTTGGGATTTACAACAGCATCCTCCTCTTCTACTGTCGCATTAACCTCATGTTCATCAACCAGATCATCCTCTTCACATTCCATTACAAAGATTTGAGATTTCCTGTGCTTCAAATGATGGCCTGGAGTATAGGGCTCATCACAGAACATGCAAAGACCTTTGGTTCTTCTCTCTTGCATCTCATCATATGTAAACTTCCTTGTAGGTTTATTGGTATTGTTTGGTTTGTAGGTTGGTGTTTTGGGATATTCGGTGAACTTTGGTGTTGGTAATATGGCTGTAGTGTTTGAGGATTTAGTGTAGGTTTGGTTATTTGGCTTTGAAAAGGGACTGAAGGGAGCTCGCTGAGGTTTGGTTGGAGTTTGGAGAAGGGCTGACTCATGGAGTTTGGCTATTCGGGCTGCTTCTGTTACAGTGGTAACTTTGAACTGTCGGGCTTGTAAGGCTAAGTGTGGGTTTAGATTGGTTAGGAAGATGCTGAGAGCATGTGGCATGGGAAGCGACAACCTTGTTCTTGCAGCCTCAAACTTTTCCCAGAAAACTTCAACGGAGTCTCCTCCCTGTTTTATATTCACCAGCTCAGCCAAAGGGTCATCTACAAGTTCTGCAAACCTAGCTGATAGATCCACAACATACTCTGACCAGGATGGAAACATATCAAACCGATCACGCATGTAGTTATGGTGCCATTCTAACGCTTTACCCTCCATGTGTATCGATGCATAACGGACTCTCATCTCAGGTGGTGTTCCATCAAGTGAAAAGAACTGTTCACAACGGTAAAGCCAACCACGGAGACCATTACCATCAAAGGAAGGGAACCCTACCTTCGAGAGTCTGGTAATCAGTCCATTTGGATGCACAGTGGCTCTGTCTTCTTCGAGAGGACGCTTACCCACAGAAGGCTGACCGGATCTGTTCAAATCGGGAGGATCTGGGGGTTTTGGTGTTTGCGACGATGACGAAGTGAGGTCACCAGAAGCTGCTAGGTTGGAACCCGGAGCTTGACCGCCGTTGTGAGAGACTATCGCCGTCACCATAGCTTCAAGTTTTTGTTGCGACTGGAGTAGCTTATCGATTTGGGTCTGGGACTGCATCAACTTTTCGATCTGAGTCGTTAACGCCTCCGTAGCTGTCCTTTGCTCATCTATCTGCTTGTTCATGGTTGCAAGGCGTGTTGCATCAGCCATGGTTGTACAGATCCGAGGATGAGTGCTCTGATACCAATGAAACCGGAGAAACCAATTAGTAATCTCTCAAGTCAAGGATCCACCGTAGATCCAGGAAATGAGCAAACCTCAAGGCAAAAGATGATCAAAGAAAGAAGAAATCACCTTAGGACAAACGGGTTTGAGGGATAAAGACTGTGACGGCGCTAAACAGAGATAAGAGAGAAAGAGAGATAAGAGAAATGTTCATTGATTAGGTTTCCCGAAATGGCTAAGTGCCTTACATATAGTGATAGTTGTACCAGTCGTAAACCGACTAAATGTACCAAATAAAGATTGTACCAACAAACCATAATAAAAAGCATAATTAAACCGGATGATTAATTCATCCTGTAGCAGCTCCTCCACAAACAAAACCCTATCGTCCCCGGCAAGGAACCTAACTCTGCAAAGTCGGATCGAAGCGGCTTTAGAAAAGAAAGCAGAAATCACTACGGTGCTTGAGCAATGGCGACAACAACAAGAACAAGGGAAGCAATTAAACCCTTCGTTGGTGAGAGGTGTCGTCGAGAACCTACGCGATTCCCAGCGATGTCGCGAAGCCCTAGAGGTATCAAATTGGATGATTGTACAAAAGATCTGCAATCTCATCCCTGAAGATTTCACTACTCGATTTCATCTGATTGAGAACGTATTTGGATTGGAAGAAGCAGGGAATTTCGTCGAGAGCATCCCGGAGAATTTAAGAAACGAATCTATCTACAATTCTCTTCTAAGCAGCTACGTAAGACGAAATGATTTGGATAAAGCCGAATCTACTTTCAAGAAGATGAGGGAGCTAGGGTTGCTATTGAGAGCTTCACCGTATAACTCGATGACTTCACTCTACAGGCGTATCCCTCACGGTAACCGGTGTAAGGTCGATGAGATTCTGCGAGAGATGAAGGAGAGCAACATTAAGCTTGATAGAGACACCGTGAACAATGCTTTGCGAGTATACGCTGATGTAACTCACATAGCGACAATGGAGAAGTTTCTTGCTGAATGGGAAGGGAATACACCGCTTGACTGGCTCACAAGACTTGACATGGCTAAGGCTTATCTCAGAAGTGGTTTTAAGGGAAAGGCTAAAGAGATGCTTCGTAGAACAGAGGAATTGAGGGATCCAAAGTCCTATGAGGAACTCATGAGGCTATATGGTGAAGCAGGAGGGAGAAAGGACGTTTACCGTGTATGGGACTTGTACAAGAAGTTAAGTAAGAAAGACAACGAAGGATTCCGAGCTTTGATTGGTTCACTATTGAAGCTTGATGATATAAACGGAGCAGAGGAGTTCTACTACAAAGAGTGGGAGTGCTCGGGACTTCCGTTCGATGTCCGAATCCCGACTATGTTGGTGTCTAGTTACCGCGAAAAGGGAATGGTGGAGAAGGCAGATAAACTAATAAAGGAGATTATGAAGAATGAAGAATCTGTTAAACCAATCACTCCGTTGTTGGAGTCATTGGAAAGAAAAGGGAATGTAGTGAAGCCTTCGGAGTTAAGAGATCTCATCAAGAATCTCTGTGACTCAAATCAATTCTATAAAGCACTTGAGGCATCAAAATGGATGAGTACAAAAACATCTTTCAATCTTTTCCCTCAAGATTATGCAGCTAGGCTTCATATGATTGAAAACGTGTTAGGTTTTGAGGAAGCAGAGAAGTTTTTCGAAAGAAGCATTCCGGAGAACATGAAGGATGACTATGTCTACGGTACACTCTTAAGCTGTTACGCGAAATCTCACAAAACTTTGGATAAAGCCGAGGCCATTTTCGAGAAGATGGGAGACCTCGGTTTCCTCTCGAAACCTTCTCCATTCAACTCGATGATATCTCTTTACAGTCAGCTAGGAAAACGAGAGAAGGTGGAAAATCTTATATCGAAGATGAAATGTATGAACATAGAGCCGGATAGTCTCACGATGAACAACGTTTTGAGAATGTACGCAGATGAAACCGACATAAAGACAATGGACAAGTATAAAAGAGAGTGGATTAATGCTGAGAAAAACACCAAGCTTGAGATGAGGACCATGGTTGCAATGGCGAATGCTTACGAGAGAGCCGGTCTACTACTAAAGGCGATTGAGATAACAAGGAGTAAAAATGAAGTTCACCGTCTATGGAATGAGTACAAGGAGAAGGAAAAGAGAAATTATAAAATAGATGACGCCAATCTATGTAAGTGTAGAAGTGCGGTTGGTGATGAAGAATATCAAAGTGTGATTAGCTCTTTGTTGAAGCTAGACGATTTAAAAGGAGCAGAGGAGATATATGGAGAGTGGGAACCAGAAGGACCCGAGTTCAATACTCGAATACCGTGTTTGATAATCTCTCGTTACTGCAAGGAAGGCGATGAAGTGAAGGTAAGGGAAGTAGTGTACTCGAGTATAAAGAAGCGGAAGCTAATGCAGTTTGAGAGTTTCAAGGAAGATGTGTACGTCTTTGGTGCCATATGTATAGTGTGTGTGGGTTTTGTGGGCGTGCTATTAATGATTATAACGAACCCCTTGCTCTTTTTTTTTCTCCTAATTCATTTGTCTCGTTAATTTCTAATTGTTCTATTACTGAATTTATTTGTTTTCAAATTCTTTTTATTTGGTTGGATCGAACATTGTTTTTGTTCTAACATGCTTTCTTCTGTTTTTTTCTTCTTTCCAAATTTAGAAGAAAAAAGTTCACATAAGCTTTTGGATCATAGTTTCACATGGTTTGACCGGACTCTTCGGGTTTAAAAGCTTCAACTTTTGAGAAAATATCTTAGTCTATACTAGGTTTTGATTTGAGTTGCTAGGTTTTGAAGGAAAAGAAATGTGCAAAATTATGATAATGTTTGTAAGTTATGTCGTCAGAAGATTTCATAGGGAAAGTTTTTCCCATATTTTTCATTTCTATTATTCCCATCTACCTGAAGTAGAAGAATAATATTTGATCGGGAACCAGGTTTGGTGCTATTGGTCGGATCGACCTAGTCATACGACGTAAAAAAGCCGAATAATGGGTGCTTATGGTGTTATTTGGTGATCGGACTCTCTCATGCAGTTGTATAAGTTTTTTAATTGGTCACAAAATCTGCATGTTTGTGTTGTGAACATCATCCCCTAAGATGCATCAAATGCTTTGTCGACTTTTGGTGGTCAAACAATGATAGGAAGGTCAGAGAAATGACTGTAAAACTCAGTTTATGATGCGAATTCCGCCGCACAACATTTTTTATTTTCTTATAAGTATGTGAATATCACTAGGAATGAATGTTGAGGTTTTACAAAAGCTTAACCTATACTTTACTACCGTACCGCATATTGACAAATCTAGAAGGTTTTACTAACATATCACAGTAGTTTGCGAAATGTGTAACAAACACTAAACAAATCATTGCCTAATAATAATCTTGTTCAAGGAACATGATAAAAGAGAAAACAAACAAGTAAGCATTCAAGAAATAGACCATAGGTATTGTAAAATGTACTAATTAATTAAAGGTGCACTAAACTCGGAACATAAGAGCACACAAGTGGGTAACAAAATTTGGCTGCAGATACTCCAAGATCCACTTCTTCCAAGATTCCATCCACTCCAACGATGTAAGCTACGTTGCGAGTAGGGTTCATTAAACCTTCTTTGTCTTTATCAAAAACAACGGCGACTTTATTCTCCTCGTCAATGAAGAAACTCGCAGCACTAACCTGAAACTGAAAGGAAACAAGTGGGTTCATATCCACTGCTAAGAACACCTTTCTGTTCCACGACACCCGATAGGGCTCAATTTTCATCTGTAATGTATAGGAGCATTGAAATAAAACCGCAAGCTGCTCTTCTCTGACACTAGATAGACTGACAGTATCTGAATAATAAAACTGAAACGGCAGAGGCAAACATGGCCCAAATCTCTCTCTAGTGAAATCAAAACAGAGTAAGTTACATTGCCGATTTCTAGCAAACCAGTACGTATTTCCCTTGACAGAGACACCACGACGATGAGCGTATATCTTACAGTATGGAGTGATGACATCAAGATCCCTCCATGAATTAGAGTTAATATCGTAGATTTTAAACTCAACATAAGTGGGAGAAAAATCAATAAATCTCAAGATTTTGTAGATGCGGCATGACTTGCTGCTCTTCTCGTATCCGAGAGCATACATATACGAATAAATTTTTTGGAAGTCATGCTTAGGCTCGATCAACCGGGTTTGCCCCCAATACGGGTTCCAAACAACAACCCTAGTATTATCTTCCATAATGCATAACAATAAACCGTCGCAGTGAAAGACTTGAGATACATTGACTTCATCTTCTAAGCTAACAAGTTCACCTTCACGCATTATACATGACTTAACGTCATTGTGAAGATTGACGCGCATCAAATAAACCCTAAAATCCATCATCATGACCATCATAAACTCTTTTTCCGTTGCTGCTACTTTTGCTTGATCACCAAGGTACTTCTTCGCAAAGCTCTCACCTTTGAATAAAGTGTTCCACTTTTTGCAAGTAGATCGGACTTTTCTCAGAGATGTCAACGGAATTCTACAGAGCACCTCCTCGCCCAAATCGCTGGGAAGATTGGACATCTTCGTCATTGTTTCAAGTCTCAACCAGGATCGATCGATGTAATGTAGTAAATAAATTAGGTTAACTTTGAAAAACTATGCTTCTGTGATTACCGATTTTCTCCCACCTCTGTGAATATATAACAACATAAACCCTTAACGAAAAGATTAGATGACGAGGATATAAAAACTTCAAAAAATAAAAAAAAAATAAAGGAAAATAACAATACCAACAATTTCCTTTTCTCTGTGATTACAGATTTCTTCAGCCTCAAGATATTATAACAATTTGAAGACGCTATACCCCTTAAGGGAAGGAGTCAATTAGAGTTTGCGACAGAACATGAATCTACTCAGGCCCTAAAGCATCTCAAAAGTTTATTAATTTGAAAGAATCACATCTCAAAAAATATTTGTTTGGTCGAATAATTACATTAGTTGTAATTTAATTGGCAATAAATTAAATCTCTAATTAGACTCTACCAAACTTTTTTCATAAGAAAGATACATAACTTTTTTTTTGACAGTTTTATTTCATGTGATTGACAATGTGTTGGGTTTTGAGGAAGCAGAGAAGTTTTTCGAAAGAAGCATTCCGGAGAACATGAAGGATTACTCTGTCTACAGCTAGGAAAACGAGAGGAGGTCGACAATCTTATATAGAAGATGAAAGATATGAACATAGAGTCGGATAGTCACACAATGAACAACGTTTTGAAGATGTACACAGATGAACCGATCGACATAGTTAAAGATAATGGACAAGTATAAGAAAGAGTGGGTTAATTCTGAAAAAAACAACAAGCTTGAAATGAGAGCCGGTCTACTACTAAAGGCGATTGAGATAACAAGGAGTAAAAACAAATTTCACCGTCTATTTTGTATCTGCTACAAGTTCTGGTTCTAATTGTTCTATATCGAATTTGTTTGGTTACATACTCTATTTAAAACGGCATTGTTCTGGCTATGTCTCAACTTATTCTCTGCAGATATTCTTCCTTGAACCTCTCGCCTCTGTATCGAGAACCAGAACTTGCAGGACATACAAGAGCTGCATTAGACTCCAATGAGCAAAGCCAGAACTGAGAAAGGGGCATTAAGAACAGAGTGTACCAAAGGTCGAAGATTAACTCCAAGAATCTTTGAATCTTGTAAGTATTTACCATGAATCTACTACAACATAACAAGGAAATTAAGCAACCCAAGGCAGTGAAATGAACAAAAAAAAAGTTGAGAAACAAATTTGATATACATTCTCACTAATAATCTTGTTCAAAGAACATGAAAACAAAAAAGAGAAAGCAAACAAAGTATAAATACTAAATATGCAAGAAATATATTATTGGTACTGTGTAGAGGACTAACTAAAGCTGCACTAAACTTGGAACATAACAGCACACAAGTGGATAACAAAATTTGTCTGCAGATAATCCAAGATCCACTTGTTCCAAGGTTCCATCCTCTCCAAAGATGTAAGCTATGTTGTGAGTGGACACTAAATATTTTTTCTCTTTATCAAAAACCACAACAACTTTCTTCTCCTCATCGATAAAGAAACTTGCAGCTCTAACTTGAAACTGAAATTGAAGGCCAATATCCATTGCTAAGAACACCTTGCTGTTCCACGACACCGCGTTGGGCTCAAGTTTCGTGGTTATCCAGATCTCCATCTCCATCTCTGATAATCTTGAGCGCTGAAATAAAACCGCTAGCTGCTCTTCTCTAACACTAGATAGACTCACGGTATCTAAAATATACGGCTGAATCGGCAGAGGAAAACGTGATCTAAATCTCTCTCTTGTGAAATCAAAACAGACTAAGAAAGTACTGCTTCCTTGCCTCTCTCTAGCAAACCAGTACGTATTTCCCTTGAGAGACACGCCACGACTATAAGAATCTATCTTCCAATCTGGAGAGACATCAAGAACCTTCCATGAATCAGAGTTTATATTGTAGATTTTGAATTCAAAACAAGTGCGAGAAAAATCAATAAATCTCAAGATTTTGTAGCTGCGACATGATTTGCTGCTCTGCTTGTATCCAAGAGCATACGTATAAACGTCCAATTTGTGGAAATTATGTGTAGGCACGATCCACCAGGTATGCCCCCAATACGGGTTCCAAACCACAATCCTAGTGTTATCTTCCATAATGCATAACAATAAACCGTCGCAGTGAAAGACTTGAGATACATCGTCTTCTTCGTCTAAGCAAATAAGTTCACCTTCAGGCTTTATACATGACTCAACGTCATTGTGAAGATTGACTCGCATCAAATAAACCCTAAAATCCATCATCATGACCATCATAAACTCTCTTTCCGTTGCTGCTTCTTTTGCTTGATCACCAAGGTGCTTCTTTGCAAAGCTCTCACCTTTGGATAAAATGTTCCACTTTTTGCAAGTTAATCGGATATTTCTTAAAGATGTTAACGGAACCCTAGAGAGCACCTCCTCCACCAAATCCTTAGGAAGATTAGATATCTTAGTCATTGTTTCAAGTCTTAACGATGATCGATGTAGCGTAGTATAAGTCTCAACGATGATCGATGTATCTTCAAAACCGCTTTCAATATGCTTCTGTGATTACCGGTTTTCTCCCACCTCGTTGTAACATCAGATAACCCTAAACGAAAAGATATGATGACAAAACAAAAATTTTAAACAGAGGAAAAAAACATATTCCTTTTCCTTTGCGAGTTCGGATTTCTTCCGCGGCAAGATATTGTGTAATATAACAAATTTAAAACCCTACAGAAAAAGATTCTATTACGTTTTTATCAAAAAAAAAAAAAAAAAAAGATTCTATTACGACAGTACAAAAACAACCCAAAACATAGTTCAAATTTGCAACAAAATATCTGATTCGTCTCTACCCTACTTTTTTTTTACAGAATTTTTTTTGGGTATCCTACTTTTTTTTTACAGAATTTTTTTTGGGTATGACAGTATGTTTTTTTCAGATTAACATGGTCATGTCTTCATTTTTTGGGATAAAATATGAATTTCTGTTACCAAAAAGTAGGGGTGTCAACTTGGTTAAACCAAACCAAACCAATCCATATCCATATGGGTTTAGTGTCAACTTTTTGGCAAAAAGGAACGTTTTTTTTGGTAGGCTTACCAAAAAGGAACGTTTGATTACAAGTAGCTACGTTCAGTGGCGGAGCCCAAAATATTTCTTATAGGGTCAATATATTAATATAATTATATAATAATAATATTATTATTTCTTTAATTAAAATAAAATTTCATTACTAATTTTTAAAAATCTATATGTTATTACATTTTTTAATATAAGTAAAGTATTATTATCGCTATAAACACCATTAGTTATAGTTTTGAAAATAAAATGGCTATCATTTTGTATATGCGTAACATCATAATTTTTATCGTTTTAAGTAGCTACGCTCAGTGGCGGAGCCCGAAATATTTCTTATAGGGGTCAATATATTAATATAATTATATAATAATAATATTATTATTTCTTTAATTAAAATAAAATTTCATTGCTAATTTTTAAAAATCTATATGTTATTACATTTTTTAATATAAGTAAAGTATTATTATCGCTATAAACACCATTAGTTATAGTTTTGAAAATAAAATGGCTATCATTTTGTATATGCGTAACATCATAATTTTTATCGTTTTCTATTTTTGAAACTAATCGAAAATATGGTGAGAAAAAGTTGTGAAGTATATTTAACTTCTTTTCTCAATATTGTTTGGTTTAGTTTAGTGTTTATATTGATTAGTTGATACTTATAAAACTAAATTCTTTTTGATTGAAAGCCATATTTAAAATATTATAAAAAATCAAAAGTAATTATAAAATTTTAATTCATACACAGAGAGTAAGAAAAAAATATTTAAGTGAAAAGAAAAACATGAAAATTAATACGAAAAAAAGATGAAGAGTTAAATACAGATAACATGTTAACTCAAACATAAACGTCAAAAAGATGCAAATTGATGGATAATTGAATCAAATGCAGTTATTATTTTTTAATTAATATGAAAAGGTAAAAACACTAAATGATTAATTTTAAAAAATTGGCGTAGGTTGCAAACAAGAAATTCCAACTAGGCATATAGGGGTCATTTAGAGATTTTAAGCCAAATAATTTATAAAATACTAACTAAATAAGCTTGAAATTTTTTTTTTGTAAAAGTCATGGGGTCAGTTGACCCCCCTCCCATCCATGTGCCTCAGCCCCTGGCTACGTTTACCCAAGGAGTTTCTAGGGTTCCCAATGATAAATTGATGAGATTAAAGAACACCAAAGTGTTTAGGAAGAATTATAATAAGACTCTCATAAGATTAAAGGTATAAATTACATTCTCTTATATAGATATGAGATTTCCTAATCTAAGATAAATATAAATGTAAATAATATATTTAGAGATAATATTAAACTTCCTAAACTTAAGATATGATAACTTCTAGATCATTCTTAATCTTCATGATTTTCATAATTTTGGGCGATTATCTCGACCGTCGATCTCGGTCGATCTCTGGTTCTCCCAATACCCAAAGAAAATTAAGTATAGCTAGGCTTACCTAAGGAGTTTCTAGGGCCCCAAAAAAAAATTAGGTAGCTTCGATGTTTGGCACGTTGTAGATATGCTGACATGATCTGAGCAATAAGAGCCTTCAAGACCCATCTACTCGATCAGCTCGAAACTTTTTTCATACATACAAGGCATGAACTGGTCTTTGCTTCTTTAGTATGTACATGCCCGTCTCAATATGTAGTGGGGCCTTTGGCCAAAAAAAAAAAAAAACTAAAACCTCTTAGTAAAAAAATGATTTTTGAAAAAATGGAGCTTTTTAACCTTAAGAAATTTTTTGAAATTAATATCGGACCCATAACATTTGTCAAATAATGTAAGCTCGAACACCATACACTCAAATTCGACGCTCAAGTATGCAAATGTTGGTTGAACATACCGGATCAAGACACCATTGAAGAATTTGAGTCCGCAGAAAGCCTTTGTTTCGATCTTGACAAGAGTTTTGATAAACTCCTTAATGTTCTTAATGTGTGTATTCTTTTTGTAATAATTAGAAATGAAACCTCTTGATCTTTGGAAATGTTTTTGAACAAAAAAAAAGAAAAAGAAAAAAAAGATCTTTGGAAATGCCAGTAATTTTGAGTCTTTGGCTGCGACTGCGAACAATATGGAATTATATGAGCCAGAGATATTCATTGAAACCCATTCATCCATCCGGTAAAAAAAACTTCTCCTTGCTGGGGTACTACATCATGTCCGGAAACTCCTGTACGAGCAATCTCAACCATCTCTACAAGATTGCTATCCTTAATGATCAATTTTTTTTGGCTCATATATACATTACATATATAATATGTTTCTTTAAATCTTCTTTAGAAAAATGAAATAACCCTTGTATCATTCCTTTATAGGTGACGGTTCAGTTGGAGTTAATGTTCAAAAGATCAATCAACTGTCTCCTTCCGGATTTGGAGCAACACCTTTTGATAAAATGAACTTCTCTGATGTGATGCAGTTTGTGGACTTCGGTCCGAAACTGGCGTTGAACCAGACCAGAAACCAAGACGATCAAGAAACCGGGATTGACCCGGTTTATTTCTTGAAGTTCCCTGTCTTGAACGACAAGATAGAGGACCATAACCAAACCCAACATCTCATGCCTTCTCATCAGACGTCTCAAGAAGGAGGTGAGTGTGGAGGAAACATAGGCAACGTGTTTCTTGAAGAAAAAGAGGATCAAGACGACGACAACAACTCCGTGCAACTCCGTTTTATTGGAGGAGAAGAAGAAGATAGGGAGAACAAGAATGTTACGACAAAGGAGGTGAAGAGCAAGAGGAAGAGAGCTAGAACAAAAAAAATTGATGAAGAAAAAGAGGATCAAGATGACGACAACAAAAAAAATTGATGAAGAAAAGCAAAGAAGTCAATTAAATTATTCATCTTCGATAAAAACAAAAAATATTAGATTTTTAATCAAGCACTAGTAATGCAATGGCAACGTTAAACAATTTTGTATATGTGACACTAGTTTATGCGAATAAAAAAAAAAAAAGTTGATCAACTGCCAGAGAAGCAAACCCAGAAAGAACAAAAACAATAACAATAGAAGAAAATAAATACTTATGTTTGTTTCTATTTGATCTCAACTTTGAATTTGTGAACCTATTTTTGTCAGTTTTTAAAAATATTATTTATGTTTTGCTCATTTTTTGCTTATTTTTTGCTTACTTTTGGTCAGTTTATTTATTTTTGATTATTTAAAATTTTAAATTATAAGATATTGATAGATGTGTAGTCACTATAAATTCATACAAATTAAAAAAATTAGTTTTATATTTTAGAGGCTGAGTTAACATTATATATATATATATATATATGTATATATATATAAACTCCAACAATATCTTTGTTATTGAAAATTCTTAATTATATATTGTTTAAGTTATTCGGTTTTTATTCGATGTTTGGATTTCCTTTATCTGTCTACAATTATGCTCTTACAATGTCCAACTTTTCCATGAAGTTGATTGAAAGAAACATCCAGATTGGTCAGATTCAACTTGATGAGCTCGAACGGAATAGTGCCATTAAGACGATTATGAAAAAGATCAATCACCAAGAGAGAGATGAGTTCGGCGAACCGTGGAAAGGTGGTTCATGTCAGGTTCTTGGAGATAAATGGGATATCATCCTTACGGGTTGTACTACAAGCCTTTCACAAGGGTCATTATTCCATTTCTAGCTCTTTGCAAATTCAACCTGGTAGCCAAACTTTCCAACAACTGAAAGTAAGATATCCACTTTGTGATCAAGCTCTGGAGGCAACCAAGCATTCACTGCAACGAAAAAACAGAGCCAAATTTTTTTTAGTTATATGGTGTTTTTGGAAAATTAAAACTTAATTGGTATATTTGGAAAACTAAAACTTAAGTGTATTATTTTTGGAAAACCAAAACTTAAGTGTAGTATTTTTGAGAATTGCCCTACAAAAAAACATCAAAACATTTAAAACGAACAAAAACTTTTGCCATGAATCTACTCTAGCCTGAAGCACTTGTTTCAAGCTAAGCTTGGATATATTAACCGGAACCGAAGAACCGTGGTAAACCAAAACAAAATTTGCGATTCAGTTCAGGGTAGGTACACAATCTTTTATTACTAACGGCCACAAAATATAGTAATATACTAACTGGTAGGCCTGGGATTTATATCCGTTATCCGCAGATATCCTTATCCATAGCCGGTTTTTTATCCAAAACATGGATATCGGGCGAAATGCATACGGATACGGATAGTAAAATGACGGATACCCCGGATACAGACTCGGATACGAATAATCCTAAAATTTGGGCTGGATAACTGATATCCGGGGTATGTCTACGCCCATAAAAAATTTTGTTACTCGAAGGCCTTATGACTCCATTCTTCAAGTGTTAAAGCCCAAAAAATCTTGTAAGCCCAACATTTTAAATTGTTTTTATTTTATTTTCAATGTTAATAAATAATCATATGACAGAAAATAAAAATAATTCTTAGAAGAATCTAAGAAGTTGATTAACGTCTTTTTTTTTTGTTTAAGAACATCACTTGAATCTTTTCAACTTTTTGCTACTTTAATAAATTCTTTGTTTTTGTAATATTTTATATTTTGAATCAACTTTTAGCTATTTTATGAATTTTTTAAACTTTTTATGTATGATATTAATGAATTTAGGATTTTATAAACACTATTTCCGAATATTCACCGGATACCGAATATTCATAATTTCCAAATCCAAATGCGGATACTAAATTGGTGGATAATACGGATACATATACATATATCTTAAAAAAAACCGGACATCCGCTCCGTTTACAGGCCTACTAATAACTGGTCACGTAGTTCAAAATTTGGCAATAAAATACCTTATTTCCTTTTTTCATTTTTTTTCTTTTGCTCTCCCTTATTTACTCTTTTGTTGATGTCTTTGTTTTTTTACTTGTGTTCAACTGAATTTGGGAATTGTGAAAGATGATAGTATATAAATCTTTTGTTTTTGTTTTACTAGTTTTTCTTTTCTTTTCATATGCATGGTTTTGTTTCTGATATATTTTTCTCATATGCATGGTTTTAATTTAATTAATAATCTTGCTCAAAGAAGATAAAAAAAAAAAGAGAAAACAAGAAGTAAATATGCAAGAAATAGATTATAGTTATTGTAAAATGGACTAATTAAGTTGAACTAAACTTGGAACATAAGAGCACACAAGTGGATAACAATGTTTGTCTCCATATTCTCCAAGATCGGCTTCTTTCAAGGATCCATCCACTCCAACGATGTAAGCTACGGTGCGAGTGGGGTTTACGTTGCGTTCTTTGTTTTTATCAAACACTACGGCGACTTTCTTCTCCTTGTCAATGAAGAAACTCGCATGTGTGAGCAAAATCTGAAAGTCAAAGCAAGTGAATGATCTCATATTCACGGCTAAGAACACCTTGCTGTTCCAAGACACCGCGTTGGGCTCAATCTTAGTCGTAATCCATATTTCTATCTCTAATGTATCCCAACGTTGAAACAAAACTGCAAGCTGCTCTTCTTTGACACTAGATAGACTCGCAGTACCTTCAAAATACAACTCATACGGCATAGACAAATGCGGTCCAAATCTCTCGCTTGTAAAATCAAAACAGATTAAGAAAGTACTTTCTTCTAAAAGCTGGTCTTTAGCAAACCAATGTATTTCCCTTGAGAGAGACGCCACGGTCATAAAAATACATAGTCCAGTCTGGAGTGACATCGATAACCCTCCATGAATCAGAGTTAAAGTCATAGATTTTGTACTCAACAAAAGTAGCAGGGGGATAAAAGAAATCAACAAATATCAAGATTTTGTAGGATTTGCTACTCTTGTCGTATCCGAGAGCATTCGTATACAAGTCAAATCTGTTGAATTTATGTGGGGACTCGATCCACCGAGTTTGCTCCCAGTACGGGTTTCAAACCACGATCCACCGGGTTTGCCCCAAATACGGGTTACAAACCACGAACTTAGTGTAGTCTTTAGTGATGCATAACAATAAACCGTCGCAGTGAACAACTCGAGTTACATCTACTTCAACTGAATCGTCTAGGCTAATAAGTTTAGCTTCACGCTTTATACATGATTCAACGTTGTTGTGAAGATTGACGCGCATCAAATAAACCCTAAAATCCATCATCATGACCATCATAAACTCTCTTCCGTTTGCTGCTACTTTGGCTTGTCGACCAATGTGTTTTTTTTGTGAAGTTGTGATCTTTGGATAAAGTGTTCCACTTTTTGCAAGTAGATCCGATTATTCTCAGAGATGTCACCGGAATTCTAGAGAGCACCTCTATCGCCAAATCCCTTGGAAGATTGGACATCTTCGTCATTGTTCCAAGTCCTTAACAGAGTATCAACGTAACGTAATAAATAAGTTAGGTTAATCTCAAGACTCTTTCTTTGCTTATGTGATTATCGATTTTCTCCCACTTCTGTGAATGAATATATATATACTAGATTTTAACCCGTGGTACACCGCGGGATGATTTATTTTTTAAAGTTAGTATATATAAAATTTTATAAATTGTATCTCCTTATAAAATATTTATGTTTTATAGTTTATAATTATTATCAAGTAACGATATATCACGAGTTCACGGAACAATAATAAACTGAGGATTTAACTCGTATTAAAGCGGCATATTAATGATATATTAACATTTTATAAATATTGATTCAAATCCATTCGCCATATAAATCCGTCCGAAATATAACCCGTCCTATAATTTCTTAACCCGTCCCGTGATTTGTTTTCTCAAAGTAGTGATTTTAAAATTTAATGATTTTTTATATATATAAAGTTTATAAATTGTATCATTCTCTAAGACATTTATATTTTAATAAACTAAGGATTGAATCTGTATTAAAGCGATATGTTAATGATATTTTAAAATTTTATAAATGTTGATTCAAACTCGTCCACCATATAACCCGCCCTGTAATTTCTTAACCCGTCCCGTAATTTGTTTTCAAAAGTAGTAATTTAAAAAAATTTAACGATTATTTATTATAGATAAAAATTTGTAAATTGTATCATTTTCAAAGATATTTATATTTTATAGTTTACAATCGTTATTAAGTAACATTATACCACGGGACAATTTTTGATTTTATATAATCTTTTCTAAATTAGACTGATTTGATGTCTAATATTGGTGGTATTAAAAAAAATTAAGGATTTAAATTAAAGAGGCGGATTAATGATATTTTAATCTTTTTATTATTGTTGATTCAAAAATCCGTTCCGTCAACCCGTCCAGCCAAAAAACTCATTTATTTTATTAATGTTGATCATATTTATGATATAATTCTGAATCATTGTAAATATTTTAATCGATGTAGTACGTTGAACACACATTTTCTTCAATTGGATAATATATGTCCGTTTTTAAAATTTCGAATCACAGTATATGCAGAAAAAAAAATTGATTTTTTTTTTTACTTTATGTATTATATGATGATTCAAAACAGTTAAAAACAAATAAATAAAGATGATAGGTGAATCATAATTCTAAATCTTAATCAAATCTTCTAAATATCTAAATTATTAAATATGGAATATCCGCTGTATGAGTTGTGTTATATGAAACCCGACCCTACAAACTTTTTATGACCAAAATTTGGAAACGGGTCAGGTATCCAAATAATCCGGGAGTATTTTTACCTATCCGTCACCAAAATGACTGCAAAAATATTAGTATAGATATATAACAACGAAAACACTTAATTAACAAATTTAATCGAAACTAATAAAAAAAAAACACTTTCCTATTCGTTTTTTTATTACAGATTTCTTCCACCTTCAGGTAAATTAAATAACCCTTAAGTTTTGATTTCGGTTAAGGTCGACAGAACAAAATCCAAAAAGCTCAATTTTCATATCCAAGATAGGTTTAAACTTTAAAGAGTATTTTAGGTTTTAATTCATCATTAAACCAAGAAAGAAAAAAACATTTGTATTATATATTTATATATTATTGGTTATGTGACAAAGACTCATTAACTCGAAACCAAACAAAAATTTTGTAATAATACGAACAATACATAAATTTTAATAATACCAACACGCTCCCGAATTTATGTGATCGAATTTGAATTTTGGTCATAGTTTGGATCCGTTTTCCTTAACTCAAACAATTTGAAGTGAAAATAGACTGTTTAGACCTATAAATCTCTATAGTTTCATAACATATTTTTTTATTCGAATAAAACCGATTTACCGTATCTCAACTATGGTCTTGAATGGCTGCAGTTTTTGGAGTAGTTTTTTGGCTTAGGGCATACACAACGGCGAACCCTTTGGCCGAGTGTATGAATTAAAAAACTTAAAAAAATACAAAAAGTGAAAAAAAAGTTGAGACTCGAGTGTAGCAGTACACCCGGGTATGAAGCATTAAAAAAAAGGAAAAAAAAATCCTGTCTCTACCTCTCTCTTATCTCTCTCTTTAACTTTTGCATTATTTTTACCTTTTCTTTAATTACATACACCCGCTGGTCGAGTGCTGCAATGTGTATGGTCTTATGATTGTGCAACAATCCAATAATTACACATTCATGATTTTACAAAAAGTAACTCCATTGTAGAATTCGGGCCTAATGATTAATCAAGAAGCGATGGGAACGACGGAACCCATGAATATAGAAATTTCCTAAAAAATAGGGAAACCAGATTTTAAGAGATTGTGGCTTTTCTTCACAGAATCCAAAAACCAAGTTTTGTGGGTTTTTCTAAACAATTTAGGTCAATTTTTTTTTTTTAATTTTTTTATTTTATTTTAAATATGCTATTTTTACCATTTACCAATTCATTTAAAACTAAAACTTTATTCTATGTAGAAAAATTAAAACCTAAACAAATTACCATTCAAGATTTTGAAAAACTAAAATCTACTCCAAAAATCAAAAACCACAAAAATCAGAAACCAAAAACCAAAATCCAAAAACTAGAATCTAAAAACCAATAAAAAGCTACCAAACATTCAGGACCTATATGTTGAAATTGAGATTTTATATAAATTTTTACGTTGTGAATAAATAAAATTAAAAATTTCTAAAAAAAATTGTAAACTCGAATTTGAGTAAAATATCACAATTGAACTTTTTAGAAAATCAATTAATAAAATATCTTTTTTAATTTAAGCTTCTTTTTTTTTAGTATTGGGATATTTTGCGGGCTTTAAATCATTTCCTTGACCCAATTTTCCTATGTGGTGGACACTCGACACAAAAAAACATTAAAAAAAAAAACAAAAAAAGGTTTAAAATGTTTATGGGCCGAAGCCCAATTAACATCTCAACAGCTTTTTTGAGTGTTGTTGACTCGGAAATAAAAATGAAGAAAAAGGATTAAAATTAAAAAGAGAAGAAGACGTTTAGGCAGAGAGGCTTAAGCGCTGCTGTGTCAACCTCTTTCTTTTAACCAATCACAATCGCCTTCTTCCACGGCGGTTCTCCGTCACAGGTCCCAATCTCGGCGACGGCGAAGACGACTGGTACATTATGTTGAAGCTTTGGAGATGGTATCAGCGATGCCTGACGGTTCATCCAGTGAAAACTCAGGTCATCAGTTCTGGATTTCTTTGGGGATTTGGCGATGTCACCGCTCAATACATCACTCACTCCACTGCGAAACCTCGTCTTCTTCGTCTCACCGTTAGTCATTTTCCGATCTCCCTCTCTCTCTCTCACCGATTTCTTCGTCTGATTGAAGTTTCAAATTGGGGTTTCGCTACGATTCTTGATTGTATTCGTTCTTCTTTTGGTGCGAATTTGATGAAATTAGTTTAGTTTCTTAGGTATCTCTGGGTTTCATGATTGTGCATCAGTATATTTGGGGCATTTCAGTGAATCGGTTAGTGCTTGATCAATGTATTGATTTATGTAGCTCTTCCTTAGACATTGATACTATTTCTGGAGTTTTTCTTAGGTGCTTGTTAAATTTCCACTTTGTTCTCACCTTCTTGCTGCTACATCTTTCAAGGATTTGAGTTCTTCTTCTCCGTTAACAGGTTTCTGTGATTGTTAGCTTATGGTCTCGATTCTTGGGGTATTCTTTTATGGTAGAGAGATTCTGGAACATTAGGTTGTGTTGCTTGAGTTGTAATTAGGTCATTTGAATATTGAGCAATAGTATTGATTTGTGTCTAGGCTCTCTATGGCTGTTTGAAACTTCTTGAAGTATAACACATCTATTTACTTGTTTGCTTAGATTCCATGATTGCCTAATAGCTCTTTCCAACAATCAAAGATGTTTTGATGATTAAGCCAGAACTGTGGGCTACTACAGCTTCAGTGTTCTTTACAAAGTTTGAACAGTTCAGAAGAGACAATGTGTTTTGTGACTCTCTATGTTGTTAGTGTGGTACTTGCATGTTAACATTGCAATATAACTTGCTCTGTTGGTCCATTGGTTACACATGTTAATGCCGTTCTATATTTTTTTCTGGATTAGCAGCTCTAGTCTATTGCTTACCTTCTATGAAATTATGAGATGCTTTTTTGACTTGTGACATCTTTGCTGCGAGACAACACTTTCGAATTCATTTGCCATTAGAGATCATGGTATATTGTTTCTGAGTTTTGGCTATATATCGAGATTCTATTGACATATGTCGACTTTAGCACTAAAACCATGTTCAATATAACAGGAAACAAATAAAGATGCTGACGCAGATGCAGAATTCAAAGTCAACTGGAAGCGAGTAGCTATCACGAGCATGTTTGGGTTTGGTTTTGTCGGACCTGTTGGCCACTTCTGGTTTGTTTCCTTCTGATCTCAGATCGTTTTTTATAGCTTTTGTATATCATATACAAAAACCAATGTATAAACCAATGTCCTCATGTTACCTCTCACATAATCAAGTGATACTGAATCAGATACTGATAAAGAATGGTCTATGGTAGGTTGATAAACCTGATATTGTTCTATTTCTGGTTGCACAGGTACGAGGGCCTGGATAAATTCATAAAACTGAAGCTTCGATATGTACCAAAGTCAACACGTTTTGTAGCTGCCAAAGTTGCAATGGATGGTCTTATCTTTGGGCCTATAGATCTACTGGTGTTCTTCACATACATGGGATTCGCTACAGGAAAGAACACAGCTGAAGTGAAAGAAGGACTCAAGAGAGATTTTCTTCCGGCTCTAGCTCTTGAAGGCGGAGCATGGCCACTTCTTCAGATTGCAAACTTCAGATATGTTCCCGTGCAATACCAGTTGCTTTACGTCAACATCTTTTGCCTAGTAGACAGTGCCTTCCTCTCATGGGTCGAGCAACAAAAGGACGCAGCTTGGAAGCAATGGTTTACTTCATCATTTCAACCATTAAAAGAACGAGGTGGCCAAGGCGGAGTATGATCGTTTTCCCTGTCATAAACTTTGAATGAAAACAAAAACGAGTGTAATTGGCGATTTTCAATAACGAAAGTTGCCTAGGATACAGATTCTTGATCAAATATTATTTTGTTTCACAAGAATTCAGTACAAGTGAATAAATGTCTGTTAGAATTGAAATATTGAATGAATGAAACAGGATATGGCTAGACTAGAGAAATGAGCTATGACCGCCTCCGAGTGGTACTCTTGGAAGAAACACTGCAGATGCCTCAAGGCATGGACAATAGTTGAAGCTAATAGCCTGAAAAGTGCACAGAAGAGAATCAATTCATGGTTCTATAGTTGTCAAATCTTAAAACACAAATAAAAACGATGACTTTAAATGGTAAGTCACGTACGGGAACACTGAGTAGTAGTCCGCAATGATTGATCAAGACCGGGAGGCTTTTTCTTGCAGCAGCTGGGATCAACTTTAAGGACCTGAGAGCTTTTTGTGAGGATGACATAGAATGGTTTGAGTTCGAGCATTTTGAAAGCTCAGCTAGATATAGCCAGTCGGATTCAACCATGTGCCGAACCTCCATTGATGTAGCTGTCCTCACTGGACAATTTCCGCAGCCAGCTTCATCACATTGGTGGTCACTCAAGTTCCATCTGATGAGAAACCGGTTCATGAAGTAGAGATTTTGCCCTGGCAAAAGAAGTACATTATCAGAGGAAGATGCAATGTTGGTTCCATGCTCAGATTCATCTACAGATTTGTCTTCTGTTGTAGTTATGAACCGATTGGTTTCATTCCTTTGCAGTAGACCAATGGTTGTATAGGTCGATTCGCTGAGAAGATTGAGCTCTCTGGCTTTACTCAATACGGATTCAGATGCAACAACCAAAAAATGGACTTCAAACAATTTGCTCGGGGCCTCATGGTCTGAAATAGATGTTGCGTCTGATATGATTTTACTGAGGTCATCAGAAGTCGGTTTTTTCTGAGCTTCATTGACGCAAATGTTCACGAGTTCTGTCTTTGATGGTAAAGGACAGTCAACAGAACAAGAAACTATAATTTTGGTACCCTTGGACCCAGGAGCTGGACTAAGGTAGCAACCAGCAGCTGTTAGAGATGTCTGAGTACCCAAGTGAAGCAAATGTTACTTGAAATAGTACAGATTAAATTCTAGAGGAGCAGAACAACATTAAAAATGATTACCCTGCACGGAATTGCGCGGATATAGTTCAAAAGCAACTTTGAAGTGTTTCCTCTGACTGGTCTGTGCCGTTGAGAGATAAACTGAAGATTCAAGAGAAAAGAAGAGTCAAGAAAATACTCAAAAGGGCAGTAACTTTACCAAAGAAAAAGGTTCAAGATCTAACACCTGCAAGACTGCAGCGAGATACTTTGAGAGGCAAATGTCTTTAACTTCTGTAGGATTTAGTCTCTCTAGATCAAGAATAGCATACCCTTTCTGTCAATACCAACATCAAAACACAGATGATTTTTCACTCTTACCGAGTCAGAAACAGCTTATACATATGGGCTTAAACCGCAAAATGCTCTTACATCTGTCACTGTTACGGTCTGACTTATTAAGTCTGTACAAAATTTATCAACAAATGAACGTGTTCTTCGGCATTCAGAAATGACTGCATGAAGCTCTGACTTGAAGCTACCTGAAAATAAAAACAAGAACTTATATTAGTCATCAAGCTTTAGAGGACTAGTCCGGTTTGATGTTTGATAGACTTGCCTGAATGTAGATTTCCTATTGACGTTCGAATCCTGTTCCGGACAAACAATTGACTACGATTAGTCGGATCTTCAACCCAATCTTGTCTACCCCATTGACATATCTGCTAGCAAATAAGATAAAGAGTAAATGAGAATAACCATAAAACTATAAAAGATTCTTGAGTTTCTAGTTTCGAGAGAACCTTATACATGTCTTCTTTCCATAAATCTAGTAGCGGACGCACTAAGAGAATAGATCGGTTCTTTATATGTTTTGCATCTAACTGCAGATTTCTGGAGAAAATCTCGGAAGCAAAAGCTGTACCCGCAAGCCCAAGTACACCGCTACTACGAGATAACCTGAGAATGAATAACTCAGCCTGCATCCAACTTCAGACAACATTTCATGAATATCTCAATATGACAGTTTACATTCTCAAGAGCCAATTACCTGGTCATCGGCATGATGAGCTATAAGTAAGACCTCAATCTGATGTCGAAAACAAACATTCGAAATCATTTGATACCTATAAAAAGATAAAAACACATGAACACATAGTTTCTTTACATGTGATGATTCAAATCAACACAAATATAAAATATAAAACCTCATTTCACGAGCTGCTTCTTGCAAGTGACCAAGCTTTGGTCTACCATCAACCCAATCACAACTTGCAATCTCACATCTAATACCTATAAACTTTCCCCAAGTTACTAAAACATACTCAAAAAGGTTAAATCAAATCTTCATACTCAAAAACTTACCCATTTGAGAAACTCTAGAACAGACAAGTTCAGCTTCATCTTTACTCTCTTGTCTTAATCCATGATCCACAACTATAGCAACAAGTCCATCAATGAAACCATCTGACTTATTAACACAACTTAATCCTTCAGTTTTCCATTTTGCAGTTAGAACACAAAGAGCCATACTATCAGGACCACCTGAAACTCCCAAAGCTGAAAACACACAACATAATTGTCCAATCACTGTTTCTGTTTAAGTGGAACCAATTCAATTGAAATTTAGCAATTACCAATTCGGTGGTGAGGTTTAAGTCCTGCCATAGCCATTCTTTTATTGAAAAGCTCCTTATACTTCGTTTCGTCCACCGTCTCGGGAACACATGCGTGGTTACAGAACAATCGTGAGAATTTTGGGTGGCGAGATTGATGTGGATATGAAGACGTGAAAAGGGTTTTCGGAGAAAAGGAAAATGAAACCCTAAGGATGGAGTTTGAGAGTAAAGTCGAAGACTTTCTTCCATTGGAGCAGAGAGACAGACCTCGCGCCATTTACGAACGAGCGAACTCGCGAGTTGTGTCACTTCGAGTTTAGTCTTATTCCTTTTGAAAATTTGTTTTTTTTTTTTTTTTGGATTACATTCGATTTTTGGTTATTTTATAAATTTTGTAATTTGGTACTTTACCACTGCCACAAACACAATTTCAGTCGATTTTTTGGTCTATTTTATAAATTTTGTGTTGTGATTCGTTAGAAAGAAAATACATGATTGAATCACCGGAACGCAATAACTTTGATGGATTGGTAAAACGGTAAGCCAAAGTAGAAAGACAACAAAAGCGTGCAAAATTCATTTTTACCGCTTTTTTACCATTCTTTCTCTCTTTTCGGTCGTATTGATGACACAAAGCTGTAAACATCTTTAAACGGAAAAAAGAAACAGTGAGCGATATCGAAATAGTTAGAAGAGATAAAACAAAAGTAACAATAAGAGATGATTGGTAACTAATAAAGCGGTAAAACCGAATAGTTGCGGTATGAGTTACCAAACGAAGAACCCTTTACCGTTTATGTCACCAGTCGCACTTTGTATGATCTAGATTTGAAAAATCATTCAAACCAGAGAAAGCCCCCAGGGTTCGAATCCTTTTATACGGGTTGTAACTGGTACAACTAGGAAATATTCGGGAATATTCTGGTACAACTAAGTTGTGGTACAACTAGGAGGTACAGTACAATTAGGTGGTACAACTAGGAGTTCCTACAACTAGGAGGTCAGTACAACTGGTACCAGTTGTACCACGTATACCTAGTAAAGGGGTAGTTTCGTCCTTTCATTAAAAGGATGAGAGTATGTAGATTAGAGGAGAGTATGTAGATTAATTCTTTGACTCTTAGGAGCAATTGAGATTAGTCCCCGGTTATATGACTACTGATTGTTCCTAACCGAACCGGTCTAACTTTGAGAGTATCGTTTTCGATTCCGCTAACTTTTACCGTTTTTATGATTGGTAAGTAATAAACCGCTAAAATCTGTACCGCTGTAGTATGAGTTACCAATCAAAACCAAGAACCTTTTACCATTTTTGTCATCAATTGAACTCTATATGATCTAGATTTGATGAAACATCCAAACCAAAAAAAAGCTTCCAATCTATAGTCAAATCCCAAAAACGAGAGGTTTGGTTATGTGACTAGTGATAGCTTCTACTTTGTAGATGTATAATGAACAATGTGTTGGAACTTAACCAAACTAGGCCAAAAGGCCCAAGAACATAACAAACAAGTACTTAATGAAGAAGAAAAAAAGAATGAAAGAATAATATTCAACCAAGAATCAAAAACATCACAACATCTAAAGAAGAAACCCAAAGAAAAACAAATTTAAATGTAATCATTATATCGTAGTAGATCAATTAGAGACTAAGGCAATTTCCTCAAATCTTTACAGTTAATAAGAAAAAGAATCCAAAAACCCCTGCAATTTTCTCATCTCTTGTGGTTTAAAGAGAAGGTCCACTATAACCTTGACCGGTTTTTTTAATCTTCCCCATCTCCATTTCTCGTGTGGCTTGACCTTCGCTGCTCGAACCAGACGGGTACAGTCCGTAGTCACTTGTTGGATTACTGTACTCGCCGGTTGTGCCGTATTCTTGAGTTCCTAGTGCCATTTTCCTAAACTTCTTCATGTCGTCGTTGTATTGGCTTGTGTCATAGTCTGTGCTTCCTCCATATGAGCTGTAGACGTTGCTGTGACCCGGTCTCATCCCTTCGTTTAGATCAGAGAGCGATACATTTCCTTCTAAGGCGCGCACTATCTGCTCAGTTTGTACAGCAAATTACTCACTCCATTAGCATTATTTAACAAAAGAAACCGCAGCTAAGAAAATATGTTGCCAATTCTTTGGACAAGTCAGCTTTTATTCAACCGGTGTTGTTTAGATAGTATGGATGTGCAGTAAAAAAGTAAGGCTAGGCATAAAAACACAACTGAACCGAAATTTCTCACTGACACCAAACCAAAAACCAAATAAACAAAATCAAACCAATCTCAAGGTGGAGCAACCAAAACAAGCCAGAAAAACCCGAAAAACCAAAGTGAATGCTCTTCCCTAGAGAAAAGGATGATTAGGGTCAAATTAAGTTACCTGGCTCATGCGAGGTCTGCGGCGAGCTGAATGGCGAACACAAGCTGCAGCGCAAGCAACCATGCGAGCCATTTCCTCTCTGTCATACTCGTTACCCATCTTTGGATCAGCCAAACCTTCAAAATCTCCTTCCTCAGATGCTCGGTTAAGCAAGGGTCGTGCCTGTTCCACCATCAATCACACATAGCTTTTGCTTCAGTCAACAGTCAAAATTGTAGAAAAATCAGAAGTTCAGATTATCTGCAGTCATAGTAAGTACCCAGTCAACTAAGCTGTCATCTACATAGACATTGTTTGCATCAACAGGGCGCCTCCCGGTTATAAGCTCCAAAAGTACAACACCAAATGAGAAAACGTCAGACTTTTCTGTGAGCTTTCCGCTTGCAGCATATTCTGGAGCCAAATACCTAAAATCCCCAAACCAAAAGTTTCAGAATTTGTACAATGATAAGGATCACTTACATTTAGGAAACTGCATAAATGTACATGTTTAGTAGATTCAAGATGATATTTACCCAAAGGTTCCCATCACGCGTGTAGATACATGAGTGTTTGTATCAGAAGCAATCTTGGCAAGACCAAAATCAGCAACCTGACAGATAAAAGAGCTTCAGTGACACGAATTACGAAAACACTTCACAAACATATCGAATAAAGAACTTTGTCATACCTTAGCTTCAAACTTGAAATCTACAAGTATATTTGCCGCCTTAATATCACGGTGAATGATTTTCGGATTGCCTGCAAATATTTTTATATATACCTCATAAATAAACAAAGACTATATTATATAAAACATCTATATACATCTCAGTTTTTAGACTTACAGTCTTCATGAAGATATGAAAGTCCTTTAGCAGATCCAAGAGCAATCTTCAATCTAGTACTCCATTCCATCGTAGGCCGTCCCTTCCCTATAACAAATTCAATTCCCAAACAAATCATCACTAACTGAAAACAACAAAGCAATGTGGTAAAAGCACAAAAAAAAAGAGTTAAGTTTAGTTCTAACCATGGAGGTGAAACTCAAGATTGTTGTTGGGGACAAACTCATAGACAAGCAATCTTTGAACACCGGCCATACAATAACCAATAAGAGAAACCAAATGCCTGTGATGAACTCTGCTAATGATCTCAACCTCAGCCTGAAACTCTCTCTCTCCCTGACCACTTCCAGCTTTCAACTGTTTCACAGCAACTTCTTTCCCACTAGGCAATATACCTTTATGCACATAACCAAACCCGCCTTGTCCCAACAAATTAGCCTCAGAGAAGCCATTAGTAGCTCTTGACAGCTCCTCATAAGTGAAAGTGCTTTTAGAAAAGCCTAACACAAGCCCTGGAGATGGTGGAGGAAGAACCGGAAGATCCGAATAGTCAGAACCGCCACTGCTACTCATGAATGCCGGTGGTGGAGGAGGCGGCGGAGGTTTTCGTGGTGGAGATGGAGGTTTAGGTGGTGGCAATGACGTCACTACGTGATTATCTGACGGTCGTGATGCGTTTTGTTGTTGCCAATACTGTTGTTGTCCACCGTAAGGTCCTCCAGCTGATAAACAACATCAAATCTCTGTAAAGTTTGAAACTTTTCTACACAAGTAATCTCTTTTACAGATAACAATGCATAATCAAGTATCAGAATTGAACAATTATAGTTAAAGATTTGATTTTTATTTCATAAAGTTGAGATCTTTGAATTTTACCTTTGGGACCAGGAGGAGGAGGTGGAGGAGGAACATAGTAAGCAGCTTCATCATCGTGTCTTCTTCTTCGTTTCTTCTTACAGAGAAGACAAATCAGAGTCAACACAACAAGCGCAACAACTCCTCCAATGGCGATTCCGACCACAACTCCTGTAGATAATCCATCGGAAGAATCAGACGGCGGCGAAGGATTAACGTTAGATGGAGTTCGAGGAGTAGGTCCTGAGGGAGTGTTTGGTGGTCCTTGGTTTGGAGATGGAGGGCTTCGAGGGTTTGATCCAGGAGTGGTGGGAGAGGGCGGAGATGGAGTGATGGGAGCGGAGGGAGATGGTTGAGGAAGAGGAGGAGTGGAAGATCCAGGAGGAGATGGAGGAGGAAGAGAAGGAGGTAAAGGAGAAGAAGGAGGAGGAGAGGTTGAATTAGTTGACGGCGGCGGAGGAGGAGAAGAAGGAGTTGTGGTGGGAGGAGGAGAGGAAGATGGAGGAGGAGTGGTGGTTGTTGAGTTTGTGGGAGGAGATGGTGATGGAGTAGTTCCTGGAGACGGCGCTGTGGACATTTTTGCTTCTTCGATCTAATGAATAAAGAATCTCTTTTTCACGAGAGAAAGAGAAGAAGAAGAGAATGTGAAAAAGGTAGGAGAAGAGAGAGGAGGAGTGATCTGGTGCCACCGAGAGTAGAGTTTTTTGGTAAGGAATTTGGACAATGGAAGAAGCTGTTCTTTTTGGGTCTAACACGATTCGTCCGCGTCATTTCTCTTTTACGTTCTTTCTTCTTATTACACAAAAACAAAACATCCGCGTCGTTTTTTTTGGACTAGAAACAATTTGAAACAAAAAAAAAAAAACTTTTAAAAAACATGTTTTATTTTGTGAATGTACAATTTAGAATTGACCAGCAAATTTAAATTTTAAATTTATTGTAGAAATATAAAATAATAAAATTTTGATATTACATCATTTTTAAACTAGATAATATTATAAATATACCATCTGCTTATTATATCTTTAATAAATTTCATTAGTTGTATTTGTTTTAGTAAGAACTATATAGTAGTATCATTTTAAGGAAAAAAAATTAAGCGACACTTTCAAATATATCTAACTCAAATGATTGTTTAAAATATAATTCAAAACTATATCTATGAACATAATAACGTATTCTTTTTTTTTTTGTCAACAGCTTTTAATAACGTATTCATAAACACAAAATTAGTAATTTAATCTTACAATCTGTTTGCTAAATTTATCACTTTATTTTTAGTGGAATATATATTACAAAATTAAAGTTTAAAGAGAAAATGTTGACAAAAAAAGAAGAGAAAATGTTTTCTCCTAAACAATCATTCAGTCACTAAAAAGGTTTTTCCTTGAAATAATTAGTTTTGCTTAATTAAAGTGACTAGATCGAGTCGAGGAACTGAATAAATTCGAAAGTTACTTTTTAGTCTTTTATTTTTGAGAAAATGAAAAGTGATGTGTCGTTGCAGACAATCTATCTTGCCAAATAAGATGTAGACGCGGAACTATGCATCTAATGAAAACACTGAATAATTCGATTTTCTATGACCATAATACGAAACAAGAAACTTTAGATCCTCTTCCATTTTTTTTTTTTATGGCCATCGAAATTCCTACGATTTTTAATATTGGGCATGGAACCAGAACCCAAAATAAATAATTAAACATGTGGTTAACGGTAAATGATATGATGTAAAAAAGTGCAAAATAGTTATAAAAAAAAATTACATGTACGAAATTAGGTATACAATGGTAAAAACAAAAAAAATCAATGGTCAATGTTATTAGTTATTACACAACTTAAGAAAATTAAGAGAAGCTATTAATTTTGGCCATCTGATTTTTTTTTTGTTTAACATCTTTTTCTTATGCTCATAAGTCATATGATATACATATTAGGCAATTAGACTCTTAATAGTATAAAATTTCGTAATATATTTTCTGTTTATAGAAAATATAAGATTGAGAATGCGTAATTTAAGTTTTTTTGAATGTTTGGAAATAGTTGGGATTCTACTTGCTCCAAAGCGAAGGAAAACAGCTGGAGGGCACCAGCACAAATTAAAGGCCACCTATTACATTGACATTTCCCCTAATCTCATTATCCAAATTGTCAAGTTACACCAAAATAAAATAATCCACTACAATTGAAACGGGCAACAAATAAATATTTTGTTAATCAAATTCGATTAAGGTTCTTAATGTCACGTCAATTTTAACATTGGAAGTCGGTCTTCAGATTCTCAGATAATGTTTTTGCACATAATAATATAAGTTTATGAAAATAATTATTGTATTCGGTCAATGGCCTATCATTTGGTTTTATGTTAGTTTACTTAAACACACGCCAAATCTAAGGAAAAACAAATTCAACGCGGCGTAATTGCGGTGATTATTTGTTAAATTAAGTATGGTCAATTTAGTTTATACATGCCGGAGATATTTTGGTTTGCATATTATTGAACAGATTTGATTTTAAATAAAATATTCAAATAAATGTTCAATTCATTTTTTTGTTCATTTTATCGTATTTCCCTTTTATATTCAATTGTGAGAAAAATAATAACGTCCCCTATATATTATGGAATAGTGGTAGAAGTCTCACATTACAAAGTCATACAAAATAAGCTAATCTCCAATATATGATTACTTAATTAATCTAGTTTTTTGTAAGCTAGCTAATCTCCAATATAACTCTTCTCTTTATCTCTACTTATGTTGTTCAGTACCAACTAGATTAAGTGTATGACCAAAAACTAGATTAAGTGGGGTTAACTTTATATCAACTGTTAAAAAAAATATGTATGACCCAAAACGAATTTAACTTTATATCCTTTTCTTCGCATTATGGTTTGAATATCTTTATTTTTTTTTATTCTCGTATTGCTTATGATATTTATTTAAAGCAATAATAATAACGATGAAAATTTTGTTACTAATGTAAGTGAATTTTGCAAGGAGTGAGATGGAGTCTCTATTGGTGGGCGTGTGTCTTGGATAACTTGTCTCTATCACGAGATGAGTGAGATAAGAAAAATGATCTCTTATTGCAAAGTCATACAAAGATTTATTTATAGGAAAAAAACAATTGTTTCCCCCAAAAAATTACATGATTATTTGGTATAACATTATGAACATGATTAGTTGTGTGAAAAATCTTTTAAAAACGTATGAGTGGGGTTACGCGATAATATAGAAAAGTAAAGCGTCACATGGGGACATTATGATTATTTGGTATAACATTATGAACATGATTTGTGGCATGACATTCGCTGGTCTCACTCACCTTCTAATATTCTCTTATTTTCTAATGGTTTTTTCTTAAAGAAAAAATTAAAGCTGTCAACATCAAAATTAAAAAAAAAAAAACACACAAGCTTAAGATAAAAATCGCAACTCTCTCTTGGTCCTATCGCCCCCATTCTCTTATAGCTTCGGTCCAGTCAATTTTGGCTTTTTTCCCAACTTGTATTGTTTTTTTTTTTTTGGTGTGTCATAGGGAGGCAATCGAACTTTATTACTAAACTGAAAAAATATAAACTAAATTCGGACATGCCTTGGAAACGCAGTTCCTCGGACATCATCCTCAACAATCGTCGCCACAGAAGGTGGGACAACCTCTAAAAAATTAAAACCTAAAGGTAATGAAAACGCATAGTTAGCTAACCCGTCAGCAAGACGGTTAGCCTCCCTATACACATGAGAAATTCGGACAATCCAGTCCCTTGAAAGAAAGCCATGGCACAACCGCACCAGGAAAGACAACGGGTTCGTCTCGCTAATCCCCTTTGTCAAAAAACCAACCACCACCGCTGAATCCACCTCTAGCTCCACCCTTCTAATGTTCCTCTCCCAAGCAATATATAGCCCATAATATACCCCCCCATAATTCAGCTAGAGGGGCTGAACATATACCCACATTTAAGGCAAAGCCACCACACCACCGGCCCGCCCCATCCCGCAACACTCCCCATGCCGTCGCCAGCCCTGGATTGCCATGTGATCCACCATCCGTATTCAATTTCAGCCATTCCCCCTCTGGAGGCTTCCAAGCAATCATGCTTTCCACCCGTGGTCTCCCTCTGTCTTGTTCTCGGACCAACATATGAGCATGATGAACCTCATTAGCCAAATCTCTTACAAACTTAACCCGGTCCCTACACTTCCCCACCTCCCCAAAGACATATCCACACCGCCATTTCCAACTCCACCACACCACCATAGCAAACATAGTTGACCAAGGGCATCCCGTCTCATCACTCTCGACCCGCAAGTTTTCATAAAGCCATTCCAACAAAGAACACACAAAGAATCTTGACATCTTTGTTCGCGGTACTATCCGTCTCCAAATACCCTCAATAGACGGGCAATCGCGTAAGACATGTAGTATGGTCTCATCTCCACCTCTATAAACTTGACAGACCCTCATATTACACATATGTCTGCGAAAACGTTCCACATTCGTCATTATAGCTTGATGACCAACCAACCATAAAAAGACTCTAGCCCTCTCAGTCGCTTCCACTTTCCAAATCCGATCAAAGAACCTAGACATTTCTTGTCTCGGAGAATCATTTCTGGTTAACAACGAGTACGCCGACTTCACCGTAAAGGCTCCATCCGCCGTACCACACCAAGACAACCTATCCCGAGCTCCCGTAATGCTATCAAGCACCACCGCCGCCAACTCCAACCGTGTATTGTGCGGTAAGTACGGCATTATACTCTCGAGTTTCCACCCCGAGCCTTCAGCCCAATACTCTGTTACCCGCAGCTCCCTGTCTTCACTAGGTACCTCCCTTATCACTTTCTCCAGCAGCGACTGATCTGAAAGCCACTTATCCTCCCAGAAACGGATTTCCTTACCATCACCTAACACCCACCTACTTCCGCGGATCACCACTTCTCTCAAACCTATAGCCACACTTCTCCATGTTGATGAGGCTGGTTTCTTTTTATCCATCCATCTTGGCTCTTGTAACTCACCAACTTTGTACTTGCTCCTCAAAACCCGAGCCCACAAACTGGTTTTATCATTCAACAGTCGCCACCCGACTTTAGCCACCAATGCTATGTTCATATGTTTTGAAGACCGGATACCTAGCCCTCCTTCTCGCCTTGGTACACAAACTCTGTCCTAGGCCACTAGATGTTGTTTCCTTCTTTCCGGTGAGCTCCCCCACAGGAATGATCTAGCCAACTTATCAAACCCCTCCAAAGTGGACTGTGGTAGACAAATTACGCTCATTGTATGAACCGGAATAGAAGATAGAACTGACTTGGTTAAGGTCAGTCTCCCCGCAAAACTCAACGTGCGGCTCTTCCATCCGGCCAGTCTTGAGGACACTCTTTCTAAAACTTCTCCAAAAGTATCCTTGTTAATCCTCTTTTGCAGTATGGGCATCCCAAGGTACTTCCCCAGATCTCGAGTTGATTTAATCCCACTCTCGTCGCTAATCAACTTTTCCAAGTCTCTGGAGACATTATTAGAGAAAAATATTTTCGATTTTTCCAAGCTGACTTTCTATCCCGACGCCACGCAAAACGTCTCCAAGATATTCCTTATAATCCGAATTTGAGCCACCGAAGCCTCCGCGAATAAGATTAGATCATCGGCGAAACAAATATGCGAGAGTTTAGGCCCACCTTGCGATAGAGCAATCGGCTTCCATGCCTTCATTGCTATGGATCTATCAATCATATGACAAAGTCGTTCTAGACAAAGCACGAATAAATACGGTGACAGCGGATCACCCTGTCTCAACCCACGAGATGGCTTAAAAGATTCAGTTTGTTCCCCATTCCATAGGATACTCATCGACGGACCCTTTACACAGTTCAAGATCCATTTTATCCAACTCTCTTCCAACCCTGCTGCCCTGAGTGTATCTTCTAGGAAATCCCACCGTATACAATCATACGCCTTCTCTAAATCCAGCTTCAAGAGCATCCAACCTTTCCGCCCTTTTTTGCGCCTCATCGAGTGAACGGCTTCTTGCACCACCACAATGTTATCCAAGCTAAGCCTTCCCGGAATAAAACTAGACTGAGCTGGCCCAATCAATTTCCCTATCACCTTCTTCAGTCTCAACACCATCATCTTTGTAATCGTCTTAAACAAGACGTTACACAAGCTTATAGGTCTAAACTGATTCATCCTCTCCGGCTTTGTTACTTTGGCAATAAGAACGACCAGCGCATCATTCAAAGATGGAGGTATAGTTCCCGATGCAAAGAATTCCAGCACAAACCTTGTAACAGAATCCCCCACAATCTCCCAACAATTCTGATAAAAGATGGGCTGATATCCATCGGGCCATGGTGCCTTATATTTCCCCATACTCCTCACTGCTTCCTCAACTTCCGAAGCCATAAAAGGTTTGTTGAGAACCCGAGACTCTTCTCTCGTCATTCTCTCAAAACCATCACGCGGTAAGCCTTCCACCTCCAACGGGACATCATCCATAGAATACAACCGCTTATAGTAGCTCACGGCAAGATTTTCAAGCTCCTCTGAACTCGAAATCCAGGTGTCTTCTTCATTACGCAACCTCTCAATTCGATTCTGCCTTCTTCGTATGATAGTTGTCGTATGAAAATAATTTGTGTTTCGGTCCCCAAGCGCTATCCACTTCTCCCTGGACTTCTGAAACCAAATTATTTCCTCTTGCTCTAACACCACATCAAAAGCTTTAATTAACTCCTCCTCCTTTCGTAACAAAGCATCGGTTTGGATTAGATCCAACGCATCTTGGGTTGCTTTTATTTCTCTCATTAACTCATCCTTCCTCTTTTTCACGTCACCAAAAACATCTTTATTCCACTGCTTCAGCCTAATCCGCAGTTCTGATAGCGCCTCCGGCGTTTTGATGTTCCCATTCCACGAAGTAGCCAACATCTCTTTGAAGCTTGAATTTTGCATCCAGGCTGCTTCAAATCTGAACGGTCTCCTTCCTGGATTACGTTCTATCTCCGGGCATAATTGGACATACAATGGCGCATGGTCCGATGCTAAGATAGGTAAGTGTGTAACTCTAGCGTCCTGCCACTTCAAGCGCGTATGAGCACAGCACAAAACTCTATCCAGTCTTTTCGCCACACAAGTATCCTCAACTCTTCCTCTTCTCCATGTGAACTTGTTTCCACAGAATCCCATATCTATCAAAGATGCATTGTTGATCCATTCTCCAAATGCAAGAGAGTCCGGCGAAAGTCTCCCATTCCCACCCGATCTCTCATCCAATCTAACAATGGTGTTGAAATCACCTCCGATGATTAGCGGTCCATCAACTCCACTCATAACCTCCGTCAACTTCTCCCATAATCCGCTCCGCTTACTGGCAGAAGGAGCTGCGTACACCACTATTATATTCAACACCTCTGTTCCATTTTGCAATTTTGCGAAAATGAACTGTTCTGAGGACTCAATAATCGTCAAATCACCAATCTCCGATCGCCATAAAAGCTAAATACCTCCACTCTGGCCCACAGCATCTACTCTGAAAGATTTATCAAACCCTAGCCCTTGGCAAATCCTTCCCGCTCTCTCTCCTCCAGCGTGCGTTTCAAACAGAGCGAGAAGATCAGTTTTAAAATTCTTCAACATATAGCGTATAGCTCTCCTGAAGTTGGGTTTATTCGCCCCCCGGCAGTTCCATAATAGACAATCCATTAAAAATTGTATTTGTTATATAGAAAAGTGCTCATTTCTTTAATTGAGAACACTATATTACATCGTAAACACAAGCTAGGTTTGTGATATTAAATTATCAACAAATCTATATTTATCGGAAACTGTTATAGAATGTTTGAAAGATAAAAGTATGCATATAAATACTTTGCATTGTTATTTTATTGTCACTTATATAATCTTTTTCTAGCTTTTGAGATTAGTAAATTAATCGTTGGATGAGAACATTGCAAAGTGCAAATGCTATAGTACAGCCAAGAAGGCTTTAATTTCTTTTTACCTATATATGATCATGCTATTTAGAGAATTGAACTCCACATTTGGTCAAACCCAATGTTCAGAATGATAAACAGTTGGTTTGTAATCGGTTATTTTTACATAAATGATAAACACTTGTTTAAAATTTAAATGTGTCTTGGTTTGCTAGAAAAAAAAGATGATTCATCATTGAAAGCAATCTCAAAACAATGAAAGATTTAAGGTTTACTAAGATAGAAATAAACTAAGAACTTATATATAGCTCATGAAGAGGTTTATCTTAAAACCAAAAAAAAATAAAAAATGAAGAGCTTTATCATGCAAAGAAACTCAAAGAGGAAAGATTACTTTGTTATCACCAAGAACACAATGATTCAAGATTAATATTTTTATAAAGATGGAGGAGTAGAGTTGTTTTGAGACAACTCTCAAAGCTACCCTTTAACCCTTACATTGATGTTTAAAACACACTTTTATATAAATTTCTAGCTACTAGCTAAAACCCTAGTTATATGGGCTAAAGGACTTCTCATAAAACTTTATCTTGGGCTTCTTTTGAATCTATCTAATAATCATTAGCTTTGTTTTTAAATAACACCAAGTATAAGGATCATCTAAGTAAATTCCGAGTACTAAATCAAATCCAGAACCATAAAACTTTGAGTTGACCATCACATCCAAAACCGTTTATCAATTGCTCCAGTCAATCAAAACAGTGATAATAAGAGAGAATTAATCTTGTCTTGTACCATGATGCATATGTATCTTCAATTCTGGAAAAGTTCCAACAAGAACCATCCAAATAAAAAATCAAATCCCAATACCGACATTCAACATTTCAGCATCAAGCCAATAAAAGACAAAATGCATGTAAAGGAATTGCGAGAATAATATCCAACCTCAATCCTAGTCTTAACATCACAACTTCTAGGGAAAGACACCAAAGAAAAAAAAAATCAATATAAATGTAACATATAGATCTCGGTTCAATTAGAGTTAATATATTTTCTCAAATGTGTAGTCGTCGAGTAGTCCACTCACAGGGGAAAACCCATGCATCTTCTGCTCCCTTATTTAATAAGAGAGGTTCCACAATAACCTTGACCGGTTCTTTTAATCTTCCCCATCTCCATTTCCCGTGTGGCTTGACCCACACTGCTCAAGCCGGAAGAGTACAGTCCATAGTCACTAGTTGGATTACTGTACCTCGCCGGTCGTGCCCTATTCTTATCCTAAACACTTCTTCGTGGTGTTCATCGTTTTGGCTCGTGTCATAATATGTGCTTCCTCTATGAACTGTATACATTGCTGTGACCCGGTGTGATCCCCTTGGTTCTAGCACACGTACAACTACCTGCTCGTTTTTTAAACCGATTACTTGCTTGGTTAGCATTATTAACCCTTAAATGACTCATATTTGGCAAACTGAAAAAAATGCAGCTAAGAAGTCATTATTTTAAACGACTGATGTTCGGTCACTGCAAAACATAGGGATATACATTAACATCAAACCAACCGAGATTAACCAAAATCAACAATATATTATCTAATTAACAAACGAAAACCAAAAGGAAATTCAATAAACAGTTATATTTTAGTGTAATTTTATATTTATAATATTTAATTATACAAATTATATATAACTTAAAATTAGTTAGTTGTTTATATTTTTGGTATTTGTTTTTAAAAAAACAACTGAACGTAACTGAAAATCATTTTGCTTTCCTTCAGTATTTAAACTGAAAAACCAAATGCGATTACTTGATTACCTGATCCATGCGAGGTCTTCCGCGTGCTTTATGGCGAACACAAGCTGCAACCATGAGAGATTGCAAGCCATCTCTTCTCTATCATACTCATTATTACGCTTACATCAGCGAAACCTTCAAAATGGATTTCTTCCAAGTGCTTGTACAAGCAATGGTCGTGCCTATACTTCCATGCACACGTAGCATTTGCTTCATTTTCAACAGTCAAATGGTAAAATTATGTGAAGGTTGAATTATTTGCAGATAAATTAATTACCCAATCAACCAAGCTGTCATCTGCATAGACATTGTTTGCATCAACAGGGCGACGTCCGGTTATTAACTCCAAAAGTACAACGCCGAATGAGTAAACATCAGATTTTTCTGTGAGCTTTCCACTTGCAGCATATTCCGGAGCCAAATACCTAAAATTTCATAACCAAAAGTTTTAGTAATTTTTACGATGTCACAAAAATAGTACAAAATGCATAAATGTACATATTTAGTAGCTTCAAGATGATCTATACCCAAAGGTTCCCATCACGCGTGTAGATACATGAGTGTTTGTATCCAAAGCAATCTTGGCAAGACCAAAATCAGCAACCTAATATATAGAAGAGAGGCACAAAAATACAAAGATGCTTCATGAATATATCATAGAAGATTTACATATAATGCCTTAATGGAAACATTATAAAAAAGGAAAGATAAAGCATACTTTTGCTTCAAATTTGATATCAATCAATATGTTTGCCGCCTTGATGTCACGGTGGATGATTTTTGGATTGTCTTCAAATATATAAATGCGTAAAGAATAAACAAACATGGCCTATATTTATCAAACATGATCTTAGACTTACAATTTTCATGAAGATGAGACAATCCTTTGGCAGAACCAACAGCAATCTTCATTCTTGAACTCCATTCCATCGTAGGCCGTCCCTTCCCTATTACAAATCATTGTATTCATTCAAAACATTAAAGCATGCAAGAAACCATAAAAGAGTTTTAATTGTTTTGTTTTTCTAACCATGGAGGTGAAACTCGAGAGTGTTGTTGGGAACAAACTCATAGACAAGCAACCTTTGAGCACCGGCGATGCAATAACCAACAAGAGAAACCAAATGCCTGTGGTGAATTTGGCTAAGAATATTAACCTCAGCCTGAAACTCCCTCTCCCCCTGAGCACTCCCTGCTTTCAACTGTTTCACTGCAACTTCTTTTCCATTAGTCAATATACCTTTGTATACGTATCCAAATCCGCCTTCTCCTAACAAATTGGCCTCAGAGAATTTATTGGTGGCATTAGCGAGCTCCCCGTAAGTGAAAGTTCTTTGATGTATGCCTAATACAAGCCCTGAAGAGGGTGGGGGTAACAACTGGATGATCGGCGTAGTTTGATACATAAAAAATGAGGAACAATATAGTCAAAGATTCGCTTTCTTGAATGTAATTGAGATCTTTGTTTTACCTATGGGAGTCGGAAGTGCTTCATCGTCTCTTCGTCGTTTCTTCTTACAAAGAAAACAAATCAAAGTCAACACCACAACAAGCACAGCAACTCCTCCTATGGCGATCCCGACCACAACTCCCGTTGATAATAATGTTGAGGAAGACGGCGGAGATAGAGAAAAGCCTGGGGTGATAGTTGGAGTTGTAGGAGATCCCTCGCCAGAGGGACTAGCTGGAGGTGGAGGGCTCCGACTGCCCAACCCAGGCGGAGGTGATGTGGAGGGAGACCGCCGAGGAGGAGGAGGAGGAGAAGCTATTGTGGAGGGTGAACGAAATGAGTCCGGCGGAGGTGTTTCTTGAAATATCGCGGATTCAGGCGGAGGAGAAGAAGAAGCTGATGACATCTTGTTTGATCTAATCAAAAAACAAAACCTCTCTGAGCTCTCTCCCCAGTTAAAAAATATTTAGGAGACAGAAGAAGAAATTGGAGAATGTAACAAAGCAAGAGAAGGCTGTGATCTGCTTCCAACGAGACTTAAGTTGAGTTTTGATTACTTCTTCTATCGGAATTTGGACAATGGAACTGTATTGGGGTACACATCTATTCCTACGCGCTATGTCTTCAGACTTCCATAAAATATATATTTTTGGGTCAACTTATACATAGTAGTCCCTATTGCTCTTAAACTTACCTAAATAGTAATAGAAGGTATAAATAAAATCAGTGAGAAATGCAACAAACAATTATATCAAGCAAGATTTCCCAAAAACAGTTACTTGACATACAAGTAATATAATGTATAACTCTTACTCGTTACAACTTCATGCCTAAACATTATCATCTATATGTTCTCATTCACCTTTTTCAATTCTTGAGGTTGGTTTACTTGTTCCAAAAATATTGTTCAACTCCAATAATACATAATTAAATTTCTTTAATTACATTTTCACTTCACAAATTATAAATACTTTCATGTCATATTTTTGTCAATGTCCCACTCATTCTTAACAATATATACGAGACTACTTGTGCATTAAGTCATCCATCATCATCATACATAAAACACAAGTCACGTATATGTACATCATTAATTCGTACGTATGCCCTCACCTAATAAGTCAACTTATTTCTCATACTATCAGATTAATTCTACTTAATTTACATAATGAATCATGCATGTTTATTTATCTAAACGAAACATATCCTATCATCATAAAACATCACACGCCAACAATCAATTCAACGGTCATTTTTTTAAAGACCGTAGGTCTAAAGATATATATACGCACAGACGAAAATGCTCAACATTTACTGTTCGTAGAATATGAATTACATAGAGAAGAATGCGGCCCAAGCATCCGTGGTCTAGTGGCAGAGGAAGTTTTGAGAAAGGGTGAAACTCCCAAACCTGAGTTCGATTCTCCCTTGAAACAAAAAAACACATTTGTTTGGAAAATCTATCAGTTTTGCCTTGGCCCAATTGGTTTACCTGGTAGCCAGAAATGCAGGCGGCCTGACTACCCTCTGGCATTAGTCGGAAGGCACTCCAAACTCTGATCACGCAGTGTGGTCGCCCAACTGGATCTCATGGATCTCATGAATCTCATGGCCCGTTCGACCCGAGTCCACTCGGAATTCATGGTGTCCGTTGAATCGTTGAACTGTTGACCGCAGGAGAAGTCCACTCTGTAGCACATTGTAGCACATCGGTGCGTTCCTACCGAGGCTAACCGGATCAGCCGATAAAATTTATCAAAAAAAAAAAAAAAAAAAAAGAAGAGAAGAATGCGTACAATTATTTTTTGTATGTGTGGAAACTGGAAAATAGTTGAGATTCTTCTTGCACAAAAGCGAAAGAAAGAACATGAGTGCACCCGCACCTCTTCAAGGCCACGCACCTATGACCTATTACACTGACATTAATTTCCCCTAATTTAATTATTTACTAATAAATAACTTCAAGTTACACTAAAATAATCCATAAATATTGAAACGGACAATGAAAAAGAGTGTTTTGTTTTGCATATCCAATCAAGGTTTTAATAATATATAGACCAATTTTTTTTTTTTCACTGAAGATGATTATATTGCTGATTATAAACACAACCCATAAAACGACAGGATAGTGTTGTGATTGGTTATATGTTGAAAAACCAAACACCAAAAAATGTCGACAAAGACTGAGACAAAGATGAAAGCAGAGCAACACGAAGCTCTAAGAACACTAAAGAGAGATTCTCTCAACCTCAAAATGATGTCGTAGCCAAAAAGGAAAACCTGAAGCGACATAAGATTGAAGTCTGTTCTCTTTAACCACACTCTGAGCGATAAGAGAAGCTCTCCTGTTAGTCTTAACTTTTTTTTCATGGAAGTTGTTCAGATTTCCAAACCATGTCTTTGCTCTTCAGATAATAATTCCCATAATTTTATGTATATAAATAACTATGGTATCATTTATATATAGCTTAAAACAATCAGGAGGCCACGACTCGCCAAATCTAAGAAAAAAATCAAAGAGGAAGTCAGCGTGACGTAAATACAAAAATATTATGGTTTGACCAAACCAATTTGTTCACTACAATAAATATCTACATTATTAGCAAGAGAGAAGAGCTATTATATGTCATCAATAGCGTTTTCATAAATACTGTCTTATGCCCCTGTTATGGTAGCACCCCCACATACGATAGCGTTTTTTCCGTATGTTATGATAGAGTATTCTACCATAGCATTAGTTAAACACTTTGATATATAGCAATGTTCTCTGGATTTTTTTTGTTGTAGCATAATTTACTTCTTTTCAAACCCCATGAACATTATTTTTTTCTCTCAAAATTTTTGTAACTATCACACCTCTTTTAGTTTATATTTAGTTGACCAAAACACTAACAATTTGCGTAGGAGCAATTCAAATATTGTAGAGCCTAACGTTATTGTAGCTAGTGCTTATGTAGTTATTGTCTTTTTAGGTGCTTTTTATTTATATTTTGAATATCCCCATCACTAGTTTGAGAAAATGTTATCAAATTAAAATTACAAAATTAAATTTCCATGAGAGCTAAAATTTTTTTAAGCTAAACTTTCTTATAGCATACAAAGAACAAACTAAATGAAAAAAAAATCATATTAAAAAAGCTGTTGAAATGTGAGCGTTAACAAAAAAAAAAAGAAATGTGAGCCCAAAACAATCGCATTAAAAATAGAAAACATTTACTTTGACTTTGTCGTTTATAACTCTCACACAAATATTACCATAATTAAATTTTTATTGGATTAGAATTCGACATCAGCAATAATACATATGTTCAGGCTAGAAATCCATAACGAGTATTGTATTATTTTATTATAAAGTTGTTAATATTAATATGATTTGAAATTTATTATAATTATAATGAAACTAATTAGCAATCCCACGTGCATGCACATTGCGGACGTCCTTTGTAAGGTCCACCAGGTGCAGTGTGGCAATGAGAGACCCCTTGTGGATGTCTCTTCGTACACAAAGGCGTGCACCTTGCGTCACAACGGTCAGCTTGTAAAATAGCAGTACATCTATTTGCAAAATCCCAACTTTCCACTCCTATTACAATAACAAGTTTGAAACATAATTAACAAAAAAAAACAAGTTTGAAACAAAAATCTTAGTTTGTATGTCTTTCTCGTAATTTTAGTTTATATAAATAGAAAAATATTATTTTAACTTTTTATTGTGAGATGCAGATATTTCTTTTGAAATGGAACAAAAGATTATAATAAAAATATTTAAGATATTAAATCATTTGAGTGTATCATATGAATTTTCATAGAAAACTCTAATACAATACTAATATATTTTAAACATTTGATTGTACTTTGAAACACTTACCTATGCAAAATGTGAGGAAATAATTATTGATGACAAAAAAAAAACAATGTAAAAGTCTTTAATAAAGTAAATCACAATAATTTTAATAATGCTTAGCCATATAAATTTATAAAAGTAGGGAATTAACAAAAATAGGTGAAGAAATTTAGAAATATATGTGGGGGTTGGTTTTCTAGGGTTCAGTACAAAAATGAACTCATATTCCTGTTAAGTGTAATATAGATTTAACAAAAAATAGCTAAACTTAATATTATAAAATTAAACTCTTAAATGAAGAATATATTTGATCAAACCAATATAACATAGTTGAATTGATTTTTTAAAGAACTAATATGATTTCGAAAACAATTTCTTCTAAGAAAATGTAAATTCATACCTAGCAAAAGAATTGTGAAGATAGTGAGAACGGTGAAAGAAAGTTGATATGATTTTCTCATCTTATATGATATAAATAGATCGATAGTGTTTTTCTTTTGATAGCTTAATTATATTATACTTCCTCTGTTTCAAAATATAGGATGTTTTAGTTAAAAGCACACATTTTAAGAAATTTGTTTTTTCTTTAAAAGCTATCATTTAATATTTAATTTTAAAAAATTCAACCAATGATATAAAAGACTGCAGATTACAAATAAGCATAAAATATAAAATGCATTTAATATTTGCATAGAAATTTGTAAAACATCTTATATTTTGAAACAAAAAAAAAAATTCCTATAACATCCTATATATTGAAACAGAGGGAGTAGTGTTTTAAAATTTAAAAGAAGAAGAAGGCATACTTATATATATATAGTAAATTAGGTGCATCTGTAAACAAAGGAGAAGAAGGTGTACTATCTTGTATCCCGAATTATTGGACCTAATTTGACCCAAGTTAATGGTGTTTTTTCCCTATGTGATAGGTCAAAGCGTTAAAATTTATTTTACTTTCTTTAATTTTGTTGACTAATTGTTTGGGTTTTTTACTCATACATCCTCTTTTGTCGCAGGAACCAAGACGTATAATAGAATCCTATCATCAAAAATTAGGAAACAAATAGCAACGTCGTTTAAAATTGCAGATTTTTTTTTTTTTTTTTGAAGGAAAATGATTTTACAACCTGAATGGTCAACAAGTCAAACATGTGACCCCGGTTTCCTTATCGAAAATTCGGACAATGTCAATTTTACCTTTATGCGCATCATTCAAATGTTCGAACTATACTTAATTAATTCATCTCACCTAAGTTAAAAAGTTAAAAGTTATACATGTGATAAGTAAAAGCAACGTTTATTATAGTGTCACGTTTCGAGGAGTCCCCGACATCTAATCCACATCGTATTACGCTACAAACTGTGTGGTATAACAAAGAAACCTTTGCCTACGTCCTCAAATTTTGAAATAAACTTAGAAGCATATTTTTCTACAAGATATCTTTAGTTTAATATGCCCAATATTGACAGATCACTTGTATTCATCTAAGTGATAAGAAAATAAAATTAAAAGTAGAAAATTATTAAAAAAAAATAAGGAAACGAAACAAAACAAAGTATTATAAATTTAGGTTAATGATTATTAAGTAATGCATTATAGAAATTGTATTGTATATAAAAATATATTAGATGTTTCATAATATTTCAAAATTTGATAATAATATAATAAATCTTATAACTAAAACTATAATGTATTACTTAATAATCACCAAAAAAGATTGAGTGACTTGGCCATCTTATCTATCGAAAGAGAATTGGTTAGAGAAATTGACTTTGAACATTTGGCTAATGATTTTGTTGGAGAAAAAGGGAGAAAAATTACGCTTGTAATAATAGAAGTAAAAATATATACAAAGACGGATGACAAAAAAAAAAATGTCTACAAAGATAAATTGTCATTTGACGAAATTACGCTTTAGAACTATTTTTATGTTTTGGTTTTGACGTACTTTCGTCATATGACAATTTATCTTTGTAAACATTTTTACTTCTATTATTATAAGAATCTTTGTTTTGTAAATTGGGGTAAATTTCATTTGACCGCCTCTGGCAACCATTGACCTTGGCACGGCTCTGGGTATTGATGTCATATGGGAGCCGTTTGTCGACTTAACAGATTATAAAAGACAAAGGTGGGTAGGTAAAAAACACTCGGGTACCTAGTATAAGTCGAGCCCGATCGATTCAGATCTGATCCAACTTAGATCCAACTCCGATCCAGATCCAACCACTTAACCCGATATACTAATCCGAGAGGTAACTTCATATATATACACCGGCGGACCCACGTGAGTAGAAGGAGTGTCACTTGCACCACCTTAAATTATATAATTAAAATTTTTAAGCTTAAATCAATAGGATTATTTGGCTAATTTGGTTAAAGTTTATAGTATTGACCCCCCTTAACCTGAGTTCAACTTCATCTAACTCCTATTTTTATTCATTTTTCCCCCTTTTTAATAAATAACTAATTTTACTTTGGTAATTGCTAATATTTTGACCCCGGTAAAAATATTTTCTGGGTCCGCCACTGTATATATATATATATATTTCTTTTCTTTAAAAGAGATTGAGGCAAATATTACACCGGTGTGAACCAACCATCTCTTTCTCTTCATTCTTTTTTACTTTACTTCACTGTCTCGCTCTACGTCAAGTCATAGTCTTTCTCCCATATTGCTCTTTTTCTAACTTAAACGTCAGAAATCTGTCTTTTTTTTTTTTTTTTTTTTTTTTTTTTTGACATCTTTGGATCGACAAGGCCCGATCCATAGCCAATCCCTACTACGCGGGGTAACGCGATTTAGTGGAGTCGAACTCCGGTGGGAAGGCGGAGTCAAGTGGACTTAACCACTTGACTAAAGGCACATCCCCAAACGTCAGAAATCTGTCGAAAAACCCCCTTTATCGTATTATCTGGTTCTTACGTGTTTGTTTTGTATATAAGAGACTTAACCCTAAGTAGACAACACGAAAGACGAAAAATGAGCGTGTAAATGTGGAAATGCTCGGAGAGTTTATCAGAAAGTGTATATATTGAGGTACACAACAATTGGTTCTCACTGTCACTTATAATCTTAATATTATTTTCATTCTAATATTCTTTTGAAAATTCCATTTCATGGTCCATAATTAATAACCTGCATGATTTTCCCTCATTTCCACACAAACAAATTTGAGATAGTTCTAATCGACAGTTACATAAAAATGCTGTCGAATTTCCTAAATAAAATAAAAAAATCTTTTTATGTAAATTTGTAATAATGATATATGTATGATTAGGCTAATCAATGTGGCAAAGCTTAGCTGGGTTTAGGAAGGCACCAGGAAAGTAAAAAAACGAAGTCCACATAAAAAATTAAGGTAGGGGTAAAATAGTCTTTTCATATATCATGAAGAAGAAGAGACGCCAAAGAAAAAAAAGACTAGTGACGAAAGAGGAAGACGCGGAGGTACTCTCATTCTCTAATCTATTTCTTCTTCTTCTTTCTTCTCCACAATAGTGTTGATTCTCCGCAAAATCCTCTGACAAAATCTTTCCCAAAGAAAGATTAGATTTTGGTGGAAGAAACTTCTTCTTTCTTCTTGTTGTTGAGGATTGACGAAGAAGATCATGAACCGACAAAACGGTGGAGGACAGCGGCTGAGATCCGCTAGACCCACCACAATTCACGATTGTGCTCTCTCCGGTGATCTTATTGCTTTGCAGAGACTTCTTAAAGACAATCCTTCTCTTCTCAATGAACGCAATCCCGTCGTATGTCCATTTCTTGACTCTTTCTTTCTGTTGAATTTTGGAATCTGGATGCAAAATTTGAACTTTTGACTAGGGTCTGCTTTCGAATCTTGAGAGGATTCATGATCTTCAAGTTTTAGATGTGCCCATGAATCTAAAAAAGCAAACTTTATTGAAATGTGTCTCGTATTGACTTTGATTGGAATTGGGTTTTGATTGGAATTGCAGATGTATCACACGCCTCTTCATGTTTCTGCTGGTAATGGTAATGTTGATATAGTTAAGTATCTTCTTGCTTGGACTGGATCTGAGAAAGTTGAGTTAGAAGCAATGAATACTGTGAGTCTGTTTTTGCTTTTTGTTTTCTTCTTTGCTTGAGCTTTTGATTTTTCATTGATCATGTTTAATGTTTTTTAGTATGGTGAGACTCCATTGCATATGGCAGCAAAGAACGGTTGCAACGAAGCTGCGAAGCTACTCCTTGAGCGTGGTGCTTTTATCGAAGCTAAAGCCAGCGTAATTTCCTAACTCTCTATAGTTATCTGTCTTCTCTTTTGTAGTGTGGAAAGGTGGGAAGTTTTGGACTGATTTGGTTTTGGCTTATGCAGAACGGTATGACACCATTGCACCTTGCGGTATGGTACTCAATTACTGCAAAAGACATCTCAACTGTTAAGACACTGCTTGATCATAACGCAGATTGCAGCGCAAAAGATAATGTATGTTCCTCCTCTGAGATTATTGGTTTCTTTTTGTTTTAGTAATTATGGTATTGCTAGTGTAATAGTTGTGGGATTTTGTATTTCCAGGAAGGGATGACTCCTTTGGACCATCTGCCTCAAGGACAAGGCAGTGAGAAGTTACGGGAATTGTTGCGCTGGTTTCTCCAAGAACAGAGGAAAAGAAGCGCGCTTGAGCAATGCGGTAAGACAAAAGCCAAGATGGAACTACTTGAGGACGAGTTGTCAAATATTGTTGGATTAAGTGAGCTGAAGACACAACTGAGGAAATGGGCAAAAGGAATGCTTTTAGATGAAAGGCGAAGGGCTCTTGGGCTGAACATTGGAACCCGAAGACCTCCGCATATGGCATTTCTTGGAAATCCTGGGACAGGTGAGAGGAAAAGATTTGTCTTTATGTTTCTGTCTTTAAGTCAAATCAATACATGACTGCTTTAGTTGATCCAAACACACAGGTAAAACCATGGTAGCTCGAGTTCTTGGGAAGCTGCTTAACACGGTTGGAATTTTACCAACTGATAAGGTAACAGAAGTACAGCGTACAGACTTGGTTGGTGAGTTTGTTGGCCATACAGGACCAAAGACCAGGAGAAAGGTGAAAACACTGTTCATAATCTTCTGATTTTACTTGTGGGTTTTGGTTTCAAGAATCTAAATTTTCTTTCAATTTCTGGACAGATCCAAGAAGCTGAGGGAGGAATTCTGTTTGTGGATGAAGCATACAGATTGATCCCGATGCAAAAGGCGGACGACAAGGACTACGGTCTAGAAGCTCTGGAAGAAATCATGTCGGTCATGGACACAGGGAAAATCGTGGTGATATTTGCGGGATACAGTGAGCCCATGAAGCGTGTGATTGCATCAAACGAAGGGTTTTGCAGAAGGGTCACAAAGTTTTTCAATTTCAGCGACTTCAGTGCTAAGGAACTGGCGCAGATACTACACATCAAGATGAACAACCAAGGAGAGGACACTCTGTTCTACGGTTTCAGATTGCATGAGTCCTGCACTCTGCAGGAGATAGCGTCATTGATAGAGGCAGAAACAACCGAGAAGCAGAGAAAGGAGATGAACGGAGGATTGGTGGACACGTTACTTGTTAACGCGAGGGAGAATCTTGATCTCCGACTTAGCTTTGAATGTGTTGACACTGAAGAGATTTGTACAATCAAGTTGGAAGATCTAGAGGCTGGGCTTCGAGTTTTCTCGCAGTGAAAAGCTTCCAGGTTCAAACATCTGATGGCTAATAATTGGTTAGTATTACACAATTGTATTGATTCAATTCTTACATCATATTCTTTATGCTTTTGTCCCCCTCAAGATCTTGTAGGAGGAGAGGCTTTGGTTTCAACTTCCATTGTTTGATCAAATCTATTTCTGTTGTATAAAACTATATTGATATTTTATCTTTTCTTATATATTTCTTGTGAAATGTTTATCTATTTCTTTATTTATGATGCCAACGATTACAAAATGTTGTGTTTGGTTTGAACCAAATTGGCTTAACCTTCTTTCTACACATTAGATATTCTTTTTTTTTTTTTTTTTTTTTTTTGTAAACTACACATTAGATATTCAAATACAAGATTTGGTTCATCATATTGCATACTCAAACCTTCATCACTTATACGAGTTCATTTTGATCTCAAACCTTCTGCACTTATATGCAAGTCCAGCTTTGATCGGTGTGATTAAGCCTACATCTTGCCGCGATTGTCTCCATATCTATTATTAGAAAGAGTTTGAAAGTGATCCAAGATCCAAAATCCATACAATCCTAAACTAGTAAAACCGGTGAACATAGAGATATATGAAGGTTTTATGCGCTCTCAATAGGGTGAGAACTTACGCCATATCTTATCGATGTTTGCGTATCGTTACTGATATATATCATCGATGCCATTTTGGATAAGATCGTCCCCTCATATAACATTTCCATTTGATTAATCCTGCATAGGGTTCGTAAGTAAACAAAACAATAAGCAATGCTTTTTGATGTTAATTTATGTTTAGTGTTATCATAATTGATTAACTAATCCTAAACCAAGAGAGATCAAACCAAAATCCTTCAAATCTCCACTATGGTTCTAACTCTCTCTTATTGATTAACATATTTTCCTTAACCAACTTCTTCTCACTTTCATCATCCTGAAAAATCTTTTGGTGAGCAAAGGATTGCTTCCTTTCGTAGATCCGTCTAAATCTCTATTCTTGCAGAAAACACGATTATCTTCGAATCTAAGCTCGAATACCACTTATAGATGGTCACTAGAATTAATATTTTGGATTTGAAAGACTTAATGATAACACATGTGAGAGTTTGGAAAAACAGAAAAATAGATAAACACAAACCACAAAAATTACAGAAACTTTTTCTTAAAAAAAAAAAGTATGAGAAAAGTAACAAAGTAAAGCACATAGGACTTATACGAACTTTGATCACCTAGGCTCATTGAAACTGTTTCCAGAACCTAATCTTTGAAAACTTAAGTAACTCTTTAGACAATAATTTTGGAAATTTTGTTTTAATATGGAAATAACTTTAAGATATATATTGGAAACAAATGATTTAACCTATCTTTCTGTCTTTTTCCCTTTCATTTGAAATTGATTGGATAAGACGTTAATAGAAACAAATGAATTTGGCACTAAGTGTCGCAAGAAGCCAAGAAGTATTTGGTTATTAGAGAAGTAAAAAAAAAATAAAAAAATAAAAAAAAAAATTCATAAAAGAAAGCACTTTTAAGGGACAAAGGTTGCTTGGTTAAGAATTGAAACCTCTAATCCAATCAAAATCTAACACACATCAACATTAAGATACACTAATTTATTGTTTAAGCCATCACCAAGAAACCCCATATCCTAATGCAAAAATTTACCAATTAAGTAATGCATAAGTTATGTTGATTTTAAATTAAGCGGACGTCAGTGGCGGAGCCAGGACAACGACTCACTGGGGTCAAAAATTTTTTAACGAAACAAAAGTTTAAACTTTACTAAAACCATAACACTGACAATGTCATCACAAATATAGATCCTAAAGATGAACTCTACGCTCACTCATATCTTGGAATCGTTTTATCACCGATTCGTTTGTAATAGTGTCAAGTACTTGTTTTTCAATAAAACAAACAAGACAATCACTTAAGAACACATCACCGATACGGTTACGCAATGTTGTCTTCACAAAATTCATCGCGGAGAAACATCTTTCGACGGTTGCCGTCGCAACATGAAGAATCAAAGATAGCTTTAGAAGACGATATACCAAAGGATGTGAAAGATGTTTTCTTGTCTCTACCATCATACGAGCAAGATCACCAAGACCCTTTAAATCTGTAAACCTTTCATCGTTTTTCACATTATCAAGGTAGATCTCAAGTTGATGATCAAGAGATTTACGCTCCACAAAAGTAAAGTCATCTGGATAAAACTCAGTCAATCTCAAGAGCATTGACTTATCAAACTGACGAAAGGAATCTATCGGACTCAAGGATGACATGCAAACAAGTAGTTCAGAATTCACCTCATCAAAGCGGTCATTAAACTCTTGAAGTTGCATATCTAAGACAGTGTAGAAACATTCCACCTTATAGTGATGCAAGTTGGTTATACCGGTCTTTTTTCTTGGTCTTCTTGAATCAAATTCTTCCTCCATTTTAAGCATCCCGGTGTTATTTTGCTCACTAAAAGAACTAACTTCTAGGCTAGGTTAGCTTACAATTATTGGGCAATTTGGGCTTCTATATTTATGTTAATTTTGATAGATTTTAGTTGGGCCTTATATTATATATAGCTTAATACAATTGTTAGGCTTGTATATGTATATAATTCAATATAATTACTAAGCTCCCTTTGCTTGTACGTGAACTAAAATATTTATAGGGGTCAATTTATTTGTTGGACTGAGGTCATTATAATTTTTTTTAATAAAAACTCAATATTTTTCAAAATTCCACTGGGTCATTTGACCCCTATCATTGTTCTCTCCCTCCGCCCCTGGCGGACGTGGGTCAAATGCTAACCACATGTTAGGTGCATTATAAAAATCCAAAAATTACATGGCTTTACTAATAAAACAAGGGATTATTACGGATTTTGCCTTTTTTTATAATGGCATTTATGGATTTTGCCTTTTTTTGAATAATTTATGGATTTTGCCTTTTTTAACACTTAAAAATGTACGTATTTATGATTTTTTTTTTGCAGAAATACGTACATTATACCAAATACTAAACCCTAAGAACAACTGGAACCGACTAAACCCAAACATAACGAATGAAACGCATGTTAAATCATATTTTTGGAGCCTAAAAAAAGGCAAAATCCATAAATTATTCAAAAAATGACAAAATCCATAAATGTCATTATAAAAAAAGGGCAAAATCCGTAATTAATTCATAAAACAACAATTTATAGCATCAAAGAATGGTCCTTGATTCGCTAGATCCTAAGAGACAATGACTTCCTCCAATTGGCGAGAGATGGTTTGCCCTTTGCCAACTTTCAACTATTCTCTCTTTTCCTTTTTTAAGTATATATTTCTATTTATGTCGAGTCTTACGCAATTGATTTGGACAAGGAAAACTATACTCTTATTACTAAATAATCCACAACCAATAGTATGTTTTGTTAGCTAATTGAAAGTATTTAAATTAAAAATTTTAGGCCGACGTAGTTTTTAATGGATACTAGACCTTTCAATATCGCATTCAGATGAAAATTATTCAACTTTGTTCTCCTATTTAGATGGAGAAATTCTAAAGAAAAATATAGAATATTATCCACAAATTAATATGAAAAATAATTCATAACTACATCAACAAATAAAGAAGACTACTAAGTAAACAAGCCTTTTAATTACAAAAAGATTAACAATTAGATACTTTTTTTTTTGTGCACAACAATTAGATAATTAATTTGTTAAAATGAGTAAAAGATCCTAAAACTTGATAAAATTACCAATCTTTACAAGTAAATAAGTATCATCGAAATGATTAAATTAATCATAAACTACAAAAAAAAATTGCGATAGCTATGATGTGTGCGTAACGTAGAGCCGACAAACAAAGCATGGACCCGAACATCTTACAAGAGATTTTGCCATTATCTGGTATCAACACGCGTCCTTGTGTGAGACATCAGGTGGTCCAATTAGATCTATCGTTTTTTTATACTCTCTCACTTTAACCCAATGAGTGTTCGAAACGTTTTTGGCCGACCAAAGTCCCAGTGGCTAACTGTCACGTCTCAAATTTTAACAATGTCATGATATATCATTTTTAGATGAACGTGAAAGTGGAGCGTCGTGTTGATGATACGTTTGCATCTGAGTGGGTGATCTCGTTGACTTGTTATCACCCGACTTGTGTCGCCTTAACCACGGCAAGTACATAGGCAATGTTTCTACTTTATGATGATCAGCTTTATAATAACATATATAGTCTATAGTCTATATACCATTTCAAATTATCTCTTCCATTGTGTGAAATATATAGGTTTTGATGAAATTTTTTGACATACCATATTAATAAACATTGGTTTCCAACTCAAAACCAATTGGCAATATATATATTGTTTCACAAATTTTTCTCTCTCTCAATGCGAGACTTATTCTAAAACCTATTTTTGGTTGTTATATTACAAAACATAGATGGCTATTATACTTTATTCAAAAATCAAAACACTCAAGTAGTGAAGAAGATGAAAATTGTTGTTATTACAAAGTATGGATATATTACACAAATCACCTGGAAAATACTTTTAAAAACAAATAACAAAGTCAACATATGAACTTTCTAACAAATATAATCAGAAATTATATACTGTCAAAACTTTCTATAAACGATGACTACTGACTCTTCTGTCACTTACCTAAACAACTATCGATCTGTCCTTATTTTTTTTCTTTCTTTTGGTTATACATAAAATAATTAAGAACAAAAAACAAATAATAAATAATAATAATAATAGAACCATAATAAAGATCATATATCATGTGAAGCTAAACGCTAAAAGCCACCTCGAAACAGAGAAAACGGATAAGGCGGTGTTGTTGGTGGATTTGACTCTACCACTCCTCCAAACGTCGCCGTTTCTTTATACCTTCTTTCTCCCTGAATATTCCCACATCCTCCTCCTCCTCCTCCTCCTCCTCCTCCGTTAATACTCTCCGGCAACGAAAACGTGGAGGTCAACGATGATGACGTAGACGACGTTGAATTCGAGAGCATCGAGTTAGCCACCAAACCAGTCTCATAATTACCAAACTGTCCTTGCGTCATGGGAACAACCCACCCATCCGGTGAATGATTCCGGTGAAGATTCTCCGTTGACGACGGTGACGGTGTTGATGATGAAATAACCCTAAAGACCCTCCCTTCGTCTTCTTCGACTTCTTCTTCCTCTGCTTTCACTGTCGACATCGTGACACGACGCTTCTTCTTGTCGGAAACTTGTTGCTTTGTCCGTTCTTTCTCAAGCATCATTCTTGGAAGAAGATCAGGATCTTCAACGACTTTGTAAAGAAACGCCATCATTTGCTCCGGTCTCTTCTCCGTCGCTTCGATTCTTTGGTTCATCCTCTGAATCTCAGCCTCTAGCTCCCTTTGCTCATCTTTTAACCGTTCGATCTCTCTCACAATCTCACCATCCTCCAAATCTTGACCGTACATCCCCCGCGCGTGTTTCCTACGCGCTATGTTCTTCAACAAGTGCTTCTGTCCCCTCAGAAAATGTTCGTTCGCAAACTCCCACCGGTCCGGATCCACTTTCCTAAACCCCTAAAATAAAAAATAAAAGATAAAGAAAAATTAGAAAATCGTAATCCCCTATTTCGAGTTTTCGAAAGATGTACGAGTTTAGGCCCAGAACGTATGAATTAACTTACATAAGTGTTGAGTTGACGAACAAAGCTGCTGAAATTGTTGTGTTTGAAATAAGCAGGTAAGATTCGTTGCGAGAAGTCGAGTGGATCAACGACTATGAAACTGTTGTGAGCAGGTCCCCAAGTGATGAGCCAATCGGTCAAAGGATCATTAACCATCTGATATGTTTTCACAATGAAAGGTGCGATCACGTTGTTGTTGTTGTTGTTGTTGGTGTTGTTACCATTGTCGTCCTCCATTTCTCTCTCTTTTTTTTGTTACGGTTTATATTATTGGTAAAGAAATTAAGGAGGAGGCTGGTAGGTTTATATAAACAAAATAAAATAGGGAAATAAAATGTGAAAATAGTAAGTTAAGTGTAGTTGACAGTGAGACTATATTGACGTGGCTTGCTTTTTGTGTAACGTGGCGGGTTCGTGTTTTTGCTTTCACGGTGTCACGAGTGAACTGTGGGACCTATGCAGGTGTGTCTCAAAGCTTTCAGGTCTTTTTTGCCCTTTTTGTTTTGTTAATATATTTCTTATGTGACAAGTTATTTGATCCATTGCATATTATTATTAGGCTGTGTTTTTTCTTATTGTAATTTTTAGTCATATAGATGATTTAAGCTGCTTGACTAATTCTAAGGGTTAGGTACTCCCAATATAGAAAGCTTAGTCCATCGATTTTTCAACTGGTTTTCCGATACCGGATTAGAAGGATATATATGATTCAATTGTAATTCCTTGCAGTAATTGTTGTATCTTGCACAAACAAAATTATTTCTAATTCGTGACATGATTTTTTTCTTTTCACTTTTTTCACAAAACAAACCTCTTCCTCTTAAAAATACTCCAAAACTCTCAAGAGTGAGAACAATTTAGAAAAAAAGACATTTAGGTAAAACCAACGTCAAATTGTCTACAATAATCTTACAAAAGGAAATAGAGAGGGTGTCATTTATTTTAGTTTATAATTATGTTAAAAACTTTTGACGGAAAATATTCAGATTTTAACTTAAAACTATCCGACTAAATGAAAAAGTACTGATTCAAAGATAATAGAACATATCACACATACAAGAATACTCAATATATGTAACACATATAACCCCAAATTTATACTGAGATATATCATTAAGACAATCCATTTTTCTTTGTCGCATATCATTAAGAAAATCTAATGACAGGCCATTGTATTTTTCCTAATGATACTATTTATAACAATAACACTTTTTTGGGCACTAAATGCCAAGTAAACATGTACACAGACCACAGTTAAAAAAAAAACATGATGTTCAAGACAACTTTTCAATCTGAAAACGTTCACCACTATTTTCTTATACATATCCATGGACTCTGGAATAAATAGCCACACAAGTGATGCTACTTGCAAGAGATATCTAACTAGAGGAGTATTATTAAACATCATAAACATAAACTACGTACTTCAATATAATTGCTTGGTAAGAAAAAAAAAATTGCTTGGTTAAGCATCAAAACCTTTACAGTTCCAATCAAAAGTAGCAAAAGTTATCTAATCATAGGAGCATTTCCTATTAAATATTGTAAACATAAACTACTACGATATAAATTGCTTGGTTAAGAATCAAAACTAGTTACAACCAATAAAAATTCACACGCATCAAAGGCACTAGTATTTTATTGTTTAAGCCACCACCGAGAAATCCAATAGCAGCAATCTTATATAAAACTTTCCTAATTACATATTGGATAAATTAATCTAGACTTAATTCAAGGGACGTGGGTCAAATGTAACCACATATTACGTATGTTATACTAATATTTATAGTTGGAATAAAACAAAAATGTATAGAATCAAAGCATGGTCCTTAATCCTCGAGAGCCTTGGAGAAAATGACCTCCTCGTATAGGCGAGAGACAGTTTTTCTACTTTTCATTTTTTAATTGTAGTCTCCTTTCTTTTTAAGTATAACTTTCCCTTTTAATCGAATCTTAATTACAACATTTGATTTCAACAATAAGTATTACTCTGATCGCCAAATGGGATTAGCGAATCCACAAGCTATAGTTTTTGTTTGTTTGATTACTACTCAGAGCCGTAACTGGATAGAAGCAAGAGAAGCGGGAGCTGCGGCCCTCCGAGAAGTTATTAATATTTTCGGCCCTCAAATACCAATGTGTTTTGGTAGCCTAGTGGTATTATGTCATACACCACATATCTTAGGTCATGAGTTCGAATCACCTGAAGCGTGAGAGAAGGTTTTTTTTTATGGTTAAATTTTTTTATAAGTATACACTTTTCTAAAGCGGCCTTTTTTTTTTTTTTTTTCGCGGGCGGCCTTCATAATTGTTGCTACGGCTCTGTTACTGCTAGTAGTACAATTTCAAGACCTAAGGACAATTTTGATTTAGTGGGATACTTGAAATTATTAATCAAGATTGATTGATAAGTTTAATTACCTCTCTATTACGACAAGTTTATAATAATTAGTTTTGAAAAATTCTAGACTGTCAACTAATATCTATTTTTATTAAATTAACGCTTTGTCAACCTACAGTTTATTTATTTATTTCGATTATTATCAATTAATATAAATTGAGAGGACAATAAAAAAGTATTTGGAGACAACTCTTCCCCACTTCATAATTTTTGTTGTCCATAACGAAATGAAGGAGAGCAAGAGATATAGTGTGTAACAATGAGACAGGTGACGTGGTTTGCTTTTGTAATAACGTGGCAAGTTCATGTTTTGCTTTTAACCATGCAGGTACCACAAAGCCTTAGGTCAATTGCTTTTCTTGGTGGCAAGTTATTGGTCCCAAGCCATTGTGTGAGATAATTACAAGAGACGACGAGCGTGTGGGTGCGTTGGATACTGACATGGTCCGAACTGGTTAGTGCGAAGGAACAAGTAGTGACTCGACACGTTGCGTAGAATCTTTTTTGCTGGCGATTCGTACTCCACTACTCGAGTGTTTTTGTATTTTTTGGATAATTTATTCATACGTTGCTTAATTCAGGTATACGAACATGATTTTAGACTTTTAGAGTATAGTTTCAAACTAATATTATAGAAAATGATGTCGTACGGATAAAATAGTTTAGTAGACGATTATTCGTCATTTCGTACGTCACATGGACAAAAGCGCACCCTATAGAGAAGCAAGATTTATTGATTTATAAATTTATTCTCTAAGTTGGTTATTTCTTGATTGTTGAGAATTAAATACAATTTATAAGTTTCATATTTTCAAAAATTTATTTTTCTCATAATTAAATTTAAATGGTGATAGGGTATTTACGATAAATTTGATATAATGATATGTAATATGTGGGGAGAAAACTATTTTTGAAGATCCGTCCACTAGATAAAAATCTTTTATATAAAGTAAAATAATTAGATTACGAAAACATGGTATGGTTCTTTCCAAAAAATTTTGGTCCTTAAATTAGTATTTAAATCATGAGATTTAAAAAAAAAAAATCAAAAGATAGAAAAAAGAAATGAGTAAAATTACCATTGTCAAGACAATCTCTAAGATAATAGATTTAAAAATTAGATTTTTTTTTATGAAGAATTATGTCGAGAAACATGACAGTATGTAATTAAATGTTACAATTGTTCATAAAATAAAATAATAAAAATTACAATCGTTCATCAAATAAATAAAATGTTGTAATAGTTCTATTTCTAATAAACGGTTGCAATAATTTTATTTAAATATATATATTTTAGTAATAAAAAGTAAAAATAAAACTATGTTAAAAAGCACAACAGTAGAAGACATTTATTCAGACTTTTATTATTATTATATAAACATTTTATTTTATTATATAGTTTTTTCAGTTATAACTTTTTTGATTTCACAAATACATGGTTATCACCATCAACAAATGTTTCTTAAGAAACTTTCACATGTATACACAGGCTTGGCCCAATTGTTTTTGGGCCCATAAGTCAAAACCTTTTAGATCCAAAATATCTTCCCCGCCAGTGCCAATCACTGCAAAAATCCCTTTTGCCCCCAAAATTTGTTCAGAATCTGTGAAGACGAAGAAGTTTCTGAATCAATGGCTCAAGCAGCGAGACTAAGCATGAGAATGCACAAAGAGCTAAAGCTTCTCCTCTCCGATCCACCTCATGGCGCTTCGTTTCCACATCTCTCTTCCGCCGCCTCTGGCTCCGGCGACTTCTCCACTTTCTCCACCATCGATGCTCGTCAGTTTCTCTTCAAATCCTCTTTTGAATTTTCAATTTCCTCATCAAATTCAGATCCATTAACTTTTTTTCCAGAAATCGAAGGTCCTGAAGATACTGTATATGCTAATGGAATCTTCAATGTGAAGATTCAAATCCCTGAGAGGTAAATCTATCAAACTCGATTTTGGTGTTTGATGATTTGAATCTGATGTGAAAATTGACTCAATCGTTGATGTGAGTTCTATCAGATATCCATTTCAGCCTCCAATTGTGGCATTTTCTACACCGATTTATCACCCAAACATCGATAACAGTGGCCGGATTTGCCTTGATATTCTTAATCTCCCTCCCAAGGTTAGACTTTGTTTCATCATCTTCCTTCATTGCCTTTGTTGATTTATTGATTCTTGTGGAAACTCAAAATCTCTAGAGTTTGTATGTGTTAGCTATTCAACACTAGTGATGGAATACATGAATCTTGTTAACAATGTTTAGTTTCTGATAGGGTGCTTGGCAACCATCGTTGAATATCTCGACAGTTTTGACGAGTATCGGATTGTTGCTTAGTGAACCGAATCCGGATGATGGATTGATGTGTGAAGTAGTAAGTCTCTACTTGAAACACACTTATTTTCTCTTGTGATTTTGCTTTTGTTTCTTTAAGTTTTTGTTCTGGTGTTTTTTTTACAGAGCAGGGAGTATAAATACAATAGACAAACTTTCGATTATAAAGCACGAGAGATGACTGAGAAGTATGCTAAGGTTAAGCCTGATGGAAGCAGCACCAGCTTCCAAATTAAGGTTCACAATTAGTTATATAGTTTTTACGCAACATTTGAGTCTTCAGTGAGCTTCTAAGTAAATGTTGATTTTGTTTCTTTAGATTCATGGAGATGAGAAGGCTTGTGAAAGTGGAATTAGTGTTTTAGCTGGTAATGACGATGGGATTGAATCTTCCTTAAGCATAGCACATACAGTGAACCGTGACACTGCAGCGAAAGATCAACAAGAGGATAGAAATGGGAAAAGAAAAGCAGTGATTGGTTTTGGCGAGGCGAATTCATTTGGTAACGATGTGATAAAAACGAGCAGGAAGAAGTTATCTCTTGCCTTGCCTCCTCAATCTCAAAAGAAGGACTTGTGTGGTGAAGAACTCACAAATGTAGTTTCGGCTGCTTGCAAAGAAAACAAGAAACCAAATTCAAATGGAAAGAAGCTTTCTCTGGGGCTGAAGCAGCCATTTAATGATAACTTGGCCTTCTCGAGTTTTCGAACTTCTGCTGCAAAGAGTGACAACAATAGACTAAGCAGAAAACTGTCCTTGAGACAACCACTTAGAGAGTTGAATGAAGTTAGCAAAACCGAGGTACTTGCGCAAACTGATATGAAACTGGAAATGAATCAAAATGAAGATGACAGAAGTTGGCGCGGTGAGTTTGAGAACTCGGGCTTGGAAGAAGCATCAATGCCTGAATCCATTGTTGTTCTAGACAGTGATGATAGTGGACAAGAAGAAGAAGAAACAGTCTCTTTGAGGTCAAGATTATCACTACCAAAGAGAAGAGTCCTCAAGTGTAGACCTTGAAAAGTGATGAAAACTGTTTTTGTTGTTTTTTTTTTTTTTTTATATCAATGTGGATCAGGTTGCTATTTATAATTATAACTTATGATTATTAACCTTGAAATGCAAATGAGATTATAAAATCTGAAAATTGATAGATAAATTTTTATTGATAAAAATAGATTACAATGCGATTAATACAATTAGAAACAATCACATGTGCCATGGCGATGATTGCATTCTCCTCCTTGGATTCTGGGACATTGACGGTTACAATCAACATCCCTTTTGCAAGGTCGGGCCACCAAGGTCCTGGCAGTGCCGCCGTAATTTGAACTTCCGGTAGCAACTTCGAGTTTCTTATCAACTCCGGTTAGCTCTCTTGCTTCTGATCCAATATCTATTCATTCATAACTCATAAGGGTTTGAATTTGTTTCTCTAGTAATATTTGTGCCTCTAAAACGATAGAATATAATTCAAAAGCTAAAACAAGGCAAGTGTTGTAAAATAATTGAATATTGTTATAAACCATATGGATGGACTCCATAACCGGCCCATGGCCCATTAGGGTTTTACCTTATTCTCTGTATCCTGCTATTATCCTTGTATATATATCCCTTATTCTATTAATGAAAGACACAGTTCACAACACGTTATCAACACGATAGCCTCTCACCCTAAAAGCTAAAAATCCCGAAACCCTAAATTTCTCTCACAAAAACCAAAAACCCTAGCCGTTTGAACTAAAAAAAAAAAAAAAAATTAAACGAAACCCTTCTCGTTTAAAGCTAAGATCTATGACGAAACCTTACCCGCCTGAGCTATAAACACCTTCAACGAAACCCTAGTCGTTGAGAAAACGGAGACTACCAATCTCTTTGACACGATGACACCGTTCCCTTTTTTCCAACAACGTCTCGGATCTCTAATCAAAAATTTCCGATTGAGATAAGTTCTCATGCATGCCTTGATCGATTCATACTTATAATTATATCGTATTAGGTGCTTTAATGATTTTATATTCTCTCGGTTTAGTACAAGTAACATCGATTCATGTTATTGACTTATTGAGATATGCTTTTGTTTTGGTCGAAAGGATTAAATATGCTTCTTTTTTTTTTCTTGGTGCAAATGGATTACATATGTATATATATATATAATATATAAACACTTACTAGATGTGATGACCAAAATGAAAATCAAGAGTGACAGTTTGAGAGAAACGTTCATCATTTTCCAAAAAATATTTCGAATTTTGAAATAATTTTATTTTGTCTTGTGAAAGGTTGCTAGCTATAATGCTATTTCGTCGTAGTATTTAGCCATATATTCATCCATATATATAGCTGGAAAGTCCATGCCAAAGATTTGCAGAATTAATCTACTACCAAATGTTAGGGGTAGAAAATCTATTACCATTAGAATTTGGGATCAGTTTAAAATAAATTTCAATGAAAATATTAAAATTTCTATGATATGCCATTGGATTTGTATGGATTTGTTTTTTTTTTTTTTAATAAATTCATTAAGTCTACAATTGAAATCATAATGTAGACATAATTAATTAATAAACCAGAAGAAAATCTTAATTGATAGTAATTATTAATTTACAAAAAACTTAAAGATATATATTTAATCAATCATATTCAATAAAAGATATATCAAATCCAATTGTATCATCATTTCATTATATTAAATATTATTAATCATATTAAATCATATAGAAACCGTATGTAATTCGGTTTGTTTGCGGTATGGTTTTTCCAGGTAAGGTTTTTTTTTCCCACACCTAAAACTAATATTTGTTGTGAACTGTGTATTTCATTAATAGAATAAGGGATATATATACAAGGATAATAGCAGGATACAGAGAATAAGGTAAAACCCTAATGGGCCATGGGCCGGTTATGGAGTCCATCCATATGGTTTATAACACTCCCCCTTGGAAGACATAACCGTGCCCGATACTAAACCGGGATCTCTATAATGCGCTGGGGAATGTTGCCTCATTAAAACCTTACCAGAAAAACCCAGTGGGACAAAACCATGGTGAAGGAAAAGAGTACAACACGCATTACTCCCCCTGATTTGAGCATCACTGTAGATCCTTAAGTCCGCACATTCCGATCTGATGAATGAGCTTCCGGAACGTTGAAGTCGGCAATGATTTGGTGAATAGGTCGGCTGAATTCTCACTTGACCGGATCTGTTGAACTTTGACCTGACCGTCCTTCTGTAATTCATGAGTGAAGAAGAACTTGGGCAGAATCTGCTTCGTTCGATCCCTCTTAGTGTAGCCATCCTTGAGTTGAGCAATACAGGCTGCGTTGTCTTCAAATATGATGGTCTTTGATGTAGTAGTAGCTGCGCCTTAAGGAAGGCTGCCTACGTACCCTAGGAAGGGATCAAGCCACACGTAGTTCCTATTCATTGACCATGCCATAATCTGATCTTATGAATATCCTGCATTAGTAAATCAATCTAAACCAAAGCAAACTGGACCTTCTTTGGTTAGATCAATATAGAATAAACCCAAGTAAACAATGCAGGAAGAATAGACTTTAAAACTTAATCAAACCTTCCTTTAAACCTTTCCAGTGCCTTTGGGTTGATCATGAACTAAATTTAGACAGGAGACTCACGGCAAAACAAATGTTTGATCTAGTGTGTCTAGCCAAATTCATTAGAACTCCTATGGCACTGAGGTTTGGCATTTCCGGACTGAATGGATCACTATCCAATCTGAGGCTTCTCACCACCATTGGGCCTGGTCAATGGGCGGGCCTGGTCCTTATTAAATCTCCTTGAGTACTCTTTTAGTGTATGCCATTTGATGCACAAGGATTCCATTATTCACGTACTCAGGTTGTAATCCCAAACAGAACTTAATTATTGCCTAGGTCTTTCAACTGTTTGGTCGATTACCCAGAGGTTTAAATCATTCATATACACTGCTATGATTACAAATCCTTTGTTTGCAAACTTCTTGATAAAAATACATAGACTGATCGGATCGTTTTTATAGCCTTCTCTGATGAGATATTCGCTTAACCGGTTATACCACATACGTCCGCTTTGTTTCAGTCCATATAAGGATTTGTCCAGCCTTATGCAGTGCTGTTCTCGAGAATCTTTCTTATCTTTGAGCTCAATACCCTCTGGTAATCTCATATATTATCCAGTGGACTTATATAAATATGCAAGCATTACATCCAATAGCCGCAAATCTTTCTCTTTTATATAGCCAGACTTAGCAAAAATTTAAATGTCTTAGCATCCACCACAGGGGAGTATATCTCCTCTATTTCTGGTCTTTGTGTGAATCCTTGTGCGACAAGCCGTGTTTGATATATTACGCTTTCACTATGTTTATTTCACATAATCACAAAGACTCATTTGTCCCACTGGCTTTACATTGAATGGTGTCCTTTGTATTGGACCAAACACATTCTTCTTCTTAATGATTCTTAGCTCCACGTTTTATGGTCTTGTACCATTTTAAGCAATCAGGTCTTTGAGTGCACTCTAGTATAGACGTGGGCTCCTGATCCTCATTTATTTCAGTTGCTACCTTGTGCGCAAATATATTATCATTGATGTCGACATCTTTTCGGTTCCATTGTATTCTAGACATGATATAGTTTAATTATAGAGATCTCTTTACACCTTTTTAGGACCTTGAGGTTTGGCGTCCCAAACCTCATTGATTGGTACCTTAGGGTTATGTCTATTAGCCGGCCATGTCTATGGTTTCTTGAACCTTCTCGGCTTCCCTTGCACCTTTCTTTGATTTCCGAGGGTTCTTGTCTTTGGAACCTTTTGGGTCTACCACGTTTCTTACTTGTTTTAGCCTCTATAGCAACTTGATTGTGTTCCTTGTGAACATCAATACGTACTGGTGCATTACAAGCTGGTATGTACGATTTTGTTACTCTCTTTGGGTCATTATAGGAATCTTGGCAACTGTTTTAGCTAGCTTTTGCAGATATATAGTCTTTTGGATCTCTGATGGAGTCCGAGGATCTTGCCATGTGAAGGATGTTTGATTCCATGTAAGTTCTTTGACCAGCTTGTTAGTCTCTCCACCCAGTGTTGGGAAAACGGATTCATTGAGATGACAATCCTTGAATCTGGCCTTTGGCTCGAGATACTTAATGATGGTGGGAGAATCATTGTTAACGTATATTCCCATCCCCTTTTGAGGTCCCATCATTTGCTCTCTGTGGTGGTGCAATGGGTACATAGACTGAACACCCAAATGTCTTAAGATGGGAAACGTCTGGCTCATGACCCGTTAGCAATTGGGATGGGGAATATCTATGCTCACTAGAATGGACTGATGCGTATAAGCTCTTGTTACATATAATATTGTGTGTCCCCAAGCAGCTACTGTGAGTTCAAGTATGGACATGTGCCACGGGGTATACTACTGTAGCCATAAAACACTTGGGACATAATTTACCAGCATTATCTAGACATATAGTCTTAAGTATGTGGGCTCACAGACTTATGGTCTGGGCCAGCAATCTAGCAAACACCAAGTTTCTAGTTGCTTTGACTAGTGATGACCTTAGTATGGGTTTCCCTTGTGTACATGCTACACACGTGAGGTCCTTAAGGAGTGTGCCTTTTTGATTTTAATATCAGCTTTACGCATCATGTTAGAACCAGGCTGGCCAAGCCGGTCATGCCATTAGTGAATTTCTCAGTAAACCCTTTTGTTTACTGTATTAGCCTCTATCATATTGACCTTGGCATAGTAAAGGTCTATGACGCGGGTATAGTCTCTAAGACCTTCTTATGGTCTTGGGTGCTCTTAGTAATATATGGGAATCCTTTGTTCCCTTCACCCTTAGTTTCAATGTGGAAACTATTCAAACACATTTCTTTGAAACTCAACAAGCCCCTTTGAGCTGGGTGAATATGAAGCATCTGAGGATGCGTGCCCTTGGGAATATGGGCCTGCCATGGGCCTACCGTTAGCCTTCACTAAATTTAGCTATACCCGCAATTTGGCTAATGAACCATGTCTTTGTTTATTGAATTCTCATAATCATCTATCTCATGGTCGAAATCTTCTTCACCATCGTGATGAACTAAATGAGCTTCTTGATTCTTTTCAAACTCTCTTGATAGAGATCAACGAGATGCTTAGGTGTCCTGCACGTCTTAGTCCAATGGTTTCCCCATTCCTCATCAGTGGCAAACAAGTTTATTTGAGTGTTGTGGTTTGGGTATACTGTGGCCTACCTCGATTACGACCAAAGTCGGGTCGGTGGCCTTAACCATATGAATAGTTTCCTTGATCATATAAATTATAATTTCCACTTCTACCACGTTCATTCCATTTACCATGACTGTGGCCATGATACTTATCTCTTTGGACGTGGTTAGACTCTTTAGTTTCTTTAGGCTCTTCAGCCCAACGGGCTTCTGATAATGGGGTAGGACCAGGAGGTCTCATTTCACTATTTATAACTCATTGTTTTGCTCAGCAAGTAGCATATCAGAATCAATGTTCTCATCACGGTTTCTCCAAAGCTTCACTCCTTAGCACTCTCTACAGAGGAGTCCTCCCCAAAAACAAGAGTTTAGACTTGCATATGTGGTAAAAACTTTTTTCACGATATTGTTGCTGAGGCAATATATTGTTTGTGTGAAAGGTCGAGAATGCTTTCTCTAGCAAGTCATTCTCAGTAACTTCCTCACCACGGAATCTCAGTATTGACACTATTTTAAATAGTGCTGAGTTATACTCATTCATGGATTTGAATTCCTGGAATCTGAGATTCTCCCGATCGAATCGGGCTTTTGGTTAATAGCACCGTTCTTTGGTGGTTATATTGATTTTTTTTTTTTCAACTCTGTCCTGAGGTCCAGAGGATTGTTAATAGTGAGGTACTGATTTTGAGACTCTCATTGAGGTGATGGCGTATGTTAGTAATCGCCTTATATCTTTCTCTTCTGGTGACATTGTTTCCTTCCATAATAGATTCACCAAGCCCTTTTTCCTTTAGGACAATCTCAGTGTCCAAAGCCCATTTTAAATAATTGTCACCAGAGGCATTGAGTGCCGTGTATTCATAATAGTTGATTTCTGATATCTATAATATATAGAGTTAAATGAGAACTCATGTAATCGGTTAGACCAAGTCATGCGGTATTTAAGACCGAGTCAGCAAGTGTTTTCTAAACAATCATGTTATATATATATATATATATATATATGGATGAAATCAACCCTAGAAGATTGATCTAGTATGCAACAACCAAACAATCAGATCATACTAGATTAGGATATTAGGATTTCGCGGTTAAGTTTTAGGGTTTTAGCATCCGCGATTTATAGTACTAGGGTTTTTGCTAGGATTTCGGTTTTATGTATGGAACTTTCTATTTATGGAAACTTTCCTTATATGGAACTTTCCTTTTATGGAAAATTTCTATTTCTCGTCTAGAAAGAAATCCTAAACAATTATGTACTTTAGTGTTTTGGAATATTTCCTTATGGAGGGGTTTCCTATTTTGGTAACTTTCCATTTTGGGAAACTTGCTATTTTAGGGAACCTTTTATTTTGGGAAACTTGCTATTTTACGAAACTTTTTATTTCTGGAAACTTTCCATTTATGGGAAGCTTGATCTTAAACCGTGACTTAGGGTTTATTAAACCGGTTTAACCTAGGATTTAGGGTTTCGGTTTACTTTCGGTTTAACCTAGGGTTTATATTAAAACATTCAATCTATCATGCCATTAAACATCTTTCCATTCACTAACTTCTCAATTAATTCTCCAATCATAAATCAAATCACATGTGCCAATTTTCATGCAAATTTTATCTTATCAAACTTTAATTGGATCATGTATATAAAGCATAATAAATAAATAGCACTTATCTTAATTGGAGAACTGAAACAGAGACCCGAGATCTGATACGGAGATTGGAAACAGTTATGTCTCTTAGCTGGTTGGGACCTCCTACAAAATCTCAATATATATAATCATGATTCCTGAGAAACTTAGAATTTTGCTCATGGAAACATGGCTATTACATTAATCATCAACTTAGCCAAATAATAAAATAACAAACATATGTCTTCCACGGGAAGCCATAATTGAAATCAACATATGGAATAACTAAAGACATGAACGATTATATTTCCTAACAAACAAGATCTCGTCTTCGTAATAATTAAATCAACAGATATCAATTATTTAAAGCATGATTCCATAAAACAGTTGAGCATGAATCGATCATGGGGTGAAACAAATCATAGAATTATTAACATGTATAGTCGTATAGAGAAAATAAAGATCTGGAACCAAACGTTTATTGAAAAGGAATAATCATATGTAATTAAATAAACAATAGTTAACATAATAACATCATCGGAAGTGGTATATTAAAGCGTGAGCATATATGAATTATTCACCCCACGTTATGATAAAAACTGTGACTGCCGAGAATAAAATTATGAATACTTATCTAGATTTTGTTGAGATAGAAGATCGGAGACGCCACGTGGACGGAGACATAACTAGTTAGAGATTTCAGTGGAGATCCCGATTTTCTCAGATGTTTAGGGTTTTGGTTTTTGTGAGAGAGATTTAGGGTTTCAGGATTTTTAGCTTTTAGGGTGAGAGGCTATCGTGCTGATAACGTGTTGTGAACTGTGTATTTCATTAATAGAATAAGAGATATATATACAAGGATAATAGCAGGATACACAGAATAAGGTAAAACCCTAATGGGTCATGAGCCGGTTATGGAGTCCATCCAAATGGTTTATTACAATATTTAGTTATTTTAAAAATCTCAAACTTATTCGTTTGCCCCTAATAATTTTTCTATTTTGGCCGAACTAAACCTTTCAAGTTTAGTTAGTGTTGGAACTAATTCGGCTAAGTCAATGCAAAGTTGGAGATATATTTGGCCAATGAGTAAGTGAAAGTTTTTTTTGCCAAAATCTGTAAGTAATACAAAAAAGTTTTAACTTGATCATTAGAATTTTAGCCACTGAGACAACTTGGAGAGTCACATTTCAATGAAGTACGCAAAAATAAGGTACTTCTGCAAACTGATATGGAACCGTAAATGAATAAAAAAAAAGATGCGACAAGTTGGTGATTGATGGTATTGTATTTTGACAATGATGACTATGGAGTAGAAGAAGAAGAAACCGTCTCTTTGAGGTCAAGATTATCACTGGCAAAGAAGAACAGGCCTCAAGATTCCCTCCTTTAGTGGTTATAGAATGTTCAACAATCAAAGCTAGTGGCTTAGAGTTTTAAATTGGTTTTCGATTATGATTATCAATCTTGTAATACATAAGAGAGTATAACGTTTGGAAGAATTGATAGATAATTTTTATTGATAAAAAGTTGATTATAATGCGATTATTATTACAAACATTCACATTTGCCAAGGCGTAGGTTGCAGAATCCTCCCTTGGGACACTGAAAACTACAGTCGATGTCCCTCTTGCAAGATGGGGCTTTGTTCAATGTGTCATCAGTGGCTATGTACTGTGGACTTGCGGCGGCACCTTCAATTAATTAATATATCATCAACTCGGTCAGCTTTCTTGCTTCTGCTCCAAGATCTTCTCATCCAACATTTGCATAAACAAAATGGCTTTAAAGATTAGAAATTTCATCCACTAATAAAAGTTCAAAGGAAATACAAGGGATTTATCTAAAAATTTAGCATGACTTCCAGTTATCACTTTTGCTATAATTCATATCTTTTTACTTTAACTTCATAAATTAATTTTCCCGTACGTAGTATGGGGTAAGAATACTAGTTATTATATAAAAGCAAATTCCTACAACTGTTGACAAATTAAAGAAAAGAAACTTAATAGATGTGATGACGAAAATGAAAATCAAGAGTGGGAGCTTGAGAGAAGCTTTCTTCATTTTCAACTTTGCTTTGGATTTTTGATTTATAAAAAATTTTAGTGTCGTGAAAGTTTGATATGTATTCGTAGTCTCTTTAGCCATACATTTATAATGTGGCAACTGGCAAATCAAGTTCAGTCCGTTGCCGGTACTGGTCAAGATTTGGAGGTGTGTTTTTTTATTTTTTTTAGCAAACTCAAATCCAAACAACGAACAAAAACACACCAAGCATGCTACCATTGTAGTGATAGGATAAAAAAACTCTCAAATCTATGAAATTTGACCACAGTCGGCGATCACCACGGTCTTGGAAGGCTTCCCGTTATAAGTTACTACATCTTCCATAATGCTCTCTACCACATCTATTCCTTCAACAACTTGGCCGAACACGACGTGCACGTCGTCGAGTGGAAAACACTTCTGCATACAGATCATGAACCTAGAATCGTTGGTGTCTGGACCACCATTGGCCATAGAGAGGACACCCGGACCGTCCCCGACAATGATGTCTCCTCCACATAACATCAATTTGCGGGACACAAAGTGAATGCGTGATCCCTTGTAGTACAGTGGCTTACCACTCTTCCCGATGCCTTTCTCGCCGGTACAGAGGGCTCGGAAGTTCTCGGCCGTCCTTGGTGTCGTGTCGGCGAAGAGCTCCATCACAATCCGACCAGCCAGTTTGTCGTCGACGGTCATATCAAAGAAAACCTTAGGATTAGCCATTTTCGCGAGGAAGGATTCGTATAAAGAGCGAGAACTAGTTTCAATGGATAAAGATGGAAGAAGTCGACCGTCTATAATAAAGTAAACGTGTAGGAGACCTAGAAGCTTCTAGGTTAAATCAAATCTGACTAGGGTTAACTATAGAATAGTAAACGGTTTATATTGTATATATATCCAAAGACTAAATCAATTTGAAAAAGAAAAAAAATGATTTTCTATTTTTAAAAGATTTTATCTGTGAACACAATTGGTAAAAATGATTTTATATTTTTTTAAAAAGATTTTATCTGTGAATACAATTGGTAAATTTTTATTGATAAAAGTTGATTATAATACGATTATTATTACAAACATTCACATCTGCCTAGGCGTTGGTTGCAGAATCCTCCCTTGGGACACTGAAAACTACAGTCGATGTCCCTCTTGCAAGATGGGACTTTGTTCAATGCGTCATCGGTGTCTACGTACTGTGGACTTGCGGCGGCACCTTCGATTAATATATCATCAACTCCGGTCAGCTTTCTTGCTTCTGCTCCAAGATCTTCTCATCCATCATTTGCATAAACAAAATGGCTTTAAAGGTTAGAATTTTCATCCACTAATAAAATTTCAAAAGAAAAACAAGGGATTGATCTATAAATAAAAATCAAGATCCAACCAAAATTTTGTTACTTGATAAATGTTATTTTCCACCAAAAATGAATCAAAACCTAGAAATGCATTATCACTACGCTCTTAAAACTTATCAAATTGCAAAAAAATAATATAATTATTACTTAAAAATTCCGGAATGAATATGTTTTCACGACAATCATAGATATTCAGTTAGTATGATTTTCTTATATTTTTATGTATTAGTTCTTTTAATAATATAATGGAAAAGTTTATAAAAACATGATTTATGATGCTACTTTTTGTTTCTGTCACTTGTAACAAAAACAACTTCCTACACCTTTTTTTTTGGTATTATTCTTACAATTGTTGGCAAACGAAAAAAAAAAAAAAAACTTACTAGATGTGATGACCAAAATAAAAATCAAGAGTGGGAGCTTGAGAGACACTACAAGAAAACTGGATTTTAGCGACTACACTAAAAGTCGCTAAATGGTGGGTTACGACTAAATAGCGACTAATTCATGTAGTCGTAAATCGAGAGTCGCTAAAATAAATAGTCGTAAAAATAGTCGCTAATTAGCGACTATTTTACGACTAATATTCGTAGTCGTAAAAGTAGTCGTAGCGTAGTCGCCAAATTTAATGACTATTTGACGACTATTTTACGACTGTGATCTTATTTATACAAATCAAACAAAATAAAAATAAATTTTTTTATTCATATATATATATATATATTTATATTTATAGATTTCGTGAAAAGATTTTTTTTAATTAATAAATATATTTGTATTAATAAAGAACCCAAACCGGGAATGGTTAAGAGTTACCAAATTGAATCAATTACAAAACCCCGGTTGAACCGGATGCTAAAAACACAAAAAAAAAACCCTAATCACACATAACAGTCTTTAGCCGCCGCCTCAGTCTTCAGCCGCCGCCTGTGTCTTCAGCCGGATTTCGTTTGCCGACGAGTCCAGTTGCCGGCTGCAACCTAACCGGTGGAGGGTTAGAACCGGCACTCCACCCGCGGTACAAGCCTTTTGCTCCGCCACCGTCTCCTTAGAACTCTTCCGTCGCCGGATTTATTTTTCTGTCTCCTTAGTACTTTAACGGCGTCTCTCGGCTAAGTAGTGGTGTCGCCGTGGCAGTCATGTGCGTCCGTCGATGTTCGGCCTCGTCATTGACACAGATCTGCGATGAAACCTATTTAATTATCAAACTTCCCCAGATCTATCTCCATATTTGAATAACGATGTGTTGGGAAATCTAGCGATCTGATGAATTCATGAAACATACCTTCTAGAACTCATCAATTAATCTTCTGGGCTTTGCAATTTTTCTTCAACTTGACGAAAAGAAGAAGGAGACAACGAGAGAAGAGAAGAAAAACAGAAAAGAAAAAAGAAGTGATTTGCGTGGAAAGGAAAGACAAGATGAGGAGAGGAGGAAAAAAGAAAGGAAAAATAATTAGAGGATTATGTCCATTGGATTGACTCTATCAACGGTTGATGATAAACCAAAGGGAATCTTTGTCATTTAGGATCAACCAATGAGAGACTTTTCTCTTTTTTTTCTTTTTTTTTTGATAAATTTTGTTATTGTACTATAGTTTTTATGTTATAATTTAGATATAGGGGTTTAAGATTTGTAAAGTATTAGATATGATTTAGATTTAAAATCATTTATATTTTTAAATCTGAAAATTTTGATTGTTTTAAGTGTTTAATTTCAGTTTTGAATATAAACATATTATGGGACTTTTAAAAAATTAAATCAAACACTTTAAAACAAATTCACAATTTTCAGATTTATAAATTCAAAACATTATATATATAATAGTTACATCATCCGTTTTTTTTTGTCGGTTACATTATTCGTTTAGAGGTATATTGTGATTTATAATTTAAAAAGTGAATAAATTTAAACAAAATATTTGTATATAGTTTAAAATGGTTTTATTTTGATTTTGTGGTTTATGATTTAATTTATATGATTAAAAGTTTAAAGATTTAAGGTTTAGAGTTTATTTTAGGGTTCAAATTCTGTTTAAAGAAATTTCAAAACCATTAGTTAACATCATATATTTATAACTAAATAGTTTTTGGAAAGATTAATTTATATGTAAATAATAAATAGTTTTACATATTTTTTTATTATTATACATATATAATGGTTATATTTTGGTTGAATGGTTTACTATTTAATTTTTATATATATACATTACAAGAGTTAAAAATTTAATGTTTAGGGTTTGAAGTATAGGGTTTGAGATTTAGGTTTAAAATTTGATTAAAACAAATAAGATTTTGAAAACTATAATTTTTTTTAAGTATTAGACCTCAGTTTTTGGATATATTATAGTAAGTAGATAGTTTTTTGAGTTTAGAGATTTAGAGTTTTGTGTTTTAGGTTTAGAGAAATGGGTGAATTTTGATTGTATAGATATTTATGGCGACTAAATAGCGACTACAAAGCTACCAAATGGCGACTACGCTTTGTAGTCGCATAAAACCGGTATACCAACACCAAAACGGTTAACACGTGTTTATTAGTCACCAAATTAACGACTATTTTGCGTCTATTAGTTTTTGTATGCAATGTAGTCATAAAATAGTCGCTAAATTACGACTAAATTACCGACTACTGTCTTCGGTCGTAAAAAAGCGACTAATAGACGACTAAATATTTGTAGTCGTAAAATAGTCGCCAAATAGTCGCTATGTAGTCACCACCATTGGGCCTGGTCAATGGGCGGGCCTGATCCTTATTAAATCTCTTTGAGTACTCTTTTAGTGTATGCCATTTGATGCACAAGGATTCCATTATTCACGTACTCAGGTTGTAATCCCAAACAGAACTTAATTATTGCCTAGGTCTTTCAAATGTTTGGTCGATTACCCAGAGGTTTAAATCATTCATATACACTGCTATGATTACAAATCCTTTGTTTGCAAACTTCTTGATAAAAATACATAGACTGATCGGATCGTTTTTATAGCCTTCTCTGATGAGATATTCGCTTAACCGGTTATACCACATACGTCCGCTTTGTTTCAGTCCATATAAGGATTTGTCCAGCCTTATGCAGTGCTGTTCTCGAGAATCTTTCTTATCTTTGAGCTCAATACCCTATGGTAATCTCATATATTATCCAGTGGACTTATATAAATATGCAGGCATTACATCCAATAGCCGCAAATCTTTCTCTTTTATATAGCCAGACTTAGCAAAAATTTAAATGTCTTAGCATCCACCACAGGGGAGTATATCTCCTCTATTTTTGGTCTTTGTGTGAATCCTTGTGCGACAAGCCGTGTTTGATATATTACGCTTTCACTATGTTTATTTCACATAATCACAAAGACTCATTTGTCCCACTGGCTTTACATTGAATGGTGTCCTTTGTATTGGACCAAACACATTCTTCTTCTTAATGATTCTTAGCTCCACGTTTTATGGTCTTGTACCATTTTAAGCAATCAGGTCTTTGAGTGCACTCTAGTATAGACGTGGGCTCCTGATCCTCATTCATTTCAGTTGCTACCTTGTGCGCAAATATATTATCATTGATGTCGACATCTTTTCGGTTCCATTGTATTCTAGACATGATATAGTTTAATTATAGAGATCTCTTTACACCTTTTTAGGACCTTGAGGTTTGGCGTCCCAAACCTCATTGATTGGTACCTTAGGGTTATGTCTATTAGCCGGCCATGTCTATGGTTTCTTGAACCTTCTCGGCTTCCCTTGCACATTTCTTTGATTTCCGAGGGTTCTTGTCTTTGGAACCTTTTGGGTCTACCACGTTTCTTACTTGTTTTAGCCTCTATAGAAACTTGATTGTGTTCCTTGTGAACATCAATACGTACTGGTGCATTACAAGCTGGTATGTACGATTTTGTTACTCTCTTTGGGTCATTATAGGAATCTTGGCAACTGTTTTAGCTAGCTTTTGCAGATATATAGTCTTTTGGATCTCTGATGGAGTCCGAGGATCTTGCCATGTGAAGGATGTTTGATTCCATGTAAGTTCTTTGACCAGCTTGTTAGTCTCTCCACCCAGTGTTGGGAAAACGGATTCATTGAGATGACAATCCTTGAATCTGGCCTTTGGCTCGAGATACTTAATGATGGTGGGAGAATCATTGTTAACGTATATTCCCATCCCCTTTTGAGGTCCCATCATTTGCTCTCTGTGGTGGTGCAATGGGTACATAGACTGAACACCCAAATGTCTTAAGATGGGAAACGTCTGGCTCATGACCCGTTAGCAATTGGGATGGGGAATATCTATGCTCACTAGAATGGCCTGATGCGTATAAGCTCTTGTTACATGTAATATTGTGTGTCCCCAAGCAGCTACTGTGAGTTCAAGTATGGACATGTGCCACGGGGTATACTACTCTCCCCCTCATGGACATACTGTAGCCATAAAACACTTGGGACATAATTTACCAGCATTATCTAGACATATAGTCTTAAGTATGTGGGCTCACAGACTTATGGTCTGGGCCAGCAATCTAGCAAACACCAAGTTTCTAGTTGCTTTGACTAGTGATGACCTTAGTATGGGTTTCCCTTGTGTACATGCTACACACGTGAGGTCCTTAAGGAGTGTGCCTTTTTGATTTTAATATCAGCTTTACGCATCATGTTAGAACCAGGCTGGCCAAGCCGGTCATGCCATTAGTGAATTTCTCAGTAAACCCTTTTGTTTACTGTATTAGTCTCTATCATATTGACCTTGGCATAGTAAAGGTCTATGACGCGGGTATAGTCTCTAAGACCTTCTTATGGTCTTGGGTGCTCTTAGTAATATATGGGAATCCTTTGTTCCCTTCACCCTTAGTTTCAATGTGGAAACTATTCAAACACATTTCTTTGAAACTCAACAAGCCCCTTTGAGCTGGGTGAATATGAAGCATCTGAGGATGCGTGCCCTTGGGAATATGGGCCTGCCATGGGCCTACCGTTAGCCTTCACTAAATTTAGCTATACCCGCAATTTGGCTAATGAACCATGTATTTGTTTATTGAATTCTCATAATCATCTATCTCATGGTCGAAATCTTCTTCACCATCGTGATGAACTAAATGAGCTTCTTGATTCTTTTCAAACTCTCTTGATAGAGATCAACGAGATGCTTAGGTGTCCTGCACGTCTTAGTCCAATGGTTTCCCCATTCCTCATCAGTGGCAAACAAGTTTATTTGAGTGTTGTGGTTTGGGTATACCGTGGCCTACCTCGATTACGACCAAAGTCGGGTCGGTGGCCTTAACCATATGAATAGTTTCCTTGATCATATAAATTATAATTTCCACTTCTACCACGTTCATTCCATTTACCATGACTGTGGCCATGATACTTATCTCTTTGGACGTGGTTAGACTCTTTAGTTTCTTTAGGCTCTTCAGCCCAACGGGCTTCTGATAATGGGGTAGGACCAGGAGGTCTCATTTCACTATTTATAACTCATTGTTTTGCTCAGCAAGTAGCATATCAGAATCAATGTTCTCATCACGGTTTCTCCAAAGCCTCACTCCTTAGCACTCTCTACAGAGGAGTCCTCCCCAAAAACAAGAGTTTAGACTTGCATATGTGGTAAAAACTTTTTTCACGATATTGTTGCTGAGGCAATATATTGTTTGTGTGAAAGGTCGAGAATGCTTTCTCTAGCAAGTCATTCTCAGTAACTTCCTCACCACGGAATCTCAGTATTGACACTATTTTAAATAGTGCTGAGTTATACTCATTCATGGATTTGAATTCCTGGAATCTGAGATTCTCCCGATCGAATCGGGCTTTTGGTTAATAGCACCGTTCTTTGGTGGTTATATTGATTTTTTTTTTTCAACTCTGTCCTGAGGTCCAGAGGATTGTTAATAGTGAGGTACTGATTTTGAGACTCTCATTGAGGTGATGGCGTATGTTAGTAATCGCCTTATATCTTTCTCTTCTGGTGACATTGTTTCCTTCCATAATAGATTCACCAAGCCCTTTTTCCTTTAGGACAATCTCAGTGTCCAAAGCCCATTTTAAATAATTGTCACCAGAGGCATTGAGTGCCGTGTATTCATAATAGTTGATTTCTGATATCTATAATATATAGAGTTAAATGAGAACTCATGTAATCGGTTAGACCAAGTCATGCGGTATTTAAGACCGAGCCATGCTTGTCTTCAGCAAGTGTTTTCTAAACAATCATGTTATATATATATATATATATATGGATGAAATCAACCCTAGAAGATTGATCTAGTATGCAACAACCAAACAATCGGATCATACTAGATTAGGATATTAGGATTTTGCGGTTAAGTTTTAGGGTTTTAGCATCCGCGATTTATAGTACTAGGGTTTTTGCTAGGATTTTGGTTTTATGTATGGAACTTTCTATTTATGGAAACTTTCCTTATATGGAACTTTCCTTTTATGGAAAATTTCTATTTCTCGTCTAGAAAGAAATCCTAAACAATTATGTACTTTAGTGTTTTGGAATATTTCCTTATGGAGGGGTTTCCTATTTTGGTAACTTTCCATTTTGGGAAACTTGCTATTTTAGGGAACCTTTTATTTTGGGAAACTTGCTATTTTACGAAACTTTTTATTTCTGGAAACTTTCCATTTATGGGAAGCTTGATCTTAAACCGTGACTTAGGGTTTATTAAACCGGTTTAACCTAGGATTTAGGGTTTCGGTTTACTTTCGGTTTAACCTAGGGTTTATATTAAAACATTCAATCTATCATGCCATTAAACATCTTTCCATTCACTAACTTCTCAATTAATTCTCCAATCATAAATCAAATCACATGTGCCAATTTTCATGCAAATTTTATCTTATCAAACTTTAATTGGATCATGTATATAAAGCATAATAAATAAATAGCACTTATCTTAATTGGAGAACTGAAACAGAGACCCGAGATCTGATACGGAGATTGGAAACAGTTATGTCTCTTAGCTGGTTGGGACCTCCTACAAAATCTCAATATATATAATCATGATTCCTGAGAAACTTAGAATTTTGCTCATGGAAACATGGCTATTACATTAATCATCAACTTAGCCAAATAATAAAATAACAAACATATGTCTTCCACGGGAAGCCATAATTGAAATCAACATATGGAATAACTAAAGACATGAACGATTATATTTCCTAACAAACAAGATCTCGTCTTCGTAATAATTAAATCAACAGATATCAATTATTTAAAGCATGATTCCATAAAACAGTTGAGCATGAATCGATCATGGGGTGAAACAAATCATAGAATTATTAACATGTATAGTCGTATAGAGAAAATAAAGATCTGGAACCAAACGTTTATTGAAAAGGAATAATCATATGTAATTAAATAAACAATAGTTAACATAATAACATCATCGGAAGTGGTATATTAAAGCGTGAGCATATATGAATTATTCACCCCACGTTATGATAAAAACTGTGACTGCCGAGAATAAAATTATGAATACTTATCTAGATTTTGTTGAGATAGAAGATCGGAGACGCCACGTGGACGGAGACATAACTAGTTAGAGATTTCAGTGGAGATCCCGATTTTCTCAGATGTTTAGGGTTTTGGTTTTTGTGAGAGAGATTTAGGGTTTCAGGATTTTTAGCTTTTAGGGTGAGAGGCTATCGTGCTGATAACGTGTTGTGAACTGTGTATTTCATTAATAGAATAAGAGATATATATACAAGGATAATAGCAGGATACACAGAATAAGGTAAAACCCTAATGGGTCATGAGCCGGTTATGGAGTCCATCCATATGGTTTATTACAATATTTAGTTATTTTAAAAATCTCAAACTTATTCGTTTGCCCCTAATAATTTTTCTATTTTGGCCGAACTAAACCTTTCAAGTTTAGTTAGTGTTGGAACTAATTCGGCTAAGTCAATGCAAAGTTGGAGATATATTTGGCCAATGAGTAAGTGAAAGTTTTTTTTGCCAAAATCTGTAAGTAATACAAAAAAGTTTTAACTTGATCATTAGAGTTTTAGCCACTGAGACAACTTGGAGAGTCACATTTCAATGAAGTACGCAAAAATAAGGTACTTCTGCAAACTGATATGGAACCGTAAATGAATAAAAAAAAAGATGCGACAAGTTGGTGATTGATGGTATTGTATTTTGACAATGATGACTATGGAGTAGAAGAAGAAGAAACCGTCTCTTTGAGGTCAAGATTATCACTGGCAAAGAAGAACAGGCCTCAAGATTCCCTCCTTTAGTGGTTATAGAATGTTCAACAATCAAAGCTAGTGGCTTAGAGTTTTAAATTGGTTTTCGATTATGATTATCAATCTTGTAATACATAAGAGAGTATAACGTTTGGAAGAATTGATAGATAATTTTTATTGATAAAAAGTTGATTATAATGCGATTATTATTACAAACATTCACATTTGCCAAGGCGTAGGTTGCAGAATCCTCCCTTGGGACACTGAAAACTACAGTCGATGTCCCTCTTGCAAGATGGGGCTTTGTTCAATGTGTCATCAGTGGCTATGTACTGTGGACTTGCGGCGGCACCTTCAATTAATTAATATATCATCAACTCGGTCAGCTTTCTTGCTTCTGCTCCAAGATCTTCTCATCCAACATTTGCATAAACAAAATGGCTTTAAAGATTAGAAATTTCATCCACTAATAAAAGTTCAAAGGAAATACAAGGGATTTATCTAAAAATTTAGCATGACTTCCAGTTATCACTTTTGCTATAATTCATATCTTTTTACTTTAACTTCATAAATTAATTTTCCCGTACGTAGTATGGGGTAAGAATACTAGTTATTATATAAAAGCAAATTCCTACAACTGTTGACAAATTAAAGAAAAGAAACTTAATAGATGTGATGACGAAAATGAAAATCAAGAGTGGGAGCTTGAGAGAAGCTTTCTTCATTTTCAACTTTGCTTTGGATTTTTGATTTATAAAAAATTTTAGTGTCGTGAAAGTTTGATATGTATTCGTAGTCTCTTTAGCCATACATTTATAATGTGGCAACTGGCAAATCAAGTTCAGTCCGTTGCCGGTACTGGTCAAGATTTGGAGGTGTGTTTTTTTATTTTTTTTAGCAAACTCAAATCCAAACAACGAACAAAAACACACCAAGCATGCTACCATTGTAGTGATAGGATAAAGAAACTCTCAAATCTATGAAATTTGACCACAGTCGGCGATCACCACGGTCTTGGAAGGCTTCCCGTTATAAGTTACTACATCTTCCATAATGCTCTCTACCACATCTATTCCTTCAACAACTTGGCCGAACACGACGTGCACGTCGTCGAGTGGAAAACACTTCTGCATACAGATCATGAACCTAGAATCGTTGGTGTCTGGACCACCATTGGCCATAGAGAGGACACCCGGACCGGTGTGCTTCTTTATATAGTTCTCATCCTCGAATAATTCGCCATAGATCGATTCGCCTCCGGATCCGTCCCCGACAATGATGTCTCCTCCACATAACATCAATTTGCGGGACACAAAGTGAATGCGTGATCCCTTGTAGTACAGTGGCTTACCACTCTTCCCGATGCCTTTCTCGCCGGTACAGAGGGCTCGGAAGTTCTCGGCCGTCCTTGGTGTCGTGTCGGCGAAGAGCTCCATCACAATCCGACCAGCCAGTTTGTCGTCGACGGTCATATCAAAGAAAACCTTAGGATTAGCCATTTTCGCGAGGAAGGATTCGTATAAAGAGCGAGAACTAGTTTCAATGGATAAAGATGGAAGAAGTCGACCGTCTATAATAAAGTAAACGTGTAGGAGACCTAGAAGCTTCTAGGTTAAATCAAATCTGACTAGGGTTAACTATAGAATAGTAAACGGTTTATATTGTATATATATCCAAAGACTAAATCAATTTGAAAAAGAAAAAAAATGATTTTCTATTTTTAAAAGATTTTATCTGTGAACACAATTGGTAAAAATGATTTTATATTTTTTTAAAAAGATTTTATCTGTGAATACAATTGGTAAATTTTTATTGATAAAAGTTGATTATAATACGATTATTATTACAAACATTCACATCTGCCTAGGCGTTGGTTGCAGAATCCTCCCTTGGGACACTGAAAACTACAGTCGATGTCCCTCTTGCAAGATGGGACTTTGTTCAATGCGTCATCGGTGTCTACGTACTGTGGACTTGCGGCGGCACCTTCGATTAATATATCATCAACTCCGGTCAGCTTTCTTGCTTCTGCTCCAAGATCTTCTCATCCATCATTTGCATAAACAAAATGGCTTTAAAGGTTAGAATTTTCATCCACTAATAAAATTTCAAAAGAAAAACAAGGGATTGATCTATAAATAAAAATCAAGATCCAACCAAAATTTTGTTACTTGATAAATGTTATTTTCCACCAAAAATGAATCAAAACCTAGAAATGCATTATCACTACGCTCTTAAAACTTATCAAATTGCAAAAAAATAATATAATTATTACTTAAAAATTCCGGAATGAATATGTTTTCACGACAATCATAGATATTCAGTTAGTATGATTTTCTTATATTTTTATGTATTAGTTCTTTTAATAATATAATGGAAAAGTTTATAAAAACATGATTTATGATGCTACTTTTTGTTTCTGTCACTTGTAACAAAAACAACTTCCTACACCTTTTTTTTGGTATTATTCTTACAATTGTTGGCAAACGAAAAAAAAACAAAAAACTTACTAGATGTGATGACCAAAATAAAAATCAAGAGTGGGAGCTTGAGAGACACTACAAGAAAACTGGATTTTAGCGACTACACTAAAAGTCGCTAAATAGTCGCTAAATGGTGGGTTACGACTAAATAGCGACTAATTCATGTAGTCGTAAATCGAGAGTCGCTAAAATAAATAGTCGTAAAAATAGTCGCTAATTAGCGACTATTTTACGACTAATATTCGTAGTCGTAAAAGTAGTCGTAGCGTAGTCGCCAAATTTAATGACTATTTGACGACTATTTTACGACTGTGATCTTATTTATACAAATCAAACAAAATAAAAATAAATTTTTTTATTCATATATATATATATATATATATATTTATATTTATAGATTTCGTGAAAAGATTTTTTTTAATTAATAAATATATTTGTATTAATAAAGAACCCAAACCGGGAATGGTTAAGAGTTACCAAATTGAATCAATTACAAAACCCCGGTTGAACCGGATGCTAAAAACACAAAAAAAAAAACCCTAATCACACATAACAGTCTTTAGCCGCCGCCTCAGTCTTCAGCCGCCGCCTGTGTCTTCAGCCGGATTTCGTTTGCCGACGAGTCCAGTTGCCGGCTGCAACCTAACCGGTGGAGGGTTAGAACCGGCACTCCACCCGCGGTACAAGCCTTTTGCTCCGCCACCGTCTCCTTAGAACTCTTCCGTCGCCGGATTTATTTTTCTGTCTCCTTAGTACTTTAACGGCGTCTCTCGGCTAAGTAGTGGTGTCGCCGTGGCAGTCATGTGCGTCCGTCGATGTTCGGCCTCGTCATTGACACAGATCTGCGATGAAACCTATTTAATTATCAAACTTCCCCAGATCTATCTCCATATTTGAATAACGATGTGTTGGGAAATCTAGCGATCTGATGAATTCATGAAACATACCTTCTAGAACTCTTCAATTAATCTTCTGGGCTTTGCAATTTTTCTTCAACTTGACGAAAAGAAGAAGGAGACAACGAGAGAAGAGAAGAAAAACAGAAAAGAAAAAAGAAGTGATTTGCGTGGAAAGGAAAGACAAGATGAGGAGAGGAGGAAAAAAGAAAGGAAAAATAATTAGAGGATTATGTCCATTGGATTGACTCTATCAACGGTTGATGATAAACCAAAGGGAATCTTTGTCATTTAGGATCAACCAATGAGAGACTTTTCTCTTTTTTTTCTTTTTTTTTTGATAAATTTTGTTATTGTACTATAGTTTTTATGTTATAATTTAGATATAGGGGTTTAAGATTTGTAAAGTATTAGATATGATTTAGATTTAAAATCATTTATATTTTTAAATCTGAAAATTTTGATTGTTTTAAGTGTTTAATTTCAGTTTTGAATATAAACATATTATGGGACTTTTAAAAAATTAAATCAAACACTTTAAAACAAATTCACAATTTTCAGATTTATAAATTCAAAACATTATATATATAATAGTTACATCATCCGTTTTTTTTTGTCGGTTACATTATTCGTTTAGAGGTATATTGTGATTTATAATTTAAAAAGTGAATAAATTTAAACAAAATATTTGTATATAGTTTAAAATGGTTTTATTTTGATTTTGTGGTTTATGATTTAATTTATATGATTAAAAGTTTAAAGATTTAAGGTTTAGAGTTTATTTTAGGGTTCAAATTCTGTTTAAAGAAATTTCAAAACCATTAGTTAACATCATATATTTATAACTAAATAGTTTTTGGAAAGATTAATTTATATGTAAATAATAAATAGTTTTACATATTTTTTTATTATTATACATATATAATGGTTATATTTTGGTTGAATGGTTTACTATTTAATTTTTATATATATACATTACAAGAGTTAAAAATTTAATGTTTAGGGTTTGAAGTATAGGGTTTGGGATTTAGGTTTAAAATTTGATTAAAACAAATAAGATTTTGAAAACTATAATTTTTTTTAAGTATTAGACCTCAGTTTTTGGATATATTATAGTAAGTAGATAGTTTTTTGAGTTTAGAGATTTAGAGTTTTGTGTTTTAGGTTTAGAGAAATGGGTGAATTTTGATTGTATAGATATTTATGGCGACTAAATAGCGACTACAAAGCTACCAAATGGCGACTACGCTTTGTAGTCGCATAAAACCGGTATACCAACACCAAAACGGTTAACACGTGTTTATTAGTCACCAAATTAACGACTATTTTGCGTCTATTAGTTTTTGTATGCAATGTAGTCATAAAATAGTCGCTAAATTACGACTAAATTACCGACTACTGTCTTCGGTCGTAAAAAAGCGACTAATAGACGACTAAATATTTGTAGTCGTAAAATAGTCGCCAAATAGTCGCTATGTAGTCACCACCATTGGGCCTGGTCAATGGGCGGGCCTGGTCCTTATTAAATCTCTTTGAGTACTCTTTTAGTGTATGCCATTTGATGCACAAGGATTCCATTATTCACGTACTCAGGTTGTAATCCCAAACAGAACTTAATTATTGCCTAGGTCTTTCAACTGTTTGGTCGATTACCCAGAGGTTTAAATCATTCATATACACTGCTATGATTACAAATCCTTTGTTTGCAAACTTCTTGATAAAAATACATAGACTGATCGGATCGTTTTTATAGCCTTCTCTGATGAGATATTCGCTTAACCGGTTATACCACATACGTCCGCTTTGTTTCAGTCCATATAAGGATTTGTCCAGCCTTATGCAGTGCTGTTCTCGAGAATCTTTCTTATCTTTGAGCTCAATACCCTATGGTAATCTCATATATTATCCAGTGGACTTATATAAATATGCAGGCATTACATCCAATAGCCGCAAATCTTTCTCTTTTATATAGCCAGACTTAGCAAAAATTTAAATGTCTTAGCATCCACCACAGGGGAGTATATCTCCTCTATTTCTGGTCTTTGTGTGAATCCTTGTGCGACAAGCCGTGTTTGATATATTACGCTTTCACTATGTTTATTTCACATAATCACAAAGACTCATTTGTCCCACTGGCTTTACATTGAATGGTGTCCTTTGTATTGGACCAAACACATTCTTCTTCTTAATGATTCTTAGCTCCACGTTTTATGGTCTTGTACCATTTTAAGCAATCAGGTCTTTGAGTGCACTCTAGTATAGACGTGGGCTCCTGATCCTCATTCATTTCAGTTGCTACCTTGTGCGCAAATATATTATCATTGATGTCGACATCTTTTCGGTTCCATTGTATTCTAGACATGATATAGTTTAATTATAGAGATCTCTTTACACCTTTTTAGGACCTTGAGGTTTGGCGTCCCAAACCTCATTGATTGGTACCTTAGGGTTATGTCTATTAGCCGGCCATGTCTATGGTTTCTTGAACCTTCTCGGCTTCCCTTGCACATTTCTTTGATTTCCGAGGGTTCTTGTCTTTGGAACCTTTTGGGTCTACCACGTTTCTTACTTGTTTTAGCCTCTATAGCAACTTGATTGTGTTCCTTGTGAACATCAATACGTACTGGTGCATTACAAGCTGGTATGTACGATTTTGTTACTCTCTTTGGGTCATTATAGGAATCTTGGCAACTGTTTTAGCTAGCTTTTGCAGATATATAGTCTTTTGGATCTCTGATGGAGTCCGAGGATCTTGCCATGTGAAGGATGTTTGATTCCATGTAAGTTCTTTGACCAGCTTGTTAGTCTCTCCACCCAGTGTTGGGAAAACGGATTCATTGAGATGACAATCCTTGAATCTGGCCTTTGGCTCGAGATACTTAATGATGGTGGGAGAATCATTGTTAACGTATATTCCCATCCCCTTTTGAGGTCCCATCATTTGCTCTCTGTGGTGGTGCAATGGGTACATAGACTGAACACCCAAATGTCTTAAGATGGGAAACGTCTGGCTCATGACCCGTTAGCAATTGGGATGGGGAATATCTATGCTCACTAGAATGGCCTGATGCGTATAAGCTCTTGTTACATGTAATATTGTGTGTCCCCAAGCAGCTACTGTGAGTTCAAGTATGGACATGTGCCACGGGGTATACTACTCTCCCCCTCATGGACATACTGTAGCCATAAAACACTTGGGACATAATTTACCAGCATTATCTAGACATATAGTCTTAAGTATGTGGGCTCACAGACTTATGGTCTGGGCCAGCAATCTAGCAAACACCAAGTTTCTAGTTGCTTTGACTAGTGATGACCTTAGTATGGGTTTCCCTTGTGTACATGCTACACACGTGAGGTCCTTAAGGAGTGTGCCTTTTTGATTTTAATATCAGCTTTACGCATCATGTTAGAACCAGGCTGGCCAAGCCGGTCATGCCATTAGTGAATTTCTCAGTAAACCCTTTTGTTTACTGTATTAGTCTCTATCATATTGACCTTGGCATAGTAAAGGTCTATGACGCGGGTATAGTCTCTAAGACCTTCTTATGGTCTTGGGTGCTCTTAGTAATATATGGGAATCCTTTGTTCCCTTCACCCTTAGTTTCAATGTGGAAACTATTCAAACACATTTCTTTGAAACTCAACAAGCTCCTTTGAGCTGGGTGAATATGAAGCATCTGAGGATGCGTGCCCTTGGGAATATGGGCCTGCCATGGGCCTACCGTTAGCCTTCACTAAATTTAGCTATACCCGCAATTTGGCTAATGAACCATGTATTTGTTTATTGAATTCTCATAATCATCTATCTCATGGTCGAAATCTTCTTCACCATCGTGATGAACTAAATGAGCTTCTTGATTCTTTTCAAACTCTCTTGATAGAGATCAACGAGATGCTTAGGTGTCCTGCACGTCTTAGTCCAATGGTTTCCCCATTCCTCATCAGTGGCAAACAAGTTTATTTGAGTGTTGTGGTTTGGGTATACCGTGGCCTACCTCGATTACGACCAAAGTCGGGTCGGTGGCCTTAACCATATGAATAGTTTCCTTGATCATATAAATTATAATTTCCACTTCTACCACGTTCATTCCATTTACCATGACTGTGGCCATGATACTTATCTCTTTGGACGTGGTTAGACTCTTTAGTTTCTTTAGGCTCTTCAGCCCAACGGGCTTCTGATAATGGGGTAGGACCAGGAGGTCTCATTTCACTATTTATAACTCATTGTTTTGCTCAGCAAGTAGCATATCAGAATCAATGTTCTCATCACGGTTTCTCCAAAGCCTCACTCCTTAGCACTCTCTACAGAGGAGTCCTCCCCAAAAACAAGAGTTTAGACTTGCATATGTGGTAAAAACTTTTTTCACGATATTGTTGCTGAGGCAATATATTGTTTGTGTGAAAGGTCGAGAATGCTTTCTCTAGCAAGTCATTCTCAGTAACTTCCTCACCACGGAATCTCAGTATTGACACTATTTTAAATAGTGCTGAGTTATACTCATTCATGGATTTGAATTCCTGGAATCTGAGATTCTCCCGATCGAATCGGGCTTTTGGTTAATAGCACCGTTCTTTGGTGGTTATATTGATTTTTTTTTTTTCAACTCTGTCCTGAGGTCCAGAGGATTGTTAATAGTGAGGTACTGATTTTGAGACTCTCATTGAGGTGATGGCGTATGTTAGTAATCGCCTTATATCTTTCTCTTCTGGTGACATTGTTTCCTTCCATAATAGATTCACCAAGCCCTTTTTCCTTTAGGACAATCTCAGTGTCCAAAGCCCATTTTAAATAATTGTCACCAGAGGCATTGAGTGCCGTGTATTCATAATAGTTGATTTCTGATATCTATAATATATAGAGTTAAATGAGAACTCATGTAATCGGTTAGACCAAGTCATGCGGTATTTAAGACCGAGCCATGCTTGTCTTCAGCAAGTGTTTTCTAAACAATCATGTTATATATATATATATATATGGATGAAATCAACCCTAGAAGATTGATCTAGTATGCAACAACCAAACAATCGGATCATACTAGATTAGGATATTAGGATTTCGCGGTTAAGTTTTAGGGTTTTAGCATCCGCGATTTATAGTACTAGGGTTTTTGCTAGGATTTCGGTTTTATGTATGGAACTTTCTATTTATGGAAACTTTCCTTATATGGAACTTTCCTTTTATGGAAAATTTCTATTTCTCGTCTAGAAAGAAATCCTAAACAATTATGTACTTTAGTGTTTTGGAATATTTCCTTATGGAGGGGTTTCCTATTTTGGTAACTTTCCATTTTGGGAAACTTGCTATTTTAGGGAACCTTTTATTTTGGGAAACTTGCTATTTTACGAAACTTTTTATTTCTGGAAACTTTCCATTTATGGGAAGCTTGATCTTAAACCGTGACTTAGGGTTTATTAAACCGGTTTAACCTAGGATTTAGGGTTTCGGTTTACTTTCGGTTTAACCTAGGGTTTATATTAAAACATTCAATCTATCATGCCATTAAACATCTTTCCATTCACTAACTTCTCAATTAATTCTCCAATCATAAATCAAATCACATGTGCCAATTTTCATGCAAATTTTATCTTATCAAACTTTAATTGGATCATGTATATAAAGCATAATAAATAAATAGCACTTATCTTAATTGGAGAACTGAAACAGAGACCCGAGATCTGATACGGAGATTGGAAACAGTTATGTCTCTTAGCTGGTTGGAACCTCCTACAAAATCTCAATATATATAATCATGATTCCTGAGAAACTTAGAATTTTGCTCATGGAAACATGGCTATTACATTAATCATCAACTTAGCCAAATAATAAAATAACAAACATATGTCTTCCACGGGAAGCCATAATTGAAATCAACATATGGAATAACTAAAGACATGAACGATTATATTTCCTAACAAACAAGATCTCGTCTTCGTAATAATTAAATCAACAGATATCAATTATTTAAAGCATGATTCCATAAAACAGTTGAGCATGAATCGATCATGGGGTGAAACAAATCATAGAATTATTAACATGTATAGTCGTATAGAGAAAATAAAGATCTGGAACCAAACGTTTATTGAAAAGGAATAATCATATGTAATTAAATAAACAATAGTTAACATAATAACATCATCGGAAGTGGTATATTAAAGCGTGAGCATATATGAATTATTCACCCCACGTTATGATAAAAACTGTGACTGCCGAGAATAAAATTATGAATACTTATCTAGATTTTGTTGAGATAGAAGATCGGAGACGCCACGTGGACGGAGACATAACTAGTTAGAGATTTCAGTGGAGATCCCGATTTTCTCAGATGTTTAGGGTTTTGGTTTTTGTGAGAGAGATTTAGGGTTTCAGGATTTTTAGCTTTTAGGGTGAGAGGCTATCGTGCTGATAACGTGTTGTGAACTGTGTATTTCATTAATAGAATAAGAGATATATATACAAGGATAATAGCAGGATACACAGAATAAGGTAAAACCCTAATGGGTCATGAGCCGGTTATGGAGTCCATCCATATGGTTTATTACAATATTTAGTTATTTTAAAAATCTCAAACTTATTCGTTTGCCCCTAATAATTTTTCTATTTTGGCCGAACTAAACCTTTCAAGTTTAGTTAGTGTTGGAACTAATTCGGCTAAGTCAATGCAAAGTTGGAGATATATTTGGCCAATGAGTAAGTGAAAGTTTTTTTTGCCAAAATCTGTAAGTAATACAAAAAAGTTTTAACTTGATCATTAGAGTTTTAGCCACTGAGACAACTTGGAGAGTCACATTTCAATGAAGTACGCAAAAATAAGGTACTTCTGCAAACTGATATGGAACCGTAAATAAAAAAAAAGATGCGACAAGTTGGTGATTGATGGTATTGTATTTTGACAATGATGACTATGGAGTAGAAGAAGAAGAAACCGTCTCTTTGAGGTCAAGATTATCACTGGCAAAGAAGAACAGGCCTCAAGATTCCCTCCTTTAGTGGTTATAGAATGTTCAACAATCAAAGCTAGTGGCTTAGAGTTTTAAATTGGTTTTCGATTATGATTATCAATCTTGTAATACATAAGAGAGTATAACGTTTGGAAGAATTGATAGATAATTTTTATTGATAAAAAGTTGATTATAATGCGATTATTATTACAAACATTCACATTTGCCAAGGCGTAGGTTGCAGAATCCTCCCTTGGGACACTGAAAACTACAGTCGATGTCCCTCTTGCAAGATGGGGCTTTGTTCAATGTGTCATCAGTGGCTATGTACTGTGGACTTGCGGCGGCACCTTCAATTAATTAATATATCATCAACTCGGTCAGCTTTCTTGCTTCTGCTCCAAGATCTTCTCATCCAACATTTGCATAAACAAAATGGCTTTAAAGATTAGAAATTTCATCCACTAATAAAAGTTCAAAGGAAATACAAGGGATTTATCTAAAAATTTAGCATGACTTCCAGTTATCACTTTTGCTATAATTCATATCTTTTTACTTTAACTTCATAAATTAATTTTCCCGTACGTAGTATGGGGTAAGAATACTAGTTATTATATAAAAGCAAATTCCTACAACTGTTGACAAATTAAAGAAAAGAAACTTAATAGATGTGATGACGAAAATGAAAATCAAGAGTGGGAGCTTGAGAGAAGCTTTCTTCATTTTCAACTTTGCTTTGGATTTTTGATTTATAAAAAATTTTAGTGTCGTGAAAGTTTGATATGTATTCGTAGTCTCTTTAGCCATACATTTATAATGTGGCAACTGGCAAATCAAGTTCAGTCCGTTGCCGGTACTGGTCAAGATTTGGAGGTGTGTTTTTTTATTTTTTTTAGCAAACTCAAATCCAAACAACGAACAAAAACACACCAAGCATGCTACCATTGTAGTGATAGGATAAAAAAACTCTCAAATCTATGAAATTTGACCACAGTCGGCGATCACCACGGTCTTGGAAGGCTTCCCGTTATAAGTTACTACATCTTCCATAATGCTCTCTACCACATCTATTCCTTCAACAACTTGGCCGAACACGACGTGCACGTCGTCGAGTGGAAAACACTTCTGCATACAGATCATGAACCTAGAATCGTTGGTGTCTGGACCACCATTGGCCATAGAGAGGACACCCGGACCGTCCCCGACAATGATGTCTCCTCCACATCGAATAATTCGCCATAGATCGATTCGCCTCCGGATCCGTCCCCGACAATGATGTCTCCTCCACATAACATCAATTTGCGGGACACAAAGTGAATGCGTGATCCCTTGTAGTACAGTGGCTTACCACTCTTCCCGATGCCTTTCTCGCCGGTACAGAGGGCTCGGAAGTTCTCGGCCGTCCTTGGTGTCGTGTCGGCGAAGAGCTCCATCACAATCCGACCAGCCAGTTAACTAGTTTCAATGGATAAAGATGGAAGAAGTCGACCGTCTATAATAAAGTAAACGTGTAGGAGACCTAGAAGCTTCTAGGTTAAATCAAATCTGACTAGGGTTAACTATAGAATAGTAAACGGTTTATATTGTATATATATCCAAAGACTAAATCAATTTGAAAAAGAAAAAAAATGATTTTCTATTTTTAAAAGATTTTATCTGTGAACACAATTGGTAAAAATGATTTTATATTTTTTTAAAAAGATTTTATCTGTGAATACAATTGGTAAATTTTTATTGATAAAAGTTGATTATAATACGATTATTATTACAAACATTCACATCTGCCTAGGCGTTGGTTGCAGAATCCTCCCTTGGGACACTGAAAACTACAGTCGATGTCCCTCTTGCAAGATGGGACTTTGTTCAATGCGTCATCGGTGTCTACGTACTGTGGACTTGCGGCGGCACCTTCGATTAATATATCATCAACTCCGGTCAGCTTTCTTGCTTCTGCTCCAAGATCTTCTCATCCATCATTTGCATAAACAAAATGGCTTTAAAGGTTAGAATTTTCATCCACTAATAAAATTTCAAAAGAAAAACAAGGGATTGATCTATAAATAAAAATCAAGATCCAACCAAAATTTTGTTACTTGATAAATGTTATTTTCCACCAAAAATGAATCAAAACCTAGAAATGCATTATCACTACGCTCTTAAAACTTATCAAATTGCAAAAAAATAATATAATTATTACTTAAAAATTCCGGAATGAATATGTTTTCACGACAATCATAGATATTCAGTTAGTATGATTTTCTTATATTTTTATGTATTAGTTCTTTTAATAATATAATGGAAAAGTTTATAAAAACATGATTTATGATGCTACTTTTTGTTTCTGTCACTTGTAACCAGTGTTCAAGAAAGCGCTAGGCGCTAAGCGGGCGGTGACCCAGTGCCTAGCGCCTAGAACGTCTAATCGGGGCCTAGGCGATTTTTTAGGCGGTTTAGACGTTTATAACATAAAATATTATAAATATGATATTATATATAAAAGTTATATAAAATGTCTATATAAAACTAAAAATTATGAAATTATAAACAAAACTAGATAAAACATTTATTTATATTTATATTAAACAATATATAAATATGTATAACTATATATATAAATAAAACTCTAATTAAAATTGAAAAAAATATATTAAACAAGATCTATGTAACTTTAGGCGGTCAAGACGGTTATCTAGGCGTCGCATGAGAGCCTAGCGCCTAGTCGGTGCCTAGGCGACCGCCTAGACCGCTTTTTAGAACACTGCTTGTAACAAAAACAACTTCCTACACCTTTTTTTTTGGTATTATTCTTACAATTGTTGGCAAACGAAAAAAAAACAAAAAACTTACTAGATGTGATGACCAAAATAAAAATCAAGAGTGGGAGCTTGAGAGAAGCGTTCTTCATTTTCAAATTTTCAGAGTGGGAGCTTTTGATTTTCCAAAGTTTAGTCTCGTGAAAGTTTGCTATGTATTCGCAGTCTTTAGCCATACATTTATAACTAGGATCGGACCCGCGGTCAACCGCGGGAGAATATTGGTTTACATACGTTGCGTTTAATATTGTGTGTGTTTTTTAGTAGAACGAATCGTGTAGTATACTTATAAATATTCATAATAACGAATTGTAGAGAAAATGTAAAATTGTTTATAAATATACTCATGGTATTAATTATGATTTACAAAATAGAATTTTGTGTTTTAAAATTCTAAAATTAGACGATTTATGGGAATTAGAGCAGTCAAAATAGGTCAAAAACCGCGGGTCGAGCCCGCATCATCTCACTATGGAGCAGATTTGGGAAAATATATTAAACCCGCAAATAAGCGGGCCACATGGATTAATTCGCAGTGGGTCATAGGTTTAATCGGTTTTCATCGTCCGCGGGTTGACGGATCAGCCCGCATATTAGTATTTATTGATAAAATTATAATTTATTCAAAATGTGGTAATTTAAACAAACTTTTAATAGTATTTTGATTTATTTTAGTAGTATTTTAAATTTTGGTTACTTTAAAATTATTTAAACAAAATCCATGGACAATCCCGCAAATCCGCATACATTCGCGGGACGGGTTTGTATTTCATATATGCTACCCGCGGGTCGTGCGGACCGACTAACTACAAGTCAAAATATTTTTTGTCTATCGCAAAACAGACTTAACAGGACGAATCAACTCGCTTTGACAGTTCTAATGGGAATATTATTTAGTCATACAACAAAATGAAGTTTGGACATAGTAATAATAGAATATGTATCTTATTTGTTAGATGAGAGATTGAAAGATGAAGTATAATGATTAAAAATTAATTATTATTTTTCATGATTCACAAAATTTAATAAATACTTATCATCTTGTTGAATAATTCTAAAATCATATTCAAGAAATCTTTATAAATTGAAAATTAAACTTCTTTGGTAAGCTATAGGTATGAAAATATCATAATTTCGATTTAATCTAATTAAATTAAAATTAGTTACATGGATTTCATATCTATTTAATTTACATGACCAAAATAAAAATATATATTTAATTTACACGATCAAAATAAAAATATCAATTTAATTTATAAAACAGATGGGTTATTTGTGATAAATTTTCTAGAAATCTTTAGAAGCAAATAAAATATCTTTCAATTAATTATAATTGGCTAAAATGAGCGAAATTAATGACAAAAACGTTGATTGTTATGGAATTAGTCCCAAAAATATATGAACAAATTTATTATACGTAATTAATGTATAATATTGTTTGGAATATGCTTTTATTATTAGTTACCATAAGTACAATCAGATTTTATTTGATTTCCATAAATATTTGATTCTATTTCGATTTTTCATTATTAATTCGAATTTATATTCTAAAAAAATTTCAAAGATCCGATTTCAGAATTTTGGGTCAATTTTCTGATTTTAACCCGACCCATTTTCATTTGTACTTCTCTTTTAATAGTATAGAGATGTGGCAAATCAAGTTCTGTCTGTTGCCAGTTTCTGGTCAAGATTGCAAATGTATTATTTTACTAAATATGTATTAAGGGTCAATCAAGAATTATTAGTCAAATCTTAATCGTTAAAATTTAAAAGATATTTCTGTAATTGGTCATTTGTATTTTGACCAGAAAAGCAAACCATAAATTTTTGAACAAAGTATATGGTGCTATATTTTAAATTTAGTAGTAATCAAATATTTTCATGTGGAATTTCAAATATCTTTGTAAAAGATTGTAGGTTCAACGAAACTCGAAAAACTGACAAAAACTCAAAATGGTAAAACATTTACTTGGCTAAAATTGTGGAATATTCAGTGGAATAGTGTTATGTAAAAATAAGAAAGAAAATTATTGTAAAAAATATTGTACTGCTACTCTTTTAATCCTTTGATTATAGATTCTCATAATCTGATTTTTGTTTTATATCACTTCTTCAAAGTTTTAATCCGGCTTGATTTGTTGGTTACCTTAACTATTGCGTTTTTAAAGATAGTATTATCGGTATGATATTACAGTTTCCTTCTCCTATGTATCATTGTTTTTGTGTATAAAAGTTTTAGTGACATGTTAGTTTTTAGTTTGATATATGATTCTTTTGTTTTTCCTCTAGATAGATAATTTATCTTTTTCTTTTTGATAAAATGTGATAGATAAATACTTTATCAGTATTCAGTATTCCATAGTTCATATTTAGGTTTATGCATTTAGTTATTTAAAAAGCCGTTCGAATTCGGGCTTGGAAGAGGAATCCATACCTGAATCAGTTGTTGTTCTAGATACTGATGATAGTGGTGAAGTAAAAGAAACAGTGTTTAGAAGTTAAGATTACCATTGGCAAAGAAACAATCGATGGGTCAAGTGTAGACTTTGAATACTAATGAAATACTCTTTTTCAGAGTGAATTTGGATTAAGCTTTATAATTATATACATTGCAATGCGAATGAGAGTATTAAGTATTAAGCTTTATAATTTGGTTAATTTTATTGATAAAAGTAGAATAGAATGCGATTAATACAAAACTAGCTAGAAACAATCACATGTGCCAAGGCGATCATTACAGAATCCTCCCTTTGGACATTCAAAGCTGCAATCAACATCCCTCTTGCAAGGTGGGGCTTGCAGCAACGCACTGGCCGTGCCGGCGTAGTTTGTCAAAGTTATGATTGCTAGAACTTAGAATATAAAGAACAACACTTCTTTATTAGATTTAGAAACTCTCACAAAACTAAATCTCTTCTCTCTAAGTCTCATGAAACATCCTTCCATGGACCCTTGTATTATATAGAACTTGGACATCTCCCAAGTCTATTAGGATTAGGTAAAACACAAACTCTATCTAGATACTTTATCATTATCTAAAACATATTTGTGAATATCCTTACTTATCTCTAGAAGCTTCTTCTTCTAAGAGATAACTTCTTCTTTAAGTCTTGAATTATCCAACATTCTCCCCCTTAATTCCAACTTGAATTTTGGGAGTCTTGATCTCTTCAACACCGATTAGGTCCCGCATTTCCTTGAACTTGAATCTTCCCAATGGCTTGGTAAGAATGTCCGCCTTTTGGACCTCTCCGGGTACATGCTCAACTTCGATTTGTCCGTCTTCCACACATTCCCGAATAAAATGATACTTCGAAAGTATGTGCTTACTTCTCCCATGAAACACCGGATTCTTGGTCAAAGCTATAGCCGATTTATTGTCAATCCTTAGTAAGACCTTCTCGCCTTCAACGCTTAGTATCTCACTCAACAATTCTTTAAGCCATATAGCTTGTTTCGCGGCTTCCGTAGCTGCCATGAATTCCGCTTCGCATGAGGACAATGCGACCTTAGGTTGCTTTTGCGATGTCCAAGTAATCGGTGATGAACCAAAGTAGAAAACGTGTCCCGAGGTGCTTCTTCCGTCGTCAATATCAACATTGTGACTACTATCACTATATCCGGTGATTCTCCTTGACCCGTCTCTCTTGAAAAACAAACCAAAGTTTGTTGTTCCTCTTACATACCTTAATATATGCTTGACCGCAATCCCATGAGAATTTCTTGGACTTTGCATATACCGGCTTAGAACTCCAACAGCAAAGGAGAGATCCGGTCTTGTGTGTAGGAGGTACCTAAGACAACCAATGGTTCGTCTATACTCGGTTGCATCAATCTCTGGTTCTTCTTCCAACTTGTTGATCTTTTGACTTGGATGCATTGGTGTATGAGTCAAGTTACACGATTCCATCTTAGCATTAATAAGAATTCCTTGAGCGTATCTTTCTTGCTTTATCTTTATCCCATCCACTCCTTGAATCACTTCTATGCCAAGATAATACGTTAACTTCCCTAGGTCCGACATCTCGAATTTCTTTGACATATCTTCTTTGAATTTGTTGATGACCTTAAGTGTGGTTCCCGTCACAAACAAATCATCCACGTAGATAGCCACAATCAAGACGTCCTTCTTGTCGTTCTTCCGATATACCATCGGTTCCTTGATACACTTGTTGAAGCCCATCTCTCTTAAGACTTGGTCGCGTTTTACATTCCATGCTCTAGGAGCTTGTCGTAAGCCGTATAGAGCCTTGTAAAGTCGATACACTCGATCTTCCTCACCTTTCTTCACAAAACCTTCCGGTTGAGTTACGTAGACTAACTCC
>NW_003302553.1:11836489-11877833 GCF_000004255.2 Arabidopsis lyrata subsp. lyrata | reverse complement strand
TGAGAAGGCGTATAGTTTCGAGACGTGCCACCGTGAGCAAACACTTCATCAAAATCTACGCCTTGTTGTTGTACATAGCCTTTAGCTACAAGCCTTGCCTTGTATTTATTAACCGAGCCATCCGCTTTCTTCTTGATCTTATAAATCCACTTAAGACCAATAGGTTTAACATCAACCGGTTTATCAACGAGTTCCCATGTCTTGTTCTTGAGAATTGAATCCAACTCGGCTTGCATTGCATCAATCCATTCCTTTTGATGTTCAGCTTCAAAGTAATTTTCGGGTTCTCCGTCTACCGTAAGTAGTAACCTACCACTTTCTTGTTCTGCAAGCAACACATAATCATCAAGGTAGCTAGGTTGTCTTATCGTACGGCCATATCTAGTCACTACTTGTTGATTTTCTGCTCCTTGATTCACGACATTGTCAACATGTTCCTCTTCTTCTACCTCTTCTTCTACCTCTTCTTCCTCGTCTTGGTCTATAGGATCTTGATCCGGATTATGGTTTTCATTGGCTTGATCATCACCATATCCATCTCCATTATCTATAATACCTCCACGAGTGAGTTTAAACATACCCGGTTCACCATTGGATTCACTTGTTGTAGATGACCAGTTCCAAGCTTTCTTTTCATCGAAGACCACGTCTCTACTAACAATTACTTTCCTTGAGACCGGGTCATAGAGTCTATAGGCTTTAGAACCCGGCTCGGTTCCAAGATTGACCACGCTCCTTGACCTTTCATCTAGCTTCTTAAGATGTGGTCCATTGATTTTAGCGTAGGCCATACAACCAAAGACTCTCAAATGTTCTATGTTCGGTTTCTTGAACGTGAAGCACTCGTAAGGCGTTTGACCCTTCAAAGCCTTAGTAGGAACTCGATTAATGAGGTAAGTTGAATGACGAACAGCTTCTCCCCATAAGTGATTCGGAATCCTCATTGCCTTAAGTAAGCTTCTTGTCATCTCCATTAATGTCCGGTTTCTTCTTTCAACTACACCATTTTGTTGTGGTGTGTAAGGAGCAGTAAGATGTCTTGTTATTCCTTTTTCTTCACAAAAGGAAGTGAATTGAGCTGAGGTAAACTCTCCTCCTCTATCGGTGCGAAAAGTTTTCACGGTTAGCCCGGTTTGTTTCTCCACAACTTCTTTAAACTTTTTAAACCGATCGAACGCCTCACTCTTTTCCTTTAGCAACATGGTCCACATGTACCTAGAAAAATCATCAATTAAGACGAATACATACCGGTTGTTAGCTGGTGTTGGTGGTGAGATTGGCCCGCATAAGTCGCCATGAACTAGTTCCAATGCTTGTGCCGCACGGAAGCTTGTTTTTATCGGGAATGAATTTCTTGTTTGTTTTCCGGCTAAGCACACGTCACACACACTCTTTTCATGTAGAGTTCGTGGCATTCCTTCGACCATCTCCTTTTGTACCATATTATTCATGACACCAAAGCTCACATGTCCAAGTCTTGAGTGCCACTTCCATGTTTCTTCATCATCACGTAAAAGTAGACACATTGGACTGCTTATTTTCATCGGGGTTTTGTAGAGTCGGTTTGGAGATCTTGTGACTCTTACAAGCAACTTTCCACATGGATCACTTAGTGTTAACATGTCTTCTTTCATGTGTACTTCGCACCCACCTTCAGTTGCTTGTCCAAGACTCAATATGTTGTGTTTTAGCTCGGGTATGAGATAGATGTCTTTGAGAGCTCTTTTCTCTCCGGTCTTGCACACAAAGACAATCGTTCCTTTGCCAATGATATTCACACACGAGCCATCGCCAAACCTCACTTTACCTTTTACGTTCTCATCTAGGTTTGAGAAGAAATCTTTGTTCCCCGACATGTGGTTACTTGCACCGGTATCTAAATACCAAATACTCGAGTTGTTATTAGTATCATAGTTCTTAGGGATTACCCGATCTTCGTTAAGGAATACGACTTCATGGACATATAAGGCATCGGCTTCTTGTGTCTCGTTTAGGTTAGCTTCTTGGTTTTGCATTGGTTTCTCGGGACATGTCAATGCAAAGTGACCCGCTTTGTCACATCTCCAACATATTACCTTGGAACGATCTCTTTTCGATTTTGGTTTTTCTTCCGCAGCTGTTGCTCCTTGATCTTGGCTATTGAATCTCCCTCGACCCCTACCTCTACCAAAGTTTCCTCTGCCCCTACCAAAACCTCGTCCTCCTCTGGTTCCGTAACCTCCTCTGTTTCCGCCGTAGCCTCCGTGGCTATTGTTTGAAAACAAGAGTTTACTTTGATCCTCTCCTTGAGTCTCATCCCTTATACGCTCATCGTAAGCTTTTATTCTCCCTACTATTTCTTCAAATCCCGTTGTTTCTAAGTCTAGGACTTGCTCAAGAGAAGCTACAATTTGTATGAATTTTCCTCTAGGAAGACTTGTCAAGAACTTCTTCACCAACTTCGATTCGTCAATTGTATTTCCGAGAGAAGCAGATTGGGAAGCTATTCCCGAAATCTTTCCCGCAAAGTCATCAACCGAGTCGGTGTCTTCCATCTTCAACCGATCGAGTTGTGACATTAGGGTTTGGAGTCTCGCCACTTTAACACGGTCTGCTCCCTGGTGACGAGATTTGATCGCAGCCCACAGCAACTTTGCCGTGCCTTGTTCTCCAATTTGTAGGATGAGGCTCTCGGGGATTGATTGAAATAGAAGAGCTGTCGCTACATTGTTCTTCTTTCTGTCCGTTGATCCTGGTTCTATGGTGTCCCATACTTCGCTTACACTTAACAAGATCTTCATCCTCATCGCCCAAAATGTATAGTTTGTTGTTGTTAACATAGGGCATTGGATCGTTGGGGCTCCAATGTCGTTTGTTCGTGTTGAAGGTTCTACGTCTCCCATCTTGGATACGTGAAGCTTTGATCGTCGTCTTCGATCGGTACTTCTCCTTCAAGCTCTGATACCAATTCAAAGTTATGACTGCTAGAACTTAGAATATAAAGAACAACACTTCTTTATTAGACTTAGAAACTCTCACAAAACTAAATCTCTTCTCTCTAAGTCTCATGAAACATCCTTCCATGGACCCTTGTATTATATAGAACTTGGACATCTCCCAAGTCTATTAGGATTAGGTAAAACACAAACTCTATCTAGATACTTTATCATTATCTAAAACATATTTGTGAATATCCTTACTTATCTCTAGAAGCTTCTTCTTCTAAGAGATAACTTCTTCTTTAAGTCTTGAATTATCCAACAGTTTGAACTTCCAGCAGCAATTTCGAATTTCTCGTTAACTCCGGCTAGTTCCCTTGCTTCTAATCCAAGATCTATTCATTCATCATTCGCATAATTACAATAGCTTAATTGTAAGGGTTAAAAAAATTTCTTTAGTAAGATTTGTGTGTCTAAAACGATAGAAATAATAATTGAAAAGATAAAGAAATATTTACTCAGATGTTAACCAAAAGTTCGAATATTACTAGAATATCATACATTTTCTAAAAATTACTCATATGTTTTGAGCATTTGTTTAATTACAATTAACACCCTTCATTAGTTTTTTTTTTAATTAATAATTTTTAATTCGTTTTTAATTAAAAATAATAAATAAAAATTTGATTATTCATGTCATTAATCCACATCACCAATCTCACACTCCTCAAACTCACGTTATTTCTTCTCTTTTCTTTTTTGTCTCCAAATCCAAGAAAAGCTTTTAGATCATTTCTCCTCTTCTCTTTTTTTTTGTCTCCAAATCCAAGAAAAGCTTTTAGATCTAATAATCTGCAACTAACTTGGGTACAACATTGACAGAGATCTTCAAATTGCAGGATTGGGCTGGATCTTCCTAGACCTCACAGCCACAACGCTTGCCATAGGGTCCCAAATCAAAAGCTTCGTCAGATCTACTCGCAACCACGCTCACGAAAAAAGTCATCAAAAATCAAAACCCAAAACAAAGAGATCTATAGAATTCTACATGATTCGTTACAGGTTTGAGTTGAAATCAAGAATAGCTACTCTTTTACTTTGATTTTACATGTCTCTCGTTTAATCTTCCTCTCAATCGATCTATTTGGAGACATTTCTACTTCTATCTATGTTTTGATTCATACGGTTTAGTCTTCCTCCTATGTATCCCTCAAACATATTTTTACGAATCTTAATTTGATTGTTGTTATTTGACCAATAAATTTCATATTGTCTTCTCCAAAAAAATGTTGCTTTCCGATCTGTATTATAAATCAGCCGTAAAGTGATGTAACTCAGCCGTAACGTGATGTAACTCAACCGTAACATATAATTTACACAACCTTTCGTCTTCCATGAATGATAACTCAGCCGTGACATGTAATTTACCGAACCTTTTGTCTTCCCTGAAGCATATAACTCACCCGTAACATATAATTTACACCCATCTATCGTCTTCCCTGGAGAATATAACTCAGCCGTGACATGTAAATTTACCGAACCTTTCGTCTTCTCTTAAACATATAACTCAGCCGTAATGTAATTTTACCGAACCTTTCGTCTTCCCTGGAACATATAACTCAGCTGTGACATGTAAATTGACCGAACTTTTTCGTCTTTCCTTAAGCATATAACTCAGCCGTAATGTAATTTTACCGAACCTTTCGTCTTCCCTGGAACATATAACTCAGCCGTGACATGTAAATTGACCAAACCTTTCGTCTTCCCTTAAGCATATAACTCAGCCGTGACATGTAAATTTGCAGCGAAACAATAAGAGACGCAACATTTCCTCTAACTTTATCATCGAGCACCAACTTCACAAGTTTTTCGTGCGTTGTTTTCGCATCTATCTGCACAACTCTACACCCTCTTTCATCGGTGTTAAATACGTATTTGTGTTTTTATACCCAATTACCGGAACCGGATCAACCATATCGGGAGAAGGATGAAAGAAATTGAAGAAGAATGAGGAAGACGATGAGGAATTGGAAGTTCCGGTGATGTGATAAACTCAGGTGAAGAAGACGAGTTGAAAAAATTTGGCCCTATTTTTTTGTCCTTTGATGATGATGACATGGAATGATGACATGGAATGTTGCATCCACGTCATTTTTTAATTGATGAAGTGGCAAGTAAGCCACCAAACGAAAATGTAAATCAACTTAATTAAACCAGCCATCAAACAAAACTTTAACTCAGCCGCAACATGAATACTATTACAGTAATTAAAAAACAAAAAAACGGCAGCCAAATTCAGCCGTTTACTGTCGTAACTCAACCAAAAATATTTAACTCAATCGTGTCGTTTAATAAGTCGGCCGTCATTACATGCTATTCTAGTAATTAATCTTTCGCTACTAAGTCAGCCATAATAAGGCCGAGTTTTCCGTTAATCCAGCTCATTACGGCTGATTTATGATACTCGAACATAAATCAGCCGTAACGTCATCCCATAACTAAGCCGTCTTTGATAACTCAGCCAGCCGGAGAAAGTTAAGTCAGCCGTGTCGGAGCCAATACACTCAGCCAAAAATTTGACAAATCAACCATCGGGTGAAAACTCAGCCGTAACTTAGGTTGGGTTATGCTCGAAAGTCAGCCATTTTATCATAACTCAGACATATTTCAGTAAGTCAGCCGTAACTCCAGGCTGGGTAATACTCGTAAGTCAGCCGGTTGCTCATAACTCAGCAATTTTTCTTAAATCAGCAGCAACATACCATAACTCAGCCGTCACTGCCGCTATATCGCTCGACGGCTGAGTTCATTAATACACGTCAGCGATTTCTGACGTGGCGACGCGGCTTTGCTGACGTGGCAGTGGTATTCTTTGTAATTACGTTTTTTCCTGTAATGTTTAACAGGGGCACGCTTGGTATAAAAAATATACCCGAAATATGATAGTAATAAAAAAAAGATCTGTATGTTTCTGGTAATTTCATATAAAATGTATAACATCTGAGTAAATCTCCCAAAGATAAAACAAGTTTACTGTTCTAAAACTATATTTTGTTGGTTGGTAAAAATGTTTCTTCAACCAAAATTAATCAAGCCCATGGAATTCAAACAAGAGATTGATGCAATATTCAGACTATGTTTAAACTTCTTTAATTGAGAATTTTGTTTATTAAAAAGTTTCGGATTAAATGTTTTTTTTTTTGTCTACAAGATTAAATATGTTTTGACAATGAACATTAGTAAGGTTTTCAATTAAAATTATTTTCTTAGTATATTTACATATGAAATGTTTTGAATTTATTTTAACTAAAATAAAAAGAAAATATTTGTAAGAAATGATACTTTTTCATCACTCACGGTTTAAATGTAAATAACTAAACATATATAAAACACTTACTAGTTGTGATAACCAAAATGAAAATCAAGAGTGGAAGTTTGAGAGAAACGTTCATCATTTTCTTCATTTTATACTTGGCGTGTTATTTCGTCGTAGTACTTAGTACTTAAGCCATATATTCATTTTCCATTACATATATAAGGTTGCGAGTCCAGTCATGTTATGATAATTTTAAATTACCAAAGAGGAAATAATACGTGGTCAAAGATTTAGAGAATTAATACATTACCAATGAGAAAATTAAAAAATATCAGATAGCATCAAGAACTAATTAATAGTCAAACTAGCCAAAGTTGAAAACATGTTTATATGATTTTTTCTATAAGTGTTCATTTACAAATCCACCGCAATAAAGAAGCAAACGATGAATTTGTAACAATGGATTACAAAAAATATTTATTTTATGGTATAAGATTGGGGTACTTCTTATGAATATACGTGGTTTTGTAACGAAATGCTAACATACAAATGTTGCTTTATATAATGTGAAATCAATTAAATCGTAACAAATACAAATGATGTCGGATTTCGCACACATCCTGATCTGGTCTAGCAAAAAATTATTTAGCTCTAAGAATAAAGCTTATTCAAGATGGCGAAGAAGCCGTGAAGTCCATCGTAAGTCATAGAACTTCAAACACCAGAATTTTCAGCATGGACCCGGTGAATCTGTTATGTTCAAATAACTACATCGAGAGCTCAAAATGGACGAGTTTCGGCATTATCAATACAATAATAACACCGGGTTTCTCTTAATAACACCGGGTTTCTCTTCTGGATTGACACGTCAGCTTTTTCAACTGTTCTTAGACTGACACATCATTAAAAACAAAATCCAATCAAAACATTTTAAATAATAGAGCTCAACTTTATTTCTTCCACGTCATTCTCTTTGTTCTCTCTGTCACAAAATCATCGCCGCTAGAATAAGAAAAGAGGAGCTGCATAACGCAAGATATATATGAGGCAATTAGACATAAGAGAACCACGGTGCTTGCAGCAGTAAACAAAGAGATCAGAGTTGGATCGATGTTATCCCCAAGTTAATTGAAAATCTGGGTTTGGGTCTGTTCTGTAATGCACACCAAGTGATCGACGAAATTCCAGAGTAGAAATCAACATTTCATCATTAGAGAAGCAAGTATAGAAGCTTTGAGGAGAAGAACGAGCAAAACGAATCATGTATCGAGTCTGCATATTCTTCTAAGACAGAACAAATGTCACTGATTTGTGATAGCTTCACAAAGAGGAACAAACGGTTTAGAGTTATAGGCTTGGAATCATGCTGGTTAACGTTTATTTGCTGGTTTTACTGGCTGGTTTAGATTATAGGATTGAACTCTTGAAGTTAGAATGAAGTAGGACTGTCTTGGGTTTGATAAGGATGGGTTTATGGCTGCAATTTTCTGGTTTTGATGAGCGCACACAAGATTTTTATATGTGAGTAAGAGGAGACATACCTTGAAGAAAATTGAGTTATTTGTGGTAGACTGTAATTGAGTTGCTACAGAGACTTAAAGTGTCAAACTTTGTTGAATTACTTGGAAAACAAACACTGCCATTCATATCACACTCACGTGGACGATAAAATTAAGTCTAACCCTTGTTCTAAAAGTCGGCCGCCTAGCCGCCTAGGCGCTGATCGGAGGGGCACCGCGGCGATTTTGTCCAAATCGGTGAGAAAAATCGGAGATCCGATTTTTTGTCCGCCTAGACCGCCTAGGCGGCCGCCTAGCCCGCCTAGACGGCGCCTAGCCCAATTTTTTTTTTTTTTTTTTTGTTTTTTACTTTTTTTTTTATCTAAAATTCAAAACGTCCTACTTATGTTCGTAATTTGTATACAAATCATAAATTTGAAATTAAATTCTTGTTTTCATGTATTTAATGCAATTTTAAAAACAATATTATATAAATTTCTTAATTATAATGGATTGATATGTTTTTAAAACATTAAATAGCCCTAAAACTAATCCCCGGGTAATCCCCGATTTTTTTGCTAGGTACTAGGCACATCCTCACCGCCCGACTAGCGCCTAGTGATTTTTTGAACACGGAGTCTAACCAAGAAATCTTCTGTGTAACTGATTAAATTAACGAAATTAATTATCGAGAGTTCATTTGTGGTGTTCCACCAAGTGGCTGCTTAGTTTATTATTATTAATGGGTTTGTGGAGATGGAATTGAGGTTATTGAACCTATCGTGAATGGCATTGGTTATTGAACCTATCGTGAATGTCATTGGTTACTATGAAATTATGAGTTGGCTTGGATAGTAAACCGTATCTAAAAGTGGTGTGATTAAATTGTTAGTTTTCTGATTGAAATTGGCGAGTTAGTTAACTGAAAGATTTTGTTGTAGCAAGTTTGAAAATTTGCTCTCACCATTTTTTAAGATTAAAATTTTCAAATTTATGAGATGAGAGATTTTGTTAATTATATTTTAAGATTTTGCAAAGTCCAATGGTAGGCTCTCTTTGTGGGTTCTCAGGAAAAAATTAAATTATTTTTTTATTTATTTGATTTCATAAATCTGAAAAATATTACAATTCATAACATATTAAAGATACAATAATTTCATACATTTGAAAATAAATTTGAAAAAAAAAACGATTAGTTATTCTGTTGATTGTTGCGAAATTTTCTCCATATATGCTCAACCAAATCACTTTTCAATTGTTGATGCATATTTTGATCACGAAGTTGATTTCGCATGCCCATCATATTCTCGAGATTTGGAGGCATACCTGTAGAATACGATAAATCGACTTGTGAAGTTTGGTTTCCTTCAACTTGTAGGAATTCTGAAACATCAAACTGAGTGTTGTACCCATCTCGTTCGTCTTCGACTATCATATTGTGCAGTATGATACATGCTTTCATAATATTTCCAAATTTTTCCTTATCCCAAACGAGATTTGGGTTTTTAATAATGTGAAAGCGAGCTTGCAATACTCCAAATGCACGTTCGACATCTTTACGGGCCGCTTCTTGATGTGTAGCAAATAAAGTGTCTTTCCGAGTTTGTGGTAATCGAATAGATTGGATAAAAGTCGCCCATTTCGGATAAATACCATCTGTGAGATAGTAAGCTAAATGATACTCACGGCCATTGACTTTGTAATTCACATTCGGAGCTCGACCTTGTAATATATCATCAAAAATTGGTGATCGATCAAGAATATTTATATCGTTTAAGGTACCTGGAAGTCCAAAAAATGTGTGCCAAATCCAGAGATCTTATGATGCGACCGCCTCTAAAACGATGGTTGGTTTTCCAGAGCCACGTGGTTACTGGCCTTTCCAAGCGGTGGGGCAATTCTTCCACTCCCAATGCATACAATCGAGACTTCCTATCATCCCGGGAAATCCTCGTATCTTTCCAATATTGAGTAGTCTTCTCAGATCTGTGGCTGTAGGTTAGATATTCATCTCCGAAGAAAGAAATAATTCCCTTTGTAAAATTCTCCAAGCAAGACATCGCAGTGCTTTCACCTATACGGAGGTATTCGTCAACCGCATCAGACGCATAACCATAAGCAAGCAAACGAATAGCTGTCGTACATTTTTGTATTGGAGAGTGTCCAAACCTTCCTGTAGCATCTCTTCGATGTTGAAAGAACGGGATTTCACTGGAGAGTCGATCAACAATACGCAAGAACAACGGCTTGTTCATTCGAAAACGGCGGCGAAAAATTTGAGGTGGAAACATCGCATTATCACTAAAATAATCGTTCCATAAAAGGACGTGCCCTTCTTCGCGTTTTCTGTCAAAATAAGCTCGTTTCCTTTTTTTTTTGCCACCTCTTCGCCATTAGACAATTCGACGAACATATTCTCGAATTGTTGATCAAGTGATTGAGAGAAGCTTTCTTCCATGGCGTCGTCGAATGGAGTACGGGATGAAGAAGCCATATTGTTTGGTAGGTTTAAGTATTAAAAAATATAGATATATATATAAAAGCTTTGGTGATTGATTGTTTTGTGGTAAAAGCAAAGAAAAATTAAGGGAAAAATTGTTTTTGTAGTTGAAGCAAAGAACAATAATAGAAAAGCTTGAGTTGTGAGATATCCAAAGACGATGTATATTATTTATAGCAAAGGCAAAACACATCATACATTAAACATCATACTCAGGCCTCGTAAATTCAATGGTAAAATGTGCCAATTAATAGCCAGTAGATTTGTTGCAGCTTAAACCAATTCAATTGCATGCATACTCAGTAAAAAGCCAAAACTATAGCAGATTAAACAAAAAGTTAAGATTAATGGCCTGATAGGTTTGAGAATTTCACATCAAGCAGTGTATCAAAACCATTATCCCAAAACTAGTAAATTCCTCATGTTTTATCAATTGGAGATCAATAACGAAAAGAAAGAGACAAACCTAAAACTTCAGAAGAGGATCTTTATACACTTGAAATATCACCTTTAAAGACTTGCAGTAGCTCTCCTGTGGTTTCGTAATTTTAAAGATATTCACAAGAGTTAAGACAAATCCAAGAGAAATATAAGTTTTTTTTCAGAACATACAATATAGTTTGGTTTTACCTGTCAAGTAGACGCATAGTAGAATCCAAGCAACCAGCTAAAACGCAGTTTCCATCATTTGATATCAATATACAATTAACTGGTTGATACATCCCAAGAATAAACTTGCCGATCACCACCACATGAACAAAATTGATCAATATAGGCCTAACGCAATACTTCTTTGATTCATACACTGAAAATAACACAAGAAGATCGATCAGTCTTAAGCAAATTCTTAATTTACGATAATTTACGAAACTATGAACCCTAGTTTGTAAAATTCAAAGAACCCTAAAAAAAGAACATCAAATTCCCCAAATTAAATCATTATAAACTGCATCAAATTCCATAAAAGAAGTATATGCTCTTACCAATTACAATTCAAGCTGAATCGATTACTCTCCATCCGTTGAATTTGGATATCCGATTTGCATATCTCTCTCACTCCCGATCGTGACATGCGGTGGGGTAAATGACGAATCCGGCCTAATCGTCGCCGGCGGCCTCTCTATTCTTCCCTCAATCGTTGTCGGCGGCCTCAATCGTGACCTCAATCGTCGTCGGCGGCTTGAGAAAAGTGTTTGGTTTCGCAAAGAAGAAAGAGAGAGAAACAGAAGTCGGGAAATGACAAAAGTCTCTGGCTTCTTTAAATTTTTTTTCACGCGTTTTTTTTTTGGGATCAAAACAATCGACGGTTGAGATTAAACCACGTCATCGTCTCTCTTCCTACTCAAAGTTTCTCTCAAGAGAGGTGTTTCTCTTAATAAATCAGAGTTTTGATTTATTTTTCAGCATTTTTTTCAAGAGAAACTTAGGAGAGAACTCTAAAATACATCCATTGGAGATGCTCTTAGAAGTGTTAAGTAGGTAAAGAAACCCGGACAAGTCTTTGGGCTTCTCACAAAACATAATCTTTCATCTCGATTTTTCTCTGATATCTCATCCTTGGATCTCTCATCAGAGGAGTCGCCCAAGGTTCTACTACTAGTCTCTCCTCCGTCTTCATTCTCTTCTCCTTCTTCGTTCTCATCTTCTTCATTCTCTTCTTCCTCATTCACATCTTCCTCATTCTTGACAACCGGACTTAACGCTCCTCTATCTTCTTCTCTCTCTTCTTCTACCACTTCAACTCTCTCAATTGGGTTCTTGGAACTCGTTTCTCCATCTTCTTCCCCTACCTCTTTTCTTCGACTAGCTCCTCTCTTTCTCTTTTTGCCCGTCCACTTTGTTTTAGGAGCCATAATAGACAACAAGATAAAACGGAGATTTATGAGAGCGAATTGGTGGAGTTCTCAGCAACGAAAGAGATAAACAATTTTGAATTTGAAATCGAGAAATCGTGGAGAAAACGGTTGTTTCTTTTGAAATTTTTCGAAACGATTGAATGAAAACAATGAATGAAGAGGATATCAAATAATTAGGGTATTTGGTTGAGCTTTTAGGTTAGATCGGAAATCAATTTGGTTGGATAGATAAAATCATAAAACCAAGATTTTAGATGTAGTTTTTAGGCCTGCGCATAATACCCGAACCCGACCCGAAAAATCCGACCCGAACCCAAACCCAAAGTTTTAAAATACCCGAATGGGTTCTAAACTTCACAACCCGAAAACCCGAACCCGAACCCAACCCGAACTCGAACCCGAACAAGTATCCGAACATACCCAAAATATAAGTACATAATTATAATATATTAGTAATATTTATACTTGTAATAACCTAAGTGCCTAAATTATTCGGATGTTAAGATATTTTCGGGTGTTTTAGCTACTTTGGGTTAGATTCGAGTTAAAATAGTTGGGTTTTATAGATTTTTTGAGTATTTTTTAATACTTTGCATAGAATCGGATAAAAAATTTCTAATATTTGGATATTTTGGGTAAATCCGAATCCGAACCCAAAATATCCGATCCGAACCCGACCCGAACCCGAAGTTTTAAAATATCCGAACGGATCTTAGTTTTCTAAACCCAAAAAACCCGAACCCGAAAAACTCGACCCGAATCCGATCCGAATATCCGAACGGCCAGACCTAGTAGTTTTTAGAACTTTGGCTGGAGTAATAAAGTCATTTTTGTCATTTTTGATTAAAAAAGTAAAGAGAAACGATTTTCTATTGACAAAAGGGAACTTTCGTGACGTTTTCTCGAGATAGAGCCATCGAAGAACGAGGCGGAGCTATGACGCCGTTTTCTATATCGGCATCACCTTCGCCGCCGTGGCCACTTCTCTCTCCGCCACTATCTTCACCGTCGCTAAACAGAGCTGAATTTTTTTTTCGAAACGGTTGTCTATCTTCACCGTCGCTAAGCCGCAATACGCAGAGAAAAGCATGGAAGCAGTTACAGGTGGTGGCTATGGCTCCTGAGGAAGAGAAGCTCACTCGTCGTAACCCTCTCGATTTCCCTATCGTTAGTATCTCTCTACTTCGATTCCTTCTAGAAATTGCATAAGATTCGTCGAAATTTCACATTGTTACTGTTCTTGAAATGTTTTGTAGAGTGTCAATTTGATATAGAAACTTGAAATTCAGTCACAAGTATCATGAACAGATTCTTGTTCTGTGCCTGTAGTATCATACTTATAAGTTTGATTTAGGAATTGATTTGGTAGCAGATGAGATTGTGAGTCTATCTTATTCGTTGTTCATCACTTGCTAAACTTATTAGGTACAGAGAGTTCTTTAGTTAGAGAACTTTGAGTAATCGAACTCCTTTTCGCCTAGTTTACGTATGAATCAATTAGAAAGAAGCTGTATTTAGTGACAACGTATAGCGAGTTTTGTGCGTTCCTCTGCATCTTTTTCCGAGGTTCTTTGTTTGTTGTTAATTGGAATGTAGTCGGTCAAATTTCTCTTCGTGTTGTCATGAATTGATTCACATTTTTTCCCAATTTCCCCAAGTTTTCATTACGTTTCTTGGTACACCTTTAACTTATGTTTAGTCGTACACCGATGCTGTGTATTTTCTCTCTGGTTTTGTGTTATCATTTGCTTGGTCATCGTAATTTTTCTGTCTTTAATGTTTTGGGGTTTGTGGTAGGAATGGGAGAGACCGAAGCCAGGGAGGAGACCAGATATATTCCCTAAGTTTAGTCCTATGAAGTCACCGTTGCCTCCTCCTATGCCTTACGATCCTCCAGAAGAAGATGAAGAAGAGGAAGAGAAGAAAGAAGAAGAAACAGAAGACGACCCTGAAAAGGAAGACGAGGACCAACCAGATAACCAGTAGTAAAAGGTCTCATTTCTCAAACTGTTATCGTGGTTGTTTGTCTTGCCTTATAAACCTCTGAACTCATTGCTGCTTCTATTTGTTCGTCTACCTAACTTACATTTTCATATCGGAATCCTAAAGGATAGAAAATCCAAAACTATTTTTGTGTTTATAGCTGTGGTAAACTTGCTTTTCGCAAACAAACTAAAGAATGTATCTGCCATTCATTGGTTTATTAGGTATCGTAGGGCAACTAGTTTGCTTATGGACAGGTAAATGTCTTGCTTTCTGCTTCTGCATTCAAATATGAAATTCATATTATTAAAAAGTCTTTATTCTTTAGTTAATTCTTTTGATTCCGCTAAAGATCCTATTAGAACTTAAATGAAACATTATGTTTCTTTTGTTACATTGCTTCTGATTCCATTTCAAATGTCAAAAACTAAGTAATGGTAGTCAAATGATTTTGATTAATAAGTCATCATTCGCTGTAAAGACCTAAAGATTATGTTGAGGATGAAGAATTGGTTTTAAAAATTCCAAAGAAATTGTTTAATCTTGTTAAAGTGTTAAACAAGATTAAACAAGATTGTTGATATCTCTTAGTGATCTTAGCCTTAAACAAAAAAAGATGATAAGAAAAGCAAGAAGCACTTGGTTGGTGTGAGTGAATGTTACATATGTTTTTAGAGAAATCCATAGAAACAAAAATGTGTTTGTTAGGTCCAGACTCGTGTTCTACATTTTCTGTCATATGTTGTTGTTGTTTACTTTTTTACACAAAATTGGGATTGTTACTTAATATTTATGAGGACACCTTCAAGGTTTTCACATATACATAACAACACTAGAGTTCACTAATTAAAGATTAATAGCGCTGAAGCAGAATGATATTTAGGTTTGAGTGGTAACTTCCCACCGTTGAATTTCAAACTTGAAAGTGAACCATTTTAAAAGTTATCAATCAGTGAAATGGTTAGAGGAGGTGGTTGGATAAAGAAAAAAAATCGAATAAGATGGTTAGAAGCAAACAAAATCTGTGGTTACCAACCGCCTTAAAAATAAGTTGGTTGGACTATATACTCTTAGTTTATACTCCCTCCGTCCCACAAAGATGAAGGTTTTAAAATTTTCACATTCTTTAAGAAAAACGTTGGAATGACAATTTTAACCTCATAACATACTTTATATATATATATATATATATATATATATATATTACTTAATTATTTTAAAATTAAATTGATGGTTTTAACTTTTAACACATACTCAAAAAAGATACGTGAACTATTTAATAATTTAATGAGTAGTTGAACATTTGTAATAAAGAAAGGAATGCAAAACGTCATGTACGTTTCTTATTTATTTGAAGATTCCACCGAGAAATCAATTGTGACACCATAAATTGTGATCTAAAATTTCATTTGGAGCCAAAATCAGAATAGCCAAAAAATAAAAAATTTAGAATGGAGCCAAAACGTAAAAGTCTCTGTGGCTATATATTGTTACAGAATTTTTTTTAACGGTGGAAAACACATTATCAATGACTTCTCATAATATTGATATAAATATACCAGTTATAAATAGTGGAAAAGAATACTCTTTTGACTTGAATCAAACACCTTCAACCTCTGAAAATGACGAGAATCCAAGTGAAAGTGTCTCTTCGATGATGACTTTAAGTGTTCCAGCTCTTCATGATTCTACTATAAATCCACCAGGTATTTTTTTATTTAAATTCATAATTTTTTCCACAACTATATTTTATTAATAATTTATTTTATTAAATGGCGGAAAATTCCAGAAAAGACCTCCAAATTGAAACATTTTCCTAAGTAAAACCTCAAACTTTTTTCGTTCTCATATAAAACTTCCAAATTGAAAAATTTTCTTAATTAAAATCTTTAACTTTTTTCGTTCCCAATTAAAACCTCTAACTAATAAATTTTCTCTAAACAAACTTTCAAGTCGTCAAACTTGAGCTCGATCAATGGTGACCAATGATCGCTGGTAATTTCGTTCGGAATAGTTAATAGTCGTTAACGACATCTATTTTTCGTTTATTTAGTTTCCAAAATTTTATATGAACCCTAAAAATTAGAAAAAATGTATTATAGGGTTTGTAATTAAGATTTTCATCTTTTCTATTGTAACTAACACATGTGAATTTTGAAAACTAAATAAACGGAAAACATGTCGTTAAAAGTCGTTTACCGTTAGTTAATCATTGATCAGACACAAATTTGACGACTTAAAGGTTTTTTTAGAAAAAAATAATTAGTTGGAGGTTTTATTTGGGAACGAAAAAAGTTGGAGGTTTTAATTGGGAAAATAATTCAATTTGGAGGTTTTATATGGAAACGAAAAAAGTTTGAGGTTTTAGTTGGAAAAATGTTTTAATTTGGAGGTTTTTTCTGGGATTTTCCCGTTTAAATGGTAACAGCTGAATCTTGCTAAACTTTTTTAAAAATAGAACAAAAAAATTAATTAATTATATAATCTTATATACATACTAATTAAATTTAAAAATATTGCCAACAAGATTAGTGAAGTCTGATAAAAATTATAAATCTTTAAACATAAGATAATATCGATACTTGGCGAAAACATTTGCAACTCGTAAAAACTTAAGGATCGATTTGGACGGAATTTAAAATAATTATATTTTACTATTTTATTAAACATAATTATCATATATATAACCATAAGCCATTAAAACTAATTATTGGTTTTTAACCTTTTGGTGTAATTTTATTTATTTTAGTTTCATTTAATAACTATCATATAAAATCATAATTATTTTATTTTTAGTTCACAAATTATTTACTAAAAACTTCTAATATTGAATAGTGAATTTTTTTTTTGCCTTTTATCTTCTATATATATATGCGACCGGCCAAATTCCTCCAATTCAACCGGTAACAAAAAAAAAAAAAATTAGATGTACTCCTTTCCACAATTCTTCAGTTACCATTTAGTGTCTAAGACAATTATAATCATCTGATATTATATAATATTATTTTAAAAAATTTAATTTAATTATTCAAACAACCAAAATATTACTGCCAATTTTATGTTTTAACCGTTTTCTAACGTTTTTTTTTCCATAACCGATAAAATTTTCCTGACAAATTTGTTTAAACTAGGTTATCAAATAGAAAATGGGTACGTTTTGAAGAAGACAAGCTTCATTATGTAAACACAAACGCCTTTTTTTGCTACTACTATCATTCTCTGTTCTTTCAGATTCTTGGACCATTTTGGTGTTAATTAGTTACTGATTTTTTTGGTCTTACTCTTCACTATATTACTCATGTCTCTGACTCTTCCACGTATCATCTCTTTGAGCTATACACGAATTTTAACCAGACACACACATACAAATATCCTTCTAGAAGATTTGCTCAACTTAAGCTGTACTTATTTGTGGCTCAGAGACTCGTGACGTTACCTCTTTTGGTTTTTAACAATTTATGATCTTAAGATAAGCTTTAACTTTCTTTCTTTTTTTCTCAAATGTTACAAATTCTGTTATTCATTTTGGATGATTTATTTATTTCTTTTATTTCTTTTTTTTTTTTATTTATTTATTTCTATGCCTCCATTTTTCTTCATATTTCTCAAAAAAACATTGTTAACCAGGACTTTCAAGCCAAAATTCAGACTAATTTCGATGCTTATAAAAATTTCTGTTTTTATGTAAACGCCTTTTACGAATAGTCAAATTGTGGCATACATAAAAATGAAAATCCACACATTTGGACTTTTTGGATGAATTGATTCCATGCCCCTATCTGTTTTATTTGTTTTAATTTTTTTCTGGAAAAAAAAAACGTCCAAATCTATAATAAGTTTTTGCTGGAAATAATATTTTGAAATGATGAATTATTACCTATATTTATATTTGATAACGACATAAATATCTTTTCTTTGGTCAATTATTCTAGATGATATCTCTATAATAGTCGATTTGTATATGTCTGAGTCTGATTGTCTTCTTCACCTTTTGGTATATCGCTCTCAAATATTTACTTTGTTTTAAAACTCAATTAGTCGTTGACAGAGGAAAAAAGAGAGAAAAAAACTGCGATTATTCTTAGGTTGAGAAAAAAACCAATGCAATTATGATAGTGTGACATAACCGGGATCGACTATTAAATTGATAGACGTCATAGACGGACTCCAGATCTCTGTGTTATTTATCTTTTTCAGAATACATAAATATATTAGAAAAAAACAATATGACGGAAAAAAATATAAAAATCCCAAGATAAATTATCTTTTAGTAGCTTATTTTCAGTAAATACAAATGATGCAACATATAACCAATCAACTTTTTCTCCAACAATGGATGCGATGTATTTTAAAGGAAACCCATCATCTCACAACATAAAAAAAAATTCACATATATAGCTTGTGAAATAGGTCGATCGAGTATCAATGGTTAATTAGTCAAATAGTCAAAAATTTAGCACTAATTTATTAATTAATTCACATATTATTGGCTATGAATCATGCATTAAAAAGAAAAAAAAGTTTCAAATAGAAATGTGCGGTTTAACTGCAAATAAAGTGCGGTATAGTTCTAATAGTAACGAAAATATATACATATATATTATGTAGAAAGTATCGTTACTATTGAAACCGCGCTGTATATATATTGATGAAATACTAAAAGCTTATGCTTTATCTTTTAATTTCTTGATCCATTTTTTTTTTCATCTGAATATTGCATTAGAACGATATAACTGTTATGGTATAAAACCTTACAAAAGGGATCATAGGCAATCACCAACAAAGACAAAAGGAGCGATACAACTAAGCAACACAACTCTCGTTAGTGAACACTTCATGTAACCAAAAAGAGCAGCCTTGTGCTACGTATGATTGACTACGATCTTCACTTGTCACACTCCGTGCAATAAAGAAGGCTCCCAAGTTAGCCTTTCTCTCTTCATGAACAAGCTGCCAATTAGGTAAATGACTCATAACCAAAAGAATTCTACCTGCTTGAAATTTGAAAGATGGCCAAGCACGAGGTCTAGAAACAGCGTTCACCAAATCCTTCCCCTCAACTGCAAAAATAACTTTGTGAATGTTCAGACTTCTCATGCTCTCAATAGCCCAGAACCAGCTTTCCATCTCTGCATCTTGTTTTGATGCAATATTCGCATATCCCCTTCTACTATGTAGTAAGACAGCCCCTCTAGAATTCCTTAAGACCCAGGCCGCACCACTCATCTTATTCTTTTTATCCCAAGAGAAAGCAACATTACATTTCAGCCATGGTTTAGCAGGAGGTCTCCATTTCCCATTGTGCCGATTCAGACCAGTCTCCTGCTTATCTTCAACTGCTCTATCAATTTGCTGAGCCATGAACCATTCACTGGAGCTTTCACTGATTTTGTCCCTCATGTCTTTTACCAAGTAAATCATTCCTTCAAAAAGAAGATTGTTGCAGTTTTTCCAAAGTATCCAAAGAATCCAAGGGACTAATCTGCGAATCTCCAAAGGGACAGACAAACTCTTACACAAGGAAAACACAAAATGTAAGTTATGATAGATGGAGTGAGCATGAAAACCATCTTCCGGGCAAGGTATATTAGAGACTGCCCAAACCTGTCGAACAAGAGGACAAGAAAATAAAACATGATCAATTGATTCACCTTCCCCACCACAGATTTGACATCTAGAATCAACTGTCATTCCCCTAAACAAAAGCCTCTCAACAACAGGTATTGTACCACTAACCAGCTTCCACAAAAACACCTTAATCTTCGTAGGTGCGCAAAGTAGACCAGATCAAGTCTTTAATTCCATTTAGGGAGGGCAAGGTTGTTGCACTAAGAAGAGCATCATCTTTGTAGAGCTTAGACGCCAGCCAATACCCAGATTTTACCGAATAGTTCCCACTCTTGTTGTATTTCCAACACAAAAAATCCGGAGAGGAGGTGACAGGCTTGGCCTTGACAATTATCTCAATGTGTTCTGGGAAAAACAGGTCCTCCAACTTATCTTTGTACCATGTTTTAGTTGCAGGATCAATAAGCTCAAGGACAGAGAGATCCAAATTGACCAGGATATTTTTCATAAAAGGAGCCCTCATGATTCCCCTTCCCTGATCATCAAGCCACTTACTAGTCCAAACACTTAGGGATCTTCCATCCCCCACCATCTGTTTAGTTCCCTGAACTAAAAGATCTCTGCCATGCAGGATACTGTTCCAAGCAAAGGAGGGTCTGGTACCTTTTACTGCCTCCAAAAAGTGTTGCTCTGCAAAATATCGACTTTTAAAGAATTGTGAGAACAGACAGTCAGGAGACTGCAACAGCCGCCACGCTTGCTTGGCCAAAAGTGCCTGATTGAACAACTCTATGTCTTTAAACCCCAACCCACCTTGCTGTTTAGTAAGGCACATCTTATCCCAAGCTACCCAATGAATCTTTCTTGCATTTTCCACTGAACTCCACCAAAATGAGGACATAGCACTTGACAAGGTCTCACAAGTGCCTTTGGGAAGCTTGGAACATGACATGGCATAAACCGGCATCGCCATCGCAACAGATTTAAGCAAAACCTCTTTACCTCCTTGTGATAAGGTCTTTCCAAACCAACCAGACAATCTACTCTTAAGTTTTTCGTGAATGTAGGCAAGCATGTCTTTCTTTGATCCACTGAAACACTATGGAAGACCCAGATACGTTCCTGCCCCACCCTCATTCATAATCCCCAATCTGTTTTTGACCAAAACTTTGATGTTTTCCCCAACTTTGGCTCCAAAGGTGATAGAAGACTTGTCTAAGTTTATGATCTGCCCAGTCGCGGTACCATACACTTGAAGAATTTGTTGAATTGCAACACATTGCTCCTCCTCAGCCTTGCAAATGAAAAGGCTATCGTCAGCAAATAACAGGTGATGTATAGAAGGACCTTGGTGTGAGAACCGCATTCCATTAATAATCCCAGCCTGCTCAGCCCTATTCAACAAATGTGAAAGACCTTCAGTGCATAAAACAAAAAGAAAATTAGACAAAGGGTCTCCTTGTCTTAGTCCTCTCAGTGGAACAATTCTTCCAAAAGCTTGCCCATTGATTAACACTGTATACGTGACAGTAGAGACACAAATCATAATCCAGTTGATCCAAATTTGATGAAAGCCCAAAGCCGAAAGAAGATATCTAAGGTAGCTCCACTCCACTCTGTCGTAAGCCTTGGACATATCAGTTTTAATCGCCATGAACTCCTTAGAAACACCATCAAAGGTTCTCAAACCATGGACCACCTCATGAACAATTAGAATATTGTCTGAAATAAGCCTTTCAGCCACAAAAGCCGATTGGGAAGGAGAAACAATATCAGCCAAAAAGGGTTGCAGCCTAGATACCAAAATCTTAGAAATGACTTTGTACAACATAGAGCATAGGCTAATAGGCCTTAAATCAGACATCAGCGGAGAGTTGCCTTTTTAGGAATAAGACAAAGCTGTGTGAAATTCCACTCTTCCTCAAAAACCCCATCACTGAAGAACTTGAGTACCTCTGAGGTCACCTGATCACCAACCACATCCCAATATTGCTGAAAGTATAACCCTGTCATTCCATCAGCCTCAGGAGAACTTGAAGCTTTTATAGAGAAAACAGCAGCTCTAACTTCTTCTCTAGTAACCTGAGCAACTAAATGCTCATTCATATCCTGGGAAATTCTAATCAGAAAACCCTCAAATAATTCATGGGGATCATCTGGGTAAGAAGAAGAGAAGAGCTTTTCGAAATAGTTGCAGGCCACCTAACCTTTTGAAGCTTCAGATCTATGCATAATTCCATCATCATCCAATAGTTTGTCTAAACCATTCTTGGATCTTTGAGCTTCTACTGATGCATGAAAATACTTAGTGTTCTTATCACATAATTCATCCACTTCTTTCTACTTTTCTGTTTCCAAAAACTCTCTTCATCCCTGTGAGCTTTGACCATTTCTTGATCCATTTATGTCCATTATTCTACTTGATTTAATGTTTTATCCACGAAATATTAATATGATCTCAATTATTTTGATTGTGATTTGAATCGAGTTGGATTCTTCATCCATAGTATCTTCATCAAATTCAAATTAGCTAATCAAATAAGTATTGGGTTAAGATAAGAATCATATATTATATATGTATTATATATAAATATAGGGTTTTCTGCAAAACAATCATTTAAGTCAATTTTGTTTGCAAGTTTATCCTCAAAGTCCGATTTATGCAAGTCAATCCCACAATCTCAAAAGTCACCCGCAATACAGCTCTTCCGTGTAGCGATGACGTGGCACTCGATAACTCCGTTTGTAAACATAAAGGTTTTGTGCAAAAAAACCCTCAATGCAATTTTTTTTTGCAAGAAAAACCTCTATGTCATATAAATACAGGTCAATCCACACTCTGAAAAGTCACCTGCAATATAGTTCTTCGGTGTATCGATTTAGTTTATTTTGGTTAAATTTAGTTTATTTTGGTTGTTTTGGAAAAAAAAAAACGAACCAAACCGAACTTGATAAAATTTCGGTTAGTTAAGGTTATCTATTCAAATATTTTTTTTTTAAATTTACTTAAAAATTAAATAAATAACTAAATCAAATTATATGCATTAAAGTAATATATTTGAGAGACTCATAAAATCTCTACCCATTGCACATGTTCTAAAATGAGTTATTGACCGCCACGACATCGATACATGGAAGGGTTATATTGCTGGTGACTTTTCAGATTGTGGTTTGACCTGCATTTATTTTACATGGAGGTTTGTCTTGAAAAAAATTTATATGGAGGGTTCTTTTGCATAAAAAAATGTTTCAAACGGAGTTATCGAGTGCTAAGTCATCGCTACACGGGAGGGCTATATTGCGAGTGATTTTTGAGATTGTGGGATTGACTTGCATAATTCAGATTTAGAAAGTAAATTTGCAAACGAAATTAATTTAGAGGGCAGAAAACCGTATATATATACACGTTCGTTCTGCTTATACATCAATATGATTTTGATATACATTTTCTCTTAATTTAGCTAGATACTAATGTTTGGATATCCGTTAAACCGGATGTTCAAGTATCCTCACTATATGTATAATATATTTGAACCAAAAATATTATATAAAATAAAATTCACTAAAATTAAATTGTAATATTCATTTCAAATTCACTTCTAAACTTCCTTTTTACAAATATATGATTCTAAACTCCTTTTGTACAAATTCATTTTATAATTGTAATTTTAGAATTCTAAAATAATTTAATATATAAAAACATATATGAATGTGTTGATATTTACGGAATCCAACAATTTTCTTATTACAAAATTTTACTTAGTATTTTTTGTTTTAATTTCAATCATGACAAATGTCGAATTATAGTAATTGTTTTGCTCCGTAAATGAATGGAGCTGAGTACTCGGTGTCTTGGTGAAAACCAAAGCGCAGCAAACAAGACCAATTCTTGAAGGCCACACTTGTCTGAAATTTGGGATTTCTTAGGTACGACTACTGTTAGCATCATATATAAGAAAAATAAAGAGAAAAATTATAATTCTTCTATTTTCTTCTAAAAGTTAACCAGTCAAATAAAATTTGAAAAAATTGTTTTTTCTCAATTTATCCCAAAAGTAACATAAAAAGATAAATATTTCTTACTACAATTATATGGTAGAAATAATTTTTCTACATTTTAATTTTCTTTTCTTCTCTTTTCTTCTAGCTTTTTCTTCTAAATTTTACCAGTCACACTCTTAATTGTATTATTTCATTTTCATTGGCCATATTAATAAATGGAATTTGGAACAACCAGCCCAACGTCTTATCTTTTTTCATATCCTGTTTAATTTGACAGCAAAATTTTGTTTCATGTTCTCCTTTAATTTCCCAACTACATCTCTTTAATGTTTTATCTACATTTCATTTTCAATGCTTAACGTGGTTCGAAACTAGATGGTTTTAAATATGTTGTGCGCATTTGCTTACTATATTTAGTACGTAGGATATAATACTCTAAACTAAAAACTCTGATTATTTGCTGATGTGCATAGCGTTATTCTTTGTCATATCTGGAATTTATTATAATTATTTCCTAGAAGCAAAAAATGTTAATACTACTATATTGAATTTTCAGAATTTTTGGTGAAACTCCACACAATTGGGATCATGGGATCTCATGGCTCGATGGTTTGAAGGCAAATGGTCTCAATTTGCTTTTCTCTTTGCTTCTAATTTTATGTTTTTTTTTTCTTATAATTGAAAGTTTTCTATTTTCCTATTTAGATGTACAACTTTTTCTTATTTTACTGAGTAATAAAGGTCTGCTTGGTATAAAATTAGAGTAAACTACAGGAAATGGAAGAAAAAACAAAAAACAAAGAACTGAAAAGCAATTTCAACTCTAGCCTAATTATTTACTCTCAACTTTTGAAGGGTAAATATTTACTCATCTTTTCTACGTTTTGGACCAAAGTGAGAATAATAATAACTTTTTTCTTTATATTTCTTATGTCTCGTCTAAAAATTCTACGAGACATAAGAAATATAGACATAACACTAATATAACTACGTTGATGAGTTTATATAAAAATTTGATTTTATTGTGTGTAATAGGGTTCATTATGTTTGGAACTCAGAAGGTAATGTTGAATTAAATAATACTATAAAAGATGAATCAATCTCTCATCCTGAATTACTCGATTAAACAAAATTAAAAACGATGGGTGTCCAAAACGATTGAAGGGGCACGCCATACCTATACCCATAATTTTAGCATCTCTTTCAAAAACTGATTTGCTTTTTTGTTCTTCGTTTGTTTTAAGTTTTAACATATATATGTTCATGTCGAAAAAAGAAAAAAAAAACATATATATGTTCATGTTTCCAACAAATATTATATATAACTCTTTCTTCTTCTTTTTTTCTTTTGAATTTGTAGAAACTTTTCAAGAATTTTAATTGTCACATACGTAAGTTTCTAACTACCGAACGGAATGAGATGACCGCCGTTTACCTCTAAATGTATTAGAAAAATAGTTTATTTCAAAAAAATAAGTTATAATTATTTTTCTAAATTTATGAGTTTAAGGGAAACAAAAAAAAAGAAATTAAATGAACCAATGATCTTGTATAAATTGACAGATAATATAGACCTATCACTGACGTCCACATTATTTTATTTTTTTGCTGATTTTATAAATTATAGGTCAAAGATTTATACAAGATCATTGGTTCATTTAATTTCTTTGCAATTAAAATTTTCTAAACAAAGTTTTTTGTTTGTTAAACTTGGCCATAAACAGTTGGAGCGTTGACTCATTTTAAATCATAAATACGCCTTAAATTGAATGAGATTTTTTTTTGTCTACAGCTATAATAGATTAGCTCAAATAAACCAATGTTGGGGAAAGTTGTTTACATAGGTGATAAGATGCGGTTGGATTCGAACAGTTCGAGCCAGTTTATCCGCTTTCACATTCGCATTTCGAGAAATTAAAGATCATGAGAATACGTCGAACTCTTCCTTGTCACTCTGAATCGCCTCTAGGTAGGTTGCGAACACTGGCCACTCTTGCGGGGAAGACACCATCTTCACTAAGTCGGAGCAGTCTGTAAGGAAAGCTACTTCTCTCTTGTCTTGGCCGATCATACATCTCATCGCCCAAATTAATGCTTTGATCTTTGTGTGAAGTGAGGTTAAACTTCTTCGAAGATTAGCAGCTCTCATATCTTGCATTCCATCATTCGGACTAGAACAAAATCATCCTAAGCCGGAAAATCGATCACTCTCTTTCCAGGACCCATCTACAAAACATTGAAACCCATTCCCGGACTGCACTGAATCGTCATTTCTGGAGTGTGAGTAGGTATTCTCCCGACTGAATTGAATGGTTTAAACATAATACTTAATTAATTCTATAACATTTAGATCTAAATTATCAACTTTTGTATGACTTTTCGTTTGTTCATAAAATACATGAAAAATTATCTTTCATAGCTATTTAAATAATAGATAAGAGGTGATATACAATCCTGAAAGATAAGTTTCTAGTACATTTATCTAAAGAACGTTCGATTGTGAATAATGTTGTTAGAAAAAGAACATTGAAAATATTGAATAATGTATTTATATTTAGGTAAGATGCATGGCTCAAAGCTGTGGCAGCAGATCTTGTAATTTGTAACTTGTATACATTTCAACAAAACAAAAACACATTATTTGACAAAGAAAAACAATGTAACTAGCTCGTTTCTTGAACTTTTCAAAATAATTTTAGAATAATGCCATCGATGACCGATGTAGACGGCGGGAACCAAATACCACATCTAAGTTATTGTATTCAAGTTGTTGGATATGTAAGACAATTGAGATTCTACTCTTAGAAAGTTAACATGCATTTAGCTGAATTATTGAAGAATATTGGCTGAATCTGTGGAATTTTTATTATGTTATATCAGTTTAGCAATTGGCTAAAAAGGTGGAAGTGAAAGAATTATTTAAAAAGTTTTGATTGTTCAATAGTAATTATTGATTAATAACTACGTACGTACAATACTATACACACATTTCTATCCTTTAAAATAACTAAAAATATTAATGGTATTGAAAAAGCTAAAAAAAAAGATTATTTAATCATAAATGATTATATTTTCAGTACTAATTCTTATTACTAAAAACAAGATGTAATAGTTTGTTGGTAAAAAAAAATATTAAAAGTAAACTCAATGATAATTATCAAAATAATAAGATTATTCAATATATCATGTCTATATAAATATATATATATATATATATATATATATTTCAGATTGAATATTTTAATTTGTATATTTGATAAATATTTTTGAAACAACTTTATTTAATTAAAATTTTCATAAGTTTATTTATTTAATTAAAAATGAAAAACATTCTGCCAAATTCAGCTGTTACCATTTGACTTCTAAATTATTCAGCCAGATTCTGCAAAAAATCACAAATAAATTCATGTAGATTCAGCAATTCAGCCAGATTAAACTGAATTCAGCGGTTACCATTTACACATGTATTTTTATTAGTCAATGATGATGAATTGTAAACCTTAAGAAAAATAATTGAATATTACTAAAGTCATAGAAAATTGTTAATCACAAATAATAATGCATTTATAATTAAATTAATTTATTTTCTTAATATGTGAAAAATCTTAAGAACTAGATTAATTAGAAACATATAGAGTAGAATTTAACAAAAATAACTTGATATCGTTAAATTTTGCAGTAGAAAACCATTTAGGTATTACCAAATTTAAAATTTACAACGACAATAATATAATAAAAATTAATTATCTCTCATTTTAATTTAAAATTTAGCAAAAATTAACGAAAGAAATGTCTGTAGTGTTGGTGATTTCCGTTTGAGATGTGGAGTTTTTAAGTGGGTCTAGACTAAAAATCGATTTCTTAAAATACGTTTCAAGAAAAATCTTATATTTCGCATTCATAATCTAAAAATTTAACTTTTAATGGCAATAATACTCAGATTCTTATCAATTTTGGCCTCCGATTCTTCGGTTAAAATAAGAAAAAAAAACAAAAAAAAAAAAATTAGGTTAGGTGGTTGGCTTGTAAATTCCGTTTGAAATGTGAAATATTAATGTGAGTCTAAACTCTAAACTAAGAATCGATATTCTTTAGTGGCAATAATACTCAGATTCTTATCAATTTTGGCCTCCGATTCTTCGGTTAAAATAAGAAAAAAAACAAAAAAAAAAAAAAAAAATTAGGTTAGGTGGTTGGCTTGTAAATTCCGTTTGAAATGTGAAATATTAGTGTGAGTCTAAACTCTAAACTAAGAATCGATATTCTTTAGTGGCAAGAAAAATCTTATATTTAGCAATTTTATTACCTCTAAATATTTTTAGTGGTAAGAAAACTCGGATTCTTATGAATTTTGGCATGAAATTTCCTCGGTTAAAAAAAACACAACAAAAGAGATTTATCGGAGTAAAACCCGTAATCTTCACGTGCTTGCACGCTCCTAGCTACTTAACAAAAAACACCAGTGTCTTTGCTGACGTGTGAATCGAGACACTTCGATATAAATACGTACATAACCTCTCTGTCCTTCTACGGTCTCTCTTGAGCATTAAGGAGAGAGAGATAGATATACAAAGAAAAATAAATGGAGAACGGCAAATGCAACGGAGGCACGACGGTGAAGTTACCGGAGATCAAATTCACCAAGCTTTTCATCAACGGCCAGTTTCTTGATGCTGCTTCAGGTTTTTACTTCTATTTTTAACTTCACTTCTTACTTCTTGATTCACAATTTCACAAACGTTGACTTTAACAAAACAAAAAAATCCTTCCTATTTTCTGATTTTGGTTCTAGTTATCGACATAATTTCCTCAAATCCTTTTCTCTAAACCCATATATTACACATTTGGAAATTTTTTTTTTTTTTTTGGGTGAATAGTCGATGGATGAGTATTGAGTGGTCCAAAAATCAAAATTGCCAAAGAGAAAAAAAAAAGATTAGCTTGTATGGAAATAAATAATCATCCTGAGTACAGAAACATGTTCCGCTATAAAACATGAATTTGTTGGTCTACCCTGAAATTTTTTCTTGTCAACCACAAAATTCATAATTTTATTTCCTCTTTTGAGAAGCCTGAATGATAAAGCTAATGTTTTGTACTTATATATAAAAGAAGGATTCATGATTTGAACATTGAACCAAATGGTTTGATTTGACATTTATTGATATATTAGTTTTGGTTTATTTGGGCTAAAAGGGAAGACGTTTGAGACAATAGACCCAAGAAACGGTGAAGTGATCGCAAAAATAGCCGAAGGAGATAAAGAAGACGTTGACTTGGCCGTTAAAGCTGCACGTCACGCCTTCGACCATGGTCCTTGGCCTCGCATGACCGGCTTCGTACGTCTCTTCTTAAACTCATGTTTTTTTTTATCGCACCTACTCGTTTTTTTTTATTAATAATTATTGGTGATTTTTTTTTTTTTGATAAAAATATTGATTGTGTTGTTGATTGATGTGGTCCCATTCATAGTGGGTCATTAAATGTTTTTTATTTTATTGATTTGCTACAGAATTTATATTAAACTTTGGTATGGAAAGAGAGAGAGTTGACTTATTTTGTGGTCACTTTCATGTAGTTAACAAAAACGTTTTACCCATAACATTTTCTAACATGTACTTAAGTTTCACTTTCTTGATAATAAACTAAAGTTTGATAACATAGTTTTGTAAATTCTATGCTTCAATTTTTGATTGGTCTATTACTCTCTCTTTTTTTTTCTTTTTCTTGACGTGATTATTCTTCTTTTCTTTTTGTAGTTAACAAAAACGTTTTGCTCATATTAGTATAACATATTCTTTACTTGCACTTAAGTTTCACTTTATATATAATAAACAATTTTTATAAGATTGTTTTGTAACTTGTAAGTCTTGTATGCTTCAATTTTAGATTGGTCTCTTTTTATTGACGTGACTATTCTTCTTTTCTTTTTTGTGACTATTCTCTTCTTGTCTTAATAACTTGTACATATGTTTCAATTTTAGATTGGACTATTACTCTCTTTTTTATTGACGTGACTATTCTTCTTGTCGTTTTTGTGATATTTGTATGATTAATCTTCTCACTTAACAAGTATGGTGGATGTGATCTGATCAGGAAAGGGCAAAGCTTATAAACAAATTCGCAGACTTAATAGAGGAAAACATTGAAGAATTGGCTAAACTTGATGCGGTTGACGCCGGAAAATTGTTCCAGTTGGGGAAATTTGCTGATATTCCGGCCACAGCCGGTCATTTTCGATACAATGCGGGTGCAGCGGATAAAATCCACGGCGAAACTCTTAAAATGACGCGTCAATCTTTGTTCGGATACACCCTTAAAGAACCTATTGGAGTGGTTGGTAATATCATCCCTTGGAATTTCCCAAGCATTATGTTTGCCACAAAAGTGGCTCCGGCTATGGCTGCTGGTTGCACCATGGTGGTCAAGCCAGCTGAACAGACCTCACTCTCTGCTCTGTTCTATGCCCATCTCTCAAAAGAAGTAAGTCCTTAGATTTCAAGCTTTAACTTGTTAGCATTTGATATAGATGAAATTTTTTTGATTAAGACCTAAAATGTTTTAAACACAAATTATGTGTTTGCATAATTATACTTGAAAACCGCAAATAAAAACGGTAAATGCAAACAACATAAGAATTTTGCTTACTTAAAACACTAAAAGTTTAGGTTTTGTTTAAAGGAAAACACACTATTTGAACATGTAATTAAGCAAATGTATACGTAACAAACTATAGAAGCCTAACAATCTAAACATTGTTGCGATAAAACAGGCGGGAATTCCGGATGGTGTGCTCAACATTGTAACTGGTTTTGGATCAACTGCTGGAGCTGCCATTGCCTCTCATATGGACATAGACAAAGTAAGATCTATTTACCTATTAGTCGCGGTGACTAGTGTTGTTGGTTGTATATATGTGAAATCTTGAATCTTCTATGCGTGTTGTGATCAGGTTAGTTTCACTGGATCAACAGATGTTGGAAGGAAGATAATGCAAGCCGCAGCCACAAGTAATCTCAAAAAAGTATCCCTTGAATTAGGCGGGAAATCGCCTCTTCTCATATTCAACGACGCTGATATTGACAAAGCCGCTGATCTTGCGCTTCTCGGTTGCTTCTACAACAAGGTATTCATAATGGCCAATTCCAATACCAATCGGTGATATTGATATGTATAAGTTATATCATACTGATTTTGGTTGGTGTATAGGGTGAGATTTGTGTGGCGAGCTCTCGTGTGTTTGTTCAAGAAGGTATATACGATAAGGTTGTGGAGAAGTTAGTGGAGAAGGCTAAAGATTGGACCGTTGGTGATCCTTTTGATTCCACTGCTCGACAAGGACCTCAAGTAAAAATGATCAACTACTATACATTGATTGATCTTGATTTGAGTATATATAGAGTTACATTATGATTAATTATTTTGGGTTTGTTCAGGTGGATAAAAGACAGTTTGAGAAGATTCTATCTTACATTGAGCACGGCAAAAACGAAGGAGCGACCTTATTAACTGGAGGTAAAGCCATTGGAGACAAAGGATACTTCATCGAACCAACTATATTCGCAGATGTCACCGTAAGTCGCAAATAAGTAAATACTTTTTCGTGTTTTTCATAATCAAAGAACTATATATGTAACTGTTGTTAATTTTGTTGATTTTACAGGAGGAAATGAAGATATACCAAGATGAAATCTTTGGACCAGTCATGTCTTTGATAAAATTCAAGTAAACCCAACAAAAAAACTAACTTCTCTTCTCAATCATTGTCTCGTTCCATAATCCTAAAATCTCGGAAATTGCTTTCACAGGACGGTAGAGGAAGGGATCAAATGGGCGAACAACACGAAATACGGTCTTGCAGCAGGAATACTGAGCCAAGACATTGACTTGATCAACACGGTTTCGAGGTCAATCAAAGCTGGAATCATTTGGGTTAATTGCTACTTCGGTTTTGATCTTGATTGTCCTTACGGTGGCTACAAAATGAGTGGCAATTGTCGTGAAAGTGGCATGGATGCTCTCGACAACTATCTACAAACCAAATCCGTCGTTATGCCTCTTCACAATTCCCCTTGGATGTAATAAAATTGTCCATAACATATAGAAGAAAACTTGAACAATAATGTTTTTTTTTTTTTGTGCAACCACTTTTTTTTTTTGTTCAATACGTTTTGTTTTTGTTAAAATGTTCGTGCCAAATAATAATATTTTTTAATACTCATAGCATTTTTTCATATAGATAACATTTTATACTAGAAAATTGCAGTTTCTGATTTATTGTAACTCTTGTGTGTACCCACATTTTTGTCAAGGCAGAAATGTTAAGAAATACTATCATATTGGCTCTGATCGGTTATATGTATAATAGTGGAATAACAATTTTAATACGATTATGCAAGAATTTTAACAATAAAAATATTTGCATAATTTTTATTGAAATGATTTACGTTTTTGCCTTAAAAATGCATGTAAAAACTTATTTTACAGATAAATAAATATATAATTATTTATTTTATTATGCCATTTTCATTCTGCAAAATTTTACTACGAGTTTTTATTTTGTTACTTATGCCATTAGACGATTATGCGGTGTTACCAATCGGAATCAATAACCAACAAAACTCAAAAATGACAGCTTTGATTGGTAACTTCATGTCATTTTAACAATTACCAATCACCAATCATAAAAAACGATACTAAAAATTCTATTCAGTTTTTTCATACCAATATTTTGCATCCCTTATCGCTTTTTCTACTTGTTAATAAAATTTTTACAGGTTTTATACCACCAATCCAATCAAAATCTGTATTAAAAGCTAAAAAAAATGTTTTATTTCTTTCATTTACCAAACAAAAGTTACAAAACCACAAGATTTTTCATTTTTTACTTTTTACAAGCATCCACAAAATACAAAGCAAAACGACATCGTTTTAATCATTTACCAATTTTACCCCTAAGTTTAACACCTAGAACCTTCTCCATCTTCGCAAGCACAGCCTGATTAGGAACAGCTTTACCATTCTCATATTCCTGAACCACCTGAGTCCTTTCATTTATCTGTTTCGCCAAATCTGCTTGCGACATCTTCTTCTCCAACCTCGCCTTCTGTATCATCAACCTCACCTCTGCTTTCACACGATCCATCGCCGCAGGCTCTGTTTCTTCCTCAAGTTTCTTCGTGTTAATCACCGGAACCGCCGTAGATTTCCCCTTTTTGTTAGAACCGGCGTCGAATTTCTTAACCGTTTGAACCGCGACGCCGTTTCTAAGCGCTGCGTTAACCGCTTTTGGATCGCGTAGGTCTTGACTCTTTTGTTTTGATTTGTGGAGAATTACTGGTTCCCAGTCTTGTGTTACTGCTCCTGGGTATCTGCTCGGCATTTTCGTCGTTGATTGAGAGAGAAAGAGAACAATTTTTCGATACTAGTTGAGTTTTTGTAATTGAGAACGATGAAGATGACGATGATGAGAGGTTGTGAGATTTATATACGAAGATTAGTTTCTGGAGAATTCGATCATCTTTTTTTCTCCATTTTTATCTCGAAAGTTCTTGAAGCTGAGTATGACGTGGATCATCTTATTTGGTCAATCCTATGACGTGGAATTAAAATTGGCTCTAGACTTGCGCAAATTATCAAATTCGAACCAAACCTATTCCAAATCCAAATAATCAATCATATTGGTTCATGCTTTTTATAATTTCAGTTTTTGGTTTTTGGGTGTGGATAGAACATTGTATTAGTTGACCAATTTTCATCGGAATTGAGCTATAATTTGGAGAAAATTAACCCAAACTAAACCAAATTTTAGTAAAATTGAATGGTAATTTTATAGAATTCGCCAAAAACTGAATTTATTTCGGTTTAAATTCGGATGCCTTATTTCTATAACCGAATTTCGGAAACCCGGATAGCCAAACCGAACCGACCCGAGTACCCATGTATAATTGACTCATTGCCTCCATATATCCAACGGTACATAGTTATAGAAGAGAATCGGACGGTCCATCACAGCCTCAAGACTAAACAGTAGCCCTGAGGAGTGACGTTCCGCCATTTCTACGACGCGAGGCGAAACTTTTTGGCGCCAATCTTTTCCCCCTTCTCGATTTCTCTGATATCAAAACCTCGTTTCTCTCTTTCTCTCTCTCATCATTCCAAAAATGCAGCGCCAGAGATCGATTCTGTCTTTCTTCCAAAAGCCCTCGCCGGCGACTACTCAGGGTTTGGTTTCCGGCGATGCTACCAGTGGAGGCGGCGGCGGCGTCGGAGGAGGATTGCGACTCAATGTGAAAGACGACGCTTCTGTACGCTTTGCTGTTTCGAAATCTGTGGATGAGGTTAGAGGAACGGATACTCCACCGGAGAAGGTTCCGCGTCGTGTTCTGCCGTCTGGATTTAAGACGGCTGAATCCGCCGGAGGTGGTGCTTCGTCATTGTTCTCTAATATTATGCATAAGTTTGTGAAGGTCGATGATCGAGAATGTTCTGGACAGAGGTACTAATCTTCGTTTCTTTTAATTTTGATTCATTAGCTGGAAGATTGTTTATGTTCCCTTATAAGACGAAAATTCTGATTACTGCATTGGATCATTGTTTACAAATTCTCAGGAGCCGAGAAGATGTTGTTCCCCTGAATGATTCATCTGTATGTATGAAAGCTGATGATGTTATTCCTGAATTTCGTTCCAATAATGGTCAAACTCAAGAAAGAGACCATGCTTTTAGCTTCAGTGGGAGAGTAGAAGATAATATAGGAGTAGATGATGATGTTCCTGGTCCAGAAACACCAGGGATACGTCCAAGTGTTTCTCGCTTGAAGCGAGTTTTGGAGGATGGAATGACTGTTAAGGAGGATAAGGTTCCTGTATTGGATTCTAATAAAAGGCTGAAAATGCTTCAGGATCCGGTTTGTGGAGAGAAGAAAGAAGTAAACGAAGGAACCAAATTTGAGTGGCTTGAGCCTTCTCGAATCAGGGATGCTAATAGAAGACGGCCTGATGATCCACTTTACGACAGAAAGACCTTATACATACCACCTGATGTTTTCAAGAAAATGTCTGCGTCGCAAAAGCAATATTGGAGTGTTAAGAGTGAATATATGGATATTGTGCTTTTCTTTAAAGTGGTTAGTGAATATCAATCTAGTGTTCAATCCATTTCCTCAAATGCAATTGGTTCACTTACATCTGTTCTTCTCAGGGAAAGTTTTATGAGCTGTATGAGGTAGATGCGGAATTAGGTCACAAGGAGCTTGACTGGAAGATGACCATGAGCGGTGTAGGAAAATGCAGACAGGTAAATTAGTTGAAACAACTGGCCTGTTTGAATTATTGAGTCTATAAATTTGACGTCCGCCTTTTTTATCAGGTCGGTATCTCTGAAAGTGGGATAGATGAGGCAGTGCAAAAGCTTTTAGCTCGTGGGTAAGGGAACTATCATACTTTATGGAATTCCTTTCCTGCTACGTTGGTTAGGATTTGAAAAATGGAAATCACTTAGGATTCTGACAGCCTACGATGTTTTCTTCTTCGTTATCATTTATAATAAGCCTTTTCATCGAGGAGTAACAAACAATATTTGCACACTATTTGTGTGCTCACTGGCAAGGCATATACCCAGTCAACCTTTGCTAGTTCACTGTAGCAACAGTACGGAATATATATGTTTACACTCATTTGTCTTTCATGGAGGCTTTCAAGCCTTGTGTTGAAACTGGATAATTATACAAGCTTCCAACAGAAACTAGCTGCAAATTCATATGTTTTTCTATTCCACTATTGACACACTCGTTGTTTCTTTTGGAAGATATAAAGTTGGACGAATCGAGCAGCTAGAAACATCTGACCAAGCAAAAGCCAGAGGTGCTAATACTGTAAGTTTTCTTAGACATGTCAAGGAGGGTGTAGCAGACTGTTCTTGATCGTTTCTTTTTCTGTACACTAGTTTCATGGTGTAATTAACTCAATGGCTATTCTTGTCTGATTATCAGATAATTCCAAGGAAGCTAGTTCAGGTATTAACTCCATCAACAGCAAGCGAGGGTAACATTGGGCCTGATGCTGTCCATCTTCTTGCTATAAAAGAGGTTCGATATTTATCTTGTCAAGTTAAGTTCATTCGAGTCCTGGAAAATTACACTCTTGTTTAACAATCTTCCATCAAGCAGTGTAAGGGTTTGGGATCAGAAGGCAAGATTTTCTGCTTTGTTTTATATGCAAGAGATTTCCTTGAAACAAAATTGTAACATGCAGACTAAAAGCTCTGTTTAAGATTCTTTGAATTTGAAAGTGTCAATCATCTTAACTGAATCACCTACTTTCTTACACTGACTATATTCTGCAATTGCATGATAAAGTAGTTGCTCAGGAATTGCCTTTGGTTACATTGCCTAATCGTTTGATGTCAATTTTTCTTCTGAATCTTGATTTTAGATCAAAATGGAGCTAGAAAAGTGTTCAACTGTGTATGGATTTGCTTTTGTTGACTGTGCTGCCTTGAGGTTTTGGGTCGGGTCCATCAGCGATGATGCATCATGTGCTGCTCTTGGAGCTTTATTGATGCAGGTAAGCAAGTGTGTTCTGTATCTTGTGTGTACCATATGATTTCGTGTGCATATATATGGTTTTGCAGGAACTAATTCTGAATCACCAATTGGTATTTTTCTTCCAGGTTTCTCCAAAGGAAGTGGTATATGACAGTAAAGGTAAACTGCTTGTATCGCCAGTTGTTTTGTCTAACAGAGTTTAAGGTAAATGTCACTGGTTAAGTTTAAGTGCATAAATGTGTATATATTGCAGGGCTATCAAGAGAAGCCCAAAAGGCTCTAAGGAAATATACATTGACAGGTAGGAAACCTAACTGAAAATTTAGGAAAACATTCTCTTACTAGATCATCATGTAGACTTGAATCATGTAATCTTGATTTGCAGATTCATGCATGAAAATCTGTCTTCTCTTAGCTGCTCACGCAATGATAGATCTCTTAAACATTGCTAATGTATATGTTGTTTATGTTTCAATTCAATAGGGTCTATGGCGGTACAGTTGGCTCCAGTATCACAAGTAATGGGGGATACAGATGCTGCTGGAGTTAGAAATATAATAGAATCTAATGGATACTTTAAAGGTTCTTCTGAGTCATGGAACTGTGCTGTTGATGGTCTAAATGAATGTGATGTTGCCCTTAGTGCTCTTGGAGAGCTAATTAATCATCTGTCTAGGCTAAAGGTGGGTTGGCTTGGTCAGTTTTTGCGTTTTACAAGTTAAGCAAAGGAACTCTTCATAACTTACAGTTTCTATCTACTTGCAGCTAGAAGATGTACTTAAGCATGGAGATATTTTTCCATACCAAGTTTACAGGGGTTGTCTCAGAATTGATGGCCAGACGATGGTAAATCTTGAGATATTTAACAATAGCTGCGATGGCGGTCCTTCAGGCAAGTGCAACTCTTTCTTATAGCTTCAAATAGTGGGTAGACACAGAAGGAAATATTCTACTACTTGGTATGGATCTTTAGTAAGTAATTGCCGGTTTTTGTTTACCTCTGCAGGGACCTTGTACAAATATCTTGATAACTGTGTTAGTCCTACTGGTAAGCGGCTCTTAAGAAATTGGATCTGCCATCCACTCAAAGATGTAGTAAGCATCAATAAACGGCTTGATGTAGTTGAAGAATTCACGGCAAACTCAGAAATTATGCAAACCACCGGCCAGTATTTTCACAAACTTCCAGACTTAGAAAGACTGCTCGGACGCATTAAGTCAAGCGTTCAATCATCAGCCTCTGTTTTGCCTGCTCTTCTGGGGAAAAAAGTGCTGAAACAACGAGTAAGTATCAATCACATGTTTTCTGAGTAATGCCTTCCATGATATGTATAGAAATTAAGCATTACGGGTCTAGCTTCTATTGTAGGTTAACAATGACATTTCTCTAAACTTATTAAACTGCAGGTTAAAGCATTTGGGCAAACTGTGAAAGGGTTCAGAAGTGGAATTGATTTGTTGTTGGCTCTACAGAAGGAATCAAATATGATGAGTTTGCTTTGTAAACTCTGTAAACTTCCTATATTAGTTGGAAACAATGGGCTAGAGTTATTCCTTTCTCAATTCGAAGCAGCCATAGATAGCGACTTTCCAAATTATCAGGTGCCCATCTATCTTGCAAATTCATACTTTGCAACAAAATTTCTGTCACTGCCCATTTATTCAATTTTTCTTAGGGGTGTGCTTTTAAAAGTTGAAACTGCTTGTTAGTTTGTTCATACTGTTGAATCATATGCATATAGCTTAGATCTGAACTCCCTTTCCGGGATACTAAAGGAATTTGCGTTTTATTCCTAAAGGTCTTGGGCTTTGGCATATGATTTTGGTTTGATATGTTTCTAACTTCTTACTAACTTATCAACAGAACCAAGATATGACAGAGGAGAATGCTGAAACTCTTACAATACTTATTGAACTATTTATCGAAAGAGTCACTCAATGGTCTGAGGTCATTCACACCATAAGCTGCCTAGATGTCCTGAGATCTTTTGCAATCGCAGCAAGTCTCTCTGCTGGAAGCATGGCCAGGCCTGTTATTTTTCCCGAATCAGAAAATACAGATCAAAATCAGGAAATAAAAGGGCCAATACTTAAAATCCAAGGACTATGGCATCCATTTGCAGTTGCAGCTGATGGTCAATTGCCTGTTCCAAATGATATACTCCTTGGTGAGGATAGAAACCGCAGCAACAGCATTCATCCTCGGTCCTTGTTACTGACAGGACCAAACATGGGTGGAAAGTCAACTCTTCTTCGTGCAACATGTCTTGCCGTTATCTTTGCCCAAGTCTGTACACTTGTTAGATAATTACTGCTTTTCTTTGGAACCGGTTTACAACATGAATACTAAATTTCCTGTTTTCTGTGTGCAGCTTGGCTGCTATGTGCCATGTGAGTCTTGCGAAATCTCCCTTGTGGATACTATCTTCACAAGGCTTGGTGCATCTGATAGAATCATGACAGGAGAGAGTAAGTTTTGTTCTCAAATTACATATTCCTGAAACCAGTTACGCGGATTTTGTCTGATTGGAAAAGCTGGTTTCTCTTTTGTAGGTACCTTCTTGGTAGAATGCACTGAGACAGCGTCAGTTCTTCAAAATGCAACACAAGATTCACTAGTAATCCTTGACGAACTGGGCAGAGGAACTAGTACTTTCGATGGATACGCCATTGCATACTCGGTAACCTCCTCTTCTCCTTCAACTTACACTTGTTGATCAACAAAAACATGCAATTCATTTTGCTGAAGCTTATCGATTTATATCAGGTTTTTCGTCACCTGGTAGAGAAAGTCCAGTGTCGGATGCTCTTTGCAACACATTACCACCCTCTCACCAAGGAATTCGCGTCTCACCCACGTGTCACCTCGAAACACATGGCATGCGCATTCAAATCAAAATCTGATCAAGCACCACGTGGCTGTGACCAAGACCTAGTGTTCTTGTACCGTTTAACCGAGGGGGCTTGTCCTGAGAGCTACGGACTTCAAGTAGCCCTCATGGCTGGAATACCAAACCAAGTGGTTGAAACAGCATCAGACGCTGCTCAAGCCATGAAGAGATCAATTGGCGAAAACTTCAAATCAAGTGAGCTAAGGTCTGAGTTCTCAAGTCTGCATGAAGACTGGCTCAAATCATTGGTAGGTATCTCTCGAGCCGCCCACAACAATGCCGCCATTGGCGAAGATGACTACGACACTATGGTTTGCTTATGGCATGAGATCAGATCCTCTTACTGTGTTCCCAAATAACACTATCTGAAGCACGTTAAGTTTTTGCTTCTCTGATGTTTTAGTCCTCTTGAAAAATGCTTATATATCAAAATTTTCACGATTCTAACAAAATTACATATGAATCTGTTGGTTTTGCTATGAGTAAACCAGACAGAACCCATCCTAACCGAACTGATTCATCAGATTGGTCAAGAGAATAATTATAAACAGTATCTTCTTAACAAATGGAAATATAGTAATGCATTGATTAATTAAGTTGCAAAGACCAAACACAAAATACAAAAACTTAGAAGTTCTAAATTCCCTAAAACGAAAACAACACAAGACTACATAGTGTATAACTCACTCATCACTGAGATTCACATCAGAATCATTCTCCATTTCCTCATCTTCACTCTCATCATCATCACCACCACCATGATGATTCTCTTCCTCTTCACGTAGCCGCGCAATCTCACTCTGAGCTCTATCAACAATCTGTTTCTTCTGCAACTCCAAATCCTTCTGAAAATCAGCTCTCATCTTCTCCAACTCCTTCATTTGCTCTTTCTTACTCTTCTCCATCTTCTCATAAATCTTCCCAAACCTCTCAACCGAATCCGCCAACATCTTATACGACGCAGCGTCATTAACCTTCTTCCTCTCGTAATCAACCTCATCTTCATCATCCTCCTCCTCTTCAGAATCACCAGGACTATCCATCATCTCATCAAACCCGTTCGACTTATCCAAATAAACCTTAGTGTTCATAAACACAAACTCACCTGAATCAAGACCACAAGCTAAACCTAAATCCGATTTAGGCGAAACACAAAGCAACATATCCAACTTATTGAAAAAACCCCATTTACTCGAACCTAAACCCGATTTCTCAACCTTAATCTTCTCTTTCCTATACTTCCTCTTCAAGTTATCAATCATCCTCCTACATTGCGTCTCAGATTTCTCCATCCTTAGCTCCTCACTCACTTTCTCAGCTACTTCATTCCAATCTTCATTCCTCAAACTTCTCCTACCCAATTGCAAAAACCTATCTCCCCAAACTTCAAGCAACACAAAAGCTTCTTGCTCTCTCCAATCATACGCAACTTTAGTATCACTAGGACCAGCAAATTCAAACCCAGACACAACAGGTTTGTTTGGTTTCTGTCTCTTCTGAAACCTCTCATTCCCACGAATGTATCCTCCTTGTGGCTCTTCTTCTTCACCTTCGACTTCATCTTCGTCTTCTTCTTCATTGTAATACGCGTGACGCTTAGGGATTGGTCTACTATACATTGGATGGTTTTGCCGATTCAAAGAGTAAAACTTTTTTGGATACCCAGTTTCATCTTCGCTGTCACCCATCTTTGAGCAAAACCCAGAAGAGAAAGAGAGAGAGATCTAGGGTTTTCAAAATCGGAGAGATAGAGATTTACCTGATTTTTGCAAGATCTTGGATGGGTTTAGCTTTTAAGGAGAGAGAAGTAGAAGAAATTGATGAGCTTTTAACCATGGCCGTGTTTAGGGTTAGGGATTTGCATAATTTTAGCCGGGTCGGAGTAGAAGAAAGCTACCACCACCGGTGAACATTGCTTCGGTCAGCGACGGAGTTTTGTCGCGGCGTTTGTTGGGACCATCCACTGGGTCATATTGGGCCAGTTTGGACAACACTAATGGGCCAAGAGGACCACAACTATTTAATAATAATCGATAGCCCAAACGTTCCCAACGAAACTAAAGTCTTAACGATCATCAACTTTGGTGTCGGTTAACTTATTACATGGGGTCAAATTTCTGACATTTATTGGCTCAAAAGATTTGAAGGTGTCGAATTTTGGTGGGTTCGAAGATCTGCGAATGCAGTTGTTGCTAATCGACTAAAAAAAATCATATTAGCGTTTTGGTATTGATTGTGGTAAAATGGTAAACTGATGAAATAAA
>NW_003302553.1:11823706-11834890 GCF_000004255.2 Arabidopsis lyrata subsp. lyrata | reverse complement strand
AGCCTCAAGGTGCGGCAGAACGGCGTTCAGCTGCTTGTGCTTGGGTGCAGTCGTAGTTGCAATAGTTTAGATATGGTTGGAAGATTGAAAGGAGTAATGAACAAGTTGGTAGGTCCAGCGCAATCTAGCTTTATCTCGGGTAGGTTGAGTGTGGATAATATTGTAGTGGTCCAGGAAGCGGTTCACTCTATAAAACGCAAACAAGGAAGGAAAGGGTGGATGCTTTTGAAACTAGATCTTGAGAAGGTATATGACCGTATCCGTTGGGACTTTTTGGAGAATACATTGGTCGCCGTGGGGCTATAGGCGGAATGGGTTCGGTGGATCATGGGATGCGTCACGGGACCATCGATGAATTTGTTGTGGAATGGAGAAAGGACAGATCATTTCAGCCATTGCGGGGGCTGCGTCAAGGTGATCCACTATCTCCATATCTCTTTGTTTTGTGTATGGAGAGATTGTGTCATATGATCGAGAGATCGATTGCTCGGAAACAGTGGAAGCCAATTAGTATCTCATGTGGAGGGCCGAAACTGTCTCACATTTGTTTTGCGGACGATCTTATTTTATTTGCGGAAGCTTCGGTGTCGCAAATAAGGATTATAAGGGGTGTGTTAGAATCTTTCTGTAACGCGTCGGGACAGAAAGTGAGTCTCGAGAAATCGAAGATATATTTCTCTAAGAATGTGTCTCGCGACCTGGAAAATCTTATTAGTGCGGAGAGTGGAATTAAGTCTTCCAAAGATTTGGGAAAGTATCTGGGAATGTCTGTCCTGCAAAAGAGAATAAATAAAGATACGTTTGGTGATGTTATTGAGAGACTTATTTCAAGATTAGCCGGGTGGAAAGGGAGATTTCTGAGTCTAGCAGGTCGTGTTACTCTCACCAGATCGGTCCTTGCGTCTATGGCGGTTCATACCATGAGCACGATCTATCTGCCAAAGTCAATACTAGACAAGTTGGATCAAATCTCTCGGTCGTTTATCTGGGGAAGTAATTCAGAGCATAAAAAGCAACACTTGATTGCGTGGGAAAGAGTTGCAGTTCCAAAATCAGAAGGCGAGTTAGGGATAAGGCCAGCGGAAGAAATGAACAAGGCGCTACTATCTAAATTGGGTTGGCGCTTGATTCATGATCAGACCAGTCTCTGGGCTAAGCTGGTGAAGAAGAAATATAAAGTTGGAGATTTACGAGACACATCCTGGTTGGTGAAGAAGAACACATGGTCATCGACGTGGAAGAGTATGGCTGTGGGAATTCGAGAGGTGGTTGTTCCGGGCCTAAGCTGGGTATTGGGTAATGGGAGACAAATACGGTTCTGGGAAGATCGTTGGTTGAGTAAGAAGAGATTGATTGAGGATGTTGATGGACTTGTGTTACCTGCGGCTGACGGGATCTTAGCGAGAGATATGTGGCGTGATGGAATCGGGAGGGATATGGCAAGGATTACGCCATATGTTTCGGAGAGTACGCGCCTTGAGTTGTTGTCGGTGGTGTTGGACAATGTCACCGGAGCTCGCGACAGGATCTCGTGGAGTGAGAGTGCGGATGGTGAGTTTTCTGTCAAGTCAGCATATGCCCTGTTATCAAGAAATGAGACACCGAGACCAGACTTGAGAGCCTTTTATGAACGGATTTGGAAAGTGGTAGCACCTGAACGGGTCAGGTTATTTTTGTGGCTAGTCGGAAATCAAGCATTGATGACTAATGTTGAAAGACAAAGGCGACATATGAGTAATACAGATTTATGTCAAGTGTGCAAGGCGGGAAGCGAGACAACTATTCACATCCTTCGGGATTGCCCCGCAATGCGGGGACTTTGGGAAAGAATTGTGCCGTATCGGAGGAGAAACACTTTCTTTGGCCAGACGTTACTTGAGTGGATGTTTAGTAACTTGGGTGATGATGGCAAATCGTTTGATAGCACTTGGGCTACGACATTTGCAATGGGAGTTTGCTGGAGTTGGAAGTGGCGATGTGATAATGTTTTTGGGAATAATGGACGGTGTCGGGACAGGACCAAATTCATTAAAGATAAGGCCAAGGAAGTAACTTTGGCGAATTTGAAGAGCCATGAGAATGACCAGCACGTGCCTCGGGTGGAGGCGATGGTGAGTTGGGTAGCACCGTCAGATGGTTGGATGAAGTTAAACACGAATGGTGCATCGAGGGGCAATCCGGGCTTAGCTACGGCAGGAGGAGTGTTGAGAGATGGTTACGGGGACTGGCGGGGAGGATTTTCTCTTAATATTGGTAGATGTACGGCCCCGTTGGCGGAGTTATGGGGGGTGTGTTACAGGCTTTACATTGCGTGGGAGAGGAGGATCCCACGATTAGAGTTGGAGGTGGACTCAGAGTTGGTGGTGGGGTTTTTGCGGACAAGAGTGAGCGAGAGGCACCCGTTGTCATTCCTGGTGCGGTTGTGCCATGGCTTTCTATCGAGGGACTGGATAGTCTGGATTTCACACGTGTATAGAGAAGCTAACCGTCTTGCCGACGGGTTAGCTAACTATGCGTTTTCTTTACCTGTTGGTTTTCATTCTTTTGATGTTGTTCCGGTCTTTGTTGAACCGATTCTAAGTGACGACGTTATTGGGTCTGCGCGCCCAAGGCGAATCCGTGTGTAATTTTTTTCTTTTTGTTTTAATAAATGGGAGACTTGTCTCCCTCTTTCCCACCAAAAAAAAATATTAGATTTATTGATTAAATTACATAATTTGTTGTTTCGTGTTAGCATGTAGATAAAAATAATCTTTAAAATTGGATAACTAAATATACTTGTATTTAAATTTGGAGAAATATTTGGTTTATTTCCTTCTACGATTAAATATGCTACGTTTTCTTTTGATAAATGCTTTTAATCTGAGTAAGTTCAAAAATTAAAAAGGGCTAAGATTTATTTTTCATATCATGGTGTTTTTACTGAACATGCAAGAGTTTAGGCTGCAAGAATAAGAATTGCACAAGCATCTACTATGGGAGCTTCGGTTACGGGAAATTTCCATGTGTCACATTATGATTCATATGTTTGAAAAATGTGAAAGTTTATCCCAACGATAATTCATTTAATACAATATGTAACGTATAAAGTATTAAATTATTAATAATGAAATCTTTTTGAAGATGATAGTATTAAATTAAGTGGACTAATAGAGAAATGCCAATTTAAACTCTTTAATTAACAAATGTTTGTTTCTGTGGTTTAATATAAATTAATGAATGTTAAGCTTATTGGCAATGAAAATGTCGACCATCAAAAAGGAAGTAAGTAATGACCTTAAGGTAGTGATAAGTATCATAAATATTCGCAACGAATTATCAACTTTTGTACGTTGCATCATACTACTGAATAACTAACACTATTCTCGTACAATTTGATTTTAGGTGTTTAAATCTCGTGTGTGAATATAACGAAATAAACATTTAAAATACAAAAAACTTGCATTGTGTCACTTAGTAAAGAACATATTTTTTAAAAAATGAAGAGTTAGGTCATTGATATGATTCATGTGAAGAAGCTTCCAAGAAAATAATATATATATGAATCGATTAGAAACAAGAATTAATATTAATCCTAACTCTCTAGTAACTCGGTCATTCCCACATTGACATAAGTAAAATTTAATTTGAAAAGATTTGATAGCAGTTAAGTCTATTATGATGACATAAGTAGAAGAAAAAAAAAGATTTGATATATTTGAGTTTGAGTGGAATTGTGGAGTTTATAACTTCGTTTGAATCTCATTAACATGTAATGATCCCCTGTTTTTTAATTAGGCTTAAGTATAATTAAAACTAGATGATTGACCTGTTTTGTGGGTAGATGTACCAATGTATTTCAATGATTATAAAAGCTTAGTTTTGGTCGTCTAAAATTTTAAGTTAAAAAAAATTAACAATTTCAAAATTTTAAAAGTAAATACAATTTTTCTTGTAAACGAAAAATGTCACTGCTTTTAAAAGATATACATTGGGATTTGTTGTTAAACAAATTTAAACAACAGTTAGAATACCAAAAACTTTAAAAATTTCTAGTATAAATTTTTTTTTTAACAGTAAGCAAATAAATATAGATTTTTTACATTGTTTTTTTTTTGCTGAAGAGAGTTTTTACATAGTTAACACTATGTATTATCAACTTTCTTCATATCAAATATCACAAATTGTTTTAGAAAATTCAGTAGGTAGAGTCAGACAGATGTGTTTATATAGTTTTAACTTTTCAGTTGTCTTTTTTAATGTAAATTTATAAAACGTTTTTATAATGGTGACATCTCATAATTACCTAATATCAGTGTTCAAGAAAGCGCTAGGCGCTAAGCGGGCGGTGATCCAGTGCCTAGCGCCTAAAACGCCTAATCGGGACCTAGGCGATTTTTTAGGTGGTTTAGACGTTTATAACCTAAAACATTATAAATATAATATTATATATAAAAGTTATATACAATAGCTATATAAAACTAAAAATTATGAAATTATAAACAAAAACTAAATAAAACATTTATTTATATTTATATTAAACAATATATGAATATTTATAACTATATATATAAATAAAACTAGTCGGGGTCTAGACGACCGCCTAGACCGTTTTTTAGAACACTGCCTAATACATTTCAGTTGTTTAAGCTCACATATATTTTTTATAAAACGGTTGAGCTATATATTTGAGTTACATAGTCATTGTTCTTTAGTATATTTACACAATCAACATCAACAACAACAAAATAGTGTTCTTTATTTTTTTATTTTTTTTTAAAACACAACAAAAATTGTGATATTTTTTAGTTCTTCCACATGAAAACAATAAAAGTGAAGTAACGGTCCTAGGCTCCTAACGGATATCTTGGGAGAGAGATGAGAACAAACATGAAAATTAGTATGAAGATTTTTGATAAGCCAATCATATTTACATGTCACAAGATATCGATGAAGTGAAAATAAAAATGAAATCTCTTATATATTAATTGAGAAGCATTTTTTAAAAATAACCTTACCCTCATGTGTGATGAACGAAAATGTCATGCTGACGTGTCGTTCTCACAGAACTTCTCAATCTATTTAGTTAAAGACCCAACATTTATTAGGATATTTACAGATTTTGCCATTAGTTTTACTTATGTTTATTTTTTCTAATTAATTTATGCTTTTTATTTTTCTCAATCAAAACAAAAATACAATTAAAATATGTAATTAAGAGGTACAAATCTATACGAAATGGAGTACTTAATATTTTGTGAAACCATTAATATAACAAAATATATATCATAAATCATGATAAACATAAAACTTAATACATAAATAAAAAAATTCACTAATCTTGATAATCATTAATACTCTACCGTTTATCTAATAATATAAAATTTGAACACCTTCAATATTATCAATATATTAAAATATAATTAATAATCGTTTTGTCCCGCATATAGTGCGGGATATTATCTAGTTAGTATTTTATGGTTGGAAGGTCGCGTCAAAACATAAGTGTGTAAACGGAGAGAGAGTCAATGAGTGAGTGATCTTAAAACCGTTACGAAGTTTCTTAAGTCATTACAACAATCTCTTTCAAACGCGTTATGAGTGGTTACGTTCGCTCACTCCAATGCCAACTATTTTGCTTTCACCAATTTTTTTGTCTTTAGTCTTTACTTTGAGGCTTTGAGCATTTATTTCTTAATCTTTTATTTCTTTATTTTATTGATTTGTCAAATATATAGTCCAAAAGCATCTTCGGTGATTCCTACGAAAGCAAGATGCTTTATTGAGAATTTCTCTTTTTGAAAATAGAAATTTAGTTTAGTTAATTAATTATGATGTCTTAGTCTAGTGTTAAAATTAAATTTTAACCACAGTTTAAGTTACATGAGATTCGAAATATAAAAAGTTATTCGATGGAGAACAAAAGAGAAATTGGTTATAAAGAATGTTAAATTTAACCAAAATTAAAAAGAAAAATTGACAGGACACTTGGTCCCTTGGTTGGAAGAAAAACGGTTTCGTATGGTCAGGTCGAGTTACTTACTGGTAGAGGCTTTGAGAGCACCGAGTGTTACATACGGTTATGAAGAACAGACTTGAGTCTTTTATAGTATTTTGCCAAATTTCTAAAGTTTTATTGGTTGGTGAAAAAAAAAAACAGAGTTAGCTAGAGTGTATGAGAAACACAGTGATTTGAATAATGAACAAGAAACACACTTTGGTGCACACAAAAAAAAAAACCAACAAGAAACGTTTTTTTTTTGTCAATCATAATGCATTACTAATAAGAAAGGTTTGTGGACGTCTCAGCCATTACAAGATCCCGGTAATGTTGGGGAAACAATAGCGTCAAATATAGTAAGATCCCGCGCGCTAATTAATCCACCATTTACCATCTAGGGAGTGTGAACGAGGGAGACTAGTTCGAATTTCCCAAGAGTGTTTGAAATCTTATGCATATATGGTACTCATGGAAGCCCATCTAGTCTCTCCAACCAGGAACACTAACAAGAATAAGCAAAGTAAAAAAAAAAAAAAAAAAAAAAAAAAAAAAAAAGCAAAGTATAATTTTTTTTTTGTTCTTTTTCTTTCAATTGAACATGACAGAAAAATATGTTAGAAGAACGAATGTAGATTCAATTTTCATTATAAAATTTAATAGCAGAGCATTGTTGGCTTAACAAGAGAAGCTCGATAACCTAGATTCAAAGGTAATTAGGTTTTAATAGTAATTAGAAGCAGTGAAGCACTTCATTTTTTAAGAAAATGAATGTTTGAATATTAAAAAAAAAAGTAGTTGCACACTACAAAAAACTATGTATTTAACATCTTTGTAGCTTTACTTTAAGAAGTGATGCGAGATTTGTGAAGAGAAAATACTAGTTACTTTTCATATAAGCTAAGGTATGAGTTCTATATGTTTCTCCATGCATGGAGAAAAATATGCATAATGCATATTATACTGGCCAGTTTCCAAACATATACAATGCGTACAAATCTGATAAAAACAATCAAAGATATATGTATGATTGTATGGTTCACTCTAGATCTTCCATACTAAGCTCCTTCATCAATCATCAACGAACGATTTTTAGTGCAACACTTTCAGCTTTTTCAATATTTCATATTGTAAAAGATCTGAATAACTTGTATAATTCCTTCATATGGAGACACGATCTCGTGAATTAGTGAAGCTTGCATTATTCATGGGACCTTTTGGCCCACAAGAAAAAAGTGTCAGAATACAAAATTTGTGTGTATAAAACGAGATATACATACTTCTTAAACTAGTTTGAATGTTTTATATATGTCTCGATCGGCTCACTCATGGCTTAAATTCCTTCACATAGTTTTCAACATAAAAACATATGACTTCTTAAAAAACAAATTCAAAATCTATGTTCTTACAATTTTCTTTTGGGAGTGACGAAAATGTGCTCCTCTTGGCACGAAAAATGGATCTCTTTTAAATTATTCATCGGCTATCTCGCACTACAGGAAATGTGGGTATTAATAGCGGCCGAAAAACGCAATTATTCATCTACCATAGCGTTTCCTTAAGCACTCTGACATCGCCCGTTATAGAAAGTCGGGCACTTTGATAGCGGTTTTGCGTTGTGCAATAGTTAAGTATACAACGATAGCGTTTAAGACGCTGCTATTATTAATATTTATAATAACGTGTAATAATCGTTATGATTGGGTTGTACCTATTTTCATAATTTGTTTTTTCTGTAATATTTATATTTGATTAATTATTTCAGTAATATATATTTTTTACAATATTTTTATTTTTTTAATTATTTTAATTGTATTTAAATCAAAAATAAAATAAAAAAATACAATATTTTATTATCATTATTACATGAAATATATACAAAAACCTTTTTTTAAAATACTACATCAATAAAAATATACAAGATCGATAAATCTCCTATCTTCATCTACCCCTATGTCTCCTATCTTCATCTTCCTCCTCTGTCTCCTATCTTTTAGAACCACAATGAGCAAACAAAGAACTCATATACAAAAAGGATCACTAAACTCAAATCAAAGTCACAGACCAAAGGCATAAGAATCTAGTCGTAGATTCAATCTATTAATGCACGTTTGAGCTAAAGGCTTGATGTATTCTCGAATGAAGTCTTGGATCTGGACGGTTTCTCCGGTGAGTCCAGATGCCTCAGCTACAGTGACTTTGTTGTAGCAATGCGAGAAGGAGAACACTTCTCCTTCAATTCCAATGCTGAAGTCGTTCGCTATATCAGCTATAGATACCGCACTCCTAGAAGCCCTCAATTTCTCACTGCATAAACTCATTTAACCAATGATGATGATTAGCTTTTATCCAGCAAGATTGGCTTATATATAATTTGCCATGAAAATTGAAAATCTTACATTTCTTTCTCCATCTGCTTCCGAATAAACTCCTTGGTGTGTGCAGTGAGTTTATCTGTCTTGTTACAGCAAAGGAGGACTGAAATCTTGTTCTTGACAACATTCGCATTGGTCAAAATATCATATAGGTACCTATTGCTGGAAAAAACATTTTTTTCAAGAGTGAGATGCAAACATGTCTTTTATGTATGTGTGTGTGGGAGAGAAAGAGAGGGTTTAAAATTACTCTGAAGCTGCACGACAGTTTGGGAGGAACTCCAAGGCATCCACTACAAACACAATGGCAGCTGCTTGGGGCAAGAATTCTTCAAGCTTGGGTCGAAGCCGAGAGTGCCCAGGAACATCAACAAGATGAACAGGATTGAGTTTTCCTTTCTGTCGCATAGAGAAAGCACATGACGTGGTTTGGTAATGTGTTAGTCCATCCCATCACAATCAACTGCACTTGTTGTTTAAGATAAAACAAAGTAAGAATCTTTAACAGCTCGGAATCAATAGAAGTAGCCACCTTCGCCTCGCGAGCCGGAAAAGAAATTCGAAGATGTCCTCACCGCCACCTTCTATATCCTCCAGGACCTCCACTGATCGGAGATGTGAACGGGAAGCCAACTGTTTGATTTTCACATAAGAGAAGGATACGAAGAGTCAAGGCAAAAAGAAGAATAAGTTTTAATCAAAACAAGGAGAAAATCTTAACCGTTGGATTTAATTCATCAATGGTGGCGAATAAGCCAAAGTTCAATCTCAGAGGTTAATGCTCATTGGCTAAGAAAAAGAACGGCTCAGATCAAAGTTATCAAGACAGATCAACGGTGTACATTAATCGCGTCAACAATAAGAATGGACGGCTGAGATCAAAATCGGCGCGATCTAACGGTGTATGATTCGTCCCATAATCTGGGAGGTTACTTCTCATTGGCTAGTAATGAAAAAATCATAAAATTATCATATAAAATAGTTTATTAATGAAAAAAATAGAAATTATTTCTATAAAAAATCAATATAAGTATTTCAATTTTTAGAATATTTTTTCTTATAAGTATAAAATTTTAAATTTAAGAACAACTAATATAGGTTAGTATTCCAACTATCTAACTTATATGTCCATAAACACTAAGGCATATTTTAGGGTTTAGGGTTTAAACTTTGGGGTTTAGATTTTTTTACTCAAGTATTATTACTTTAAAATAATTTCATTGCATTTTATTTTGTTAATTTATAAAAAGTGAAATATGTTTCAAGATTGAACTTCCAACCCTAAACCCTATACCCTAAAACTAAACCCTAAACCCTAAACTATTTTTAAAAATGAATTTTATTTATGTTATTATTTGTTATAATTAATATTATTACTATTTCAAACAAATAATCCAAAATCCTATACCCTAAACTCTTTAAAATTATAACTTTGTTATTATTTATATAATTATTAATATTATAATTAAATATTTGTGTCTTTTTGAGATATTTGGTTATATTTTTTTTCTTTCTTTTTCCTTTATTTTTTTTTTACAAAATTCGAAAATCATAACCAAAATCTTAAAATCCCAAAAATCATTTAACTTGAAACCTAAAGTACATGCCATAAAATAATTGATTCAATTTTTTTCCAGTTAAGATGTTTTAAGTTTGTGTATTTGTGTTTGCATTCTCAGATATATTTTTACCAAGAGAAAACATATGCCATTAGTAACATAAGAAAACAAAGTCAAGTGCATGTAATAAAAGAAAACACAAAGTGTTCGACACTTAAACTAATTGTAATAGCCATCGTGGATCTCTGAGAGACCTCGCAGTTCCTGCTGACTTTCTTTTTGATATCAGAGAAGATCATTCCCCATTTGGGTTTCCATGTGATATGAGACAATACTTCAACCTCTTGAAAATAATACAGGATTTCTCCGATTCTTCTAACAACACAAATCCTGATAATCAGAAACACGATTCGATAAACAACACAAATCCTGATAATCAGAAACACGATTCGATAAACAATCCAAACAACGTTCATAAAAACGCAGAGAGGATTACCAAGCCAGCTCTCAAGATGAGAGAAACCCAGCCATTACAGAGAAGGTTCTAGAAGAAAAGAGAATCTCAGAAATTACAACGATAAGATCGTAAAATGTTTAGTCACTTATTATTTATGCTATGCTCTAACGGCATAATCAAACTCGCCACTCTTCTTTCTCCACATGTTGATGTTTAATAGGTGCCGTTTACCACTTGACCCTCGCACGTGTATTCCCGCACGTGTTAATCTGTATCAGAAAACCAGTCCTGTAAGTAGCTTTAATGGCTTCTATAGCTCCTAATGGAAGTCCATCAAAGGACATTGCTTCAGGTGGTGGATTTGGTAACGAAACCACAAGCAACAAGAGGTTTGGATTCTTCACTGTCACCTATCAAACAAACTCATAAAATCAGAAAACTGAACAAGAGCATATGGATCTTATACAAATCTTAATAGTGAAAAATTTCACCTGAACATGGTAACAAACATCATCAAATGCAATCCACTGATAATTTAGCTCCACAGCTTTATCAAGACTGAACAAAAATAATAATGAAGACCTAAAACTCTACAAAAAGGATTGAACTTTTCTTCCATTCTACAAAATCTACAGGATGTGGTCGGAGTTAGCCTCAGGTGTGTCTTTTTCACTCGGCAGTACAACTTACCAAAACATGGCTAAATACTAATCCCATTCCTCTACAATCATTGTTCCTTTGCTGCTTCCCGTAAAAACATGAAAGTCTATGTTAATCGCACTAATAAAAAAACAGTCCAAAACAAAAAATGCAGAC
>NW_003302553.1:11804233-11823606 GCF_000004255.2 Arabidopsis lyrata subsp. lyrata | reverse complement strand
GAGAGACCTAAGAACATACTTAAAGTGCATCTACGATATAAAGCTTCCTATGAGATCAAAACAAAGTATCAGTATTTAACCACCTTGCACATATGAAACAAGCGAGTATCTTTTTCTCCTACCCAAATAAGAAACTAAATTATCATGAAAAATCTGGTCATAAAATAACTTTGATATACCTCCTCATGTTCATCATCAAACCAAATAAAGGTTGTGATGAGCGGGCAATCACATCTCCACTTCCTGCAATAAAGATAAAAAAAACAGCAACATGTAAATGTGGAAGCTATACAAACGAAGTACAAATGGAAGTACCACAACCGGTGTATTTTTACCTGGATGATGTTGGTGTCGGATCCCGCACCAGAAGTCCGAGACCAACCAAAGATTGCCACGTAGTCAAGATAAAGGCCCATAAAAGATAAAGCCCGTCGAATCCATGAGCCAAGGGAACAGTCGAAGTGGTTGTCACCACTTCGAGAATCCGAAGTGATTGCACTGTGACATGAGTTCGGTGTAGAAGACACGGGTAAGTCAGTTCAAGGACACTTGGGCCAAAAAGGCGAGGCCCATGAAGATCAGAGTCAACACAAATTCAAACGTTGAGCATTAAAGTCGAAGAATCAAAACGAACACATTTAAGAGGGAATAATTGTACTTAATTATTCATTTTAATGTCAATTCTCTATGTATAAATATAAAGGCCAATGGCCATGTAAGGGGGATCTTCCTCTCAAGAAAGAAATATATAGCAATTTTCGTAGCAACTTAGAAGTTTTTACATATTCATTTTTTGTCCCTCAAGAATAATCTTTCCTACCTAATAAAATACTTGAGTGTGTGAATCCGACATCCACATTTTGGCGCCGTCTGTGGGGAAAATTAGGATTCTTGAGTGGTCAGATTTTTCTTTACTACATTTCCGAGATAAGCAACAATGTCCGGAGGAGACGCCGTTGAGACATCATTGGCCGAAACCCTCAAAGCTATGCAGCAAACCATGTCGGACATATCACAAAAGTTCTCGGATGTGGAAAAGGCCGTCGATACGTTGCAAACATCCCAGGTATCTCTTAGTCAAAACGTCAATACCATACAAACTCGTGTTCGCTCTTTAAGTGCAGGAAACCTTGCGGGAATCCGAAGAGGGATATTCAACTCGCCAAGTTCCGCTGCACGAAATGAAACCCGCGGACAAACAACTCCCGGCGCTACTAACAATGTAGCTCAGACGTTGGAAGTAGATACACAGCTTGAGGATGAAGAACAACTCGCAGCTCAGTACGAGCAGGAGAACCTCGACCAGTTCGAGACCATGAGGAAGGTTAGCCAGGAATTAAAAGAAATGAAATCAAAATTTCATCAAGCTACAAGCTCAGAGCCAGACATCAGTCGAGTCATTGAAGAAGCTAGGCGAACATCTTTCATCTCGCGAATTGCAAGTTTAAGGATCAAAGATTCTCGGAAACTCAAGTTGGACCCTTACAGCGGATTGGAGGATCCAAAAAGCTATCTCGCAGCTTTTCTGATCGCTGCTGGAAGAGTCGAATTGGATGAAGCTGATGAGGACGCAGGTTACTGCAAGCTTTTCTCGGAGAATCTGTGTGGCCAAGCTCTAATGTGGTTCACCCAATTAGAGCCGGGTTCGATCAGTAATTTCGACGAACTATCAGTCGTATTCTTAAAGCAATATTCCATCCTTATGGATAAAAGCGTTTCGGATGCCGATCTTTGGAACTTGTCGCAAGGATCTAATGAGTCACTTCGAGTCTTCGTCACCAAATTCAAAGGAGTGCTGTCAAAACTCCCAAGAATCTCGCAGCAATCAGCTTTATCTGCCCTACGAAAAGGATTGCGACATGATTCAAGGTTTAAAGAAGACTTAATACTTCATAAACCAGACACAATTCAGGATGCACTCTTCCGCCCGAACAACTGGATGGAGGTAGAGGACGAAAAAGAAAGTTTTGCCAAAAGAAGTAAGCAAGAAAAACCGGCAATCACCGTCCCTACCAAGAAGTTCGAGCCCAGGGAGAGCAAAGGACCAAGGAAATTTGGGTCGCAACCCTTCAACAGTACCGTCGGAAAGCAATTCCAAGGGAAAGGAAGATCAAACACTTGGGTCCGTGATGAAAGTCTATATTGCGACATTCATAAAGTAACCGGACATTTAACCAAGGATTGCAGCGTTCTTAAAAGGCACCTCGCAGAGCTTTGGGCCAGTGGAGATCTTTCCAAATTCGATATAAAAGATTTTGTAAAGGAATACCACGAAGCAAAAGAAAACTCCAAAGATCAAGATTCCAAAAGACCAAGGTTATCCAACGAGGAAGAACCAAGGAGTTCGAAGGGTAAGATCAATGTGATTCTAGGAGGTTCCAGATTTTGCGGAGATTCGATAAGTTCCATCAAGAAACATAGACGAAATATCCTACTCAAAGCAAGCTTAAGCGAGGAAGTCGATTTTCAAGGTGCATCAATATCATTTAATGAAGAAGAAACGCGGTACCTCGAAAGACCTCATGATGATGCTCTAATCATTACCCTCGACGTTGCCAACTTCGAAGTATCAAGGATCCTTATAGATACAGGCAGTTCGGTCGACTTGATCTTTTTAAGTACTTTAGAAAGAATGGGAATCAGCCGAGCGGACATAGTGGGGCCTCCGTCCCCATTAGTTACATTCACAAGTGAATCAGCCATGTCTCTCGGGACAATCAAGCTACCGGTCCTTGCCAAAAAAGTATCAAAGATCGTGGACTTCGTTGTCTTCGATAAGCCCGCAGCTTACAACATCATCCTTGGTACTCCCTGGATCTATCAAATGAAAGCAGTCCCCTCTACATATCATCAATGTATCAAATTTCCAACGTCAAGAGGAGTGGAAACAATTCGGGGAGATCAAGAAGCTTCACGGACGTGTTATCTAGCTAGCCACCGTATGAAGATTCAATAGCAATTAACGAAGCCCGCAAAAGAGGGACTAAAAACAAAATTTCCTAGCGGGCAGAAGAAAGATGATGTAGTAATTGAAGTGGTGTTGGAAGAAGACAAGCCGGACCGGAAAATTCGAATTGGGGCAACTTTGACTGGCCAAATAAAAGAAGCTTTGATCGAACTCTTAAAGAAAAACAAAACATCGTTTGCATGGTCAGCAGCAGACATGCCTGGTATATATCCAAATATAATTTGTCATGAGCTAAACGTGGACCCAAGCTTCAAGCCGGTGAAACAGAAAAGAAGAAAGCTCGGAGTGGAGCGAGCCAAAGTGGTAAATGACGAAGTGGATAAACTTTTGAAGATAGGGTCCATAAGAGAAGTGCAATACCCGGAATGGGTAGCGAACACTGTCGTCGTCAAAAAGAAGAATGGGAAAGATAGGGTTTGCATCGATTTTACAGACCTAAATAAAGCATGTCCCAAAGATAGTTTCCCGCTCCCACATATAGATCGCCTTGTAGAGTCCACCGCTGGGAACGAGCTGTTAACATTCATGGACGCCTTCTCGGGTTATAATCAAATAATGATGAACCCCGAAGATCAAGAAAAGACGTCATTCATCACTGATAGAGGTATCTATTGTTACAAGGTAATGCCTTTTGGTTTGAAAAATGCAGGAGCAACTTACCAACGGTTGGTTAACAAAATGTTCCACAATCACCTCGGAAAGACAATGGAAGTCTACATAGATGATATGTTGGTCAAATCGTTAAAGAAAGAAGATCATGTTAAACATTTGGAGGAATGTTTTGATATTCTCAATAAATATCAAATGAAGCTGAACCCGGCGAAGTGCACATTTGGAGTCCCATCTGAAGAATTTCTTGGCTACATCGTGACAGAAAGAGGGATTGAAGCCAATCCAAATCAAATTAACGCCTTTCTAAACATGTCGTCTCCAAGAAACTTCAAAGAAGTACAACGGTTGACGGGGCGGATTGCGGCTTTGAATCGTTTTATCTCGAGATCAACAGATAAGTCGTTACCTTTCTACCAAATTCTAAAAGGGAACAAAGGATTCCTTTGGGATGAGAAGTGTGAAGAAGCTTTTGGGCAGCTTAAGGCATACTTAACCACTCCGCCTATACTGTCCAAACCGGAAGTGGATGAAAAACTTTATTTGTATGTATCGGTTTCAAACCACGCGGTTAGTGGAGTCTTGGTTCGGGAAGACCGTGGGGAGCAGAAACCAATTTACTATGTAAGCAAGTCAATGACGGATCCGGAAACCAGATACACAATGATGGAAAAACTTGCACTCGCGGTGGTAACTTCGACTCGGAAGCTGCGTCCATATTTTCAATCCCATCCGGTTGAATTATTAACTAACCAACCACTCCGAACAATACTTCATAGTCCAAGTCAGTCCGGACGTTTGGCGAAATGGGCGGTGGAGTTAAGCGAGTACGATATAGAATTCAAAAGCCGGATCAGTATGAAAGCTCAGGTCTTAGCAGATTTCTTAACCAAGCTACCAATACCTGGAACGATAGAGCATTCGGAGAACCAAACATGGAAGTTACACGTAGATGGGTCTTCAACAAGGCAAGGATCCGGAGTGGGAATCAAGTTGGAGACTCCAACATCAGAAGTTCTGGAACAATCATTCCGTTTGTTATTCAATGCCTCCAACAACGAGGCAGAATACGAAGCCCTGATTGCCGGACTTCGATTGGCGCAAGGAGTTGGAGCTAAGGAAATATTGGCTTATTGCGATTCGCAGTTAGTAGTTAACCAATTTAATGGGGACTATGAAGCCAAAGACTCAAGAATGGAAGCGTACCTCGAAGTGGTGAAGGATCTATCTAAAAATTTCTCAAAATTCAAATTAATCCGCATACCTCGAGGAGAGAATACAACTGCGGATGCACTTGCCGCATTAGCGTCAACATCAGATCCTGAGTTAAAGAGAGTTATTCCAGTAGAATGCATCTCGGAGCGAAGCATTCAAGACAGCAAGGAAACCCTCGTCATTACAAGGTCTCAAGCAGCGGCACGCGACCGTGGCGAACCAGAGATCGAACCGCCACCCAACAAACGGAGGAAGTCAAGGGGATCAAATGCATCTAACAAGGAACCTGTTATCTTAGCTGAAGATGTGATTCCAGAAACAATATTAGAAACCGAACCGTTAATCGAGGAGGATATTCTTGAACCAAACGAACATCCCGAGCCAGAGCCACGAATATTTCACAAGGTTGATCAAATTCCGGCTAAAGACTGGGGGGCTGACTGGAGGGAGCCAATAAAGCACTACATCATGACATGTGAGCTCCCAAAGAATAAATGGCAGGCCAGGAAAATGAAAGTCGTTAGCGCGAAATTTTGTCTGTCAAAAGATGCGTTATATAGACGAGGTGTCAGTGACCCTTACCTATTATGCATTTTTGGGCCCGAAGTCGAAATTGTCATGAGCGAGGTGCATGAAGGATTATGTGGAAGTCATTCATCAGGAAGAGCTATGGCTTTTAAAGTTAAAAGAATGGGGTATTTTTGGCCCACTATGATCACAGATTGTGTTAAGTTCGCCCAAAGATGCAAGCGCTGCCAACTCCATGCACCATTGATCCATCAACCGTCGGAATTATTCTCCTCCATTTCCGCCCCATACCCGTTTATGAGGTGGTCAATGGACATCATTGGACCATTACACAAATCAACTCGAGGTGTACAGTACCTTTTAGTCCTTACGGACTACTTTTCAAAATGGATTGAAGCTGAGGCGTATGTTAGTATCAAGGATTCGGCGGTGAAGACCTTTATTTGGAAAAACATTATATGTCGACATGGAGTTCCATACGAAATAGTCACTGATAATGGACCGCAATTCATTTCACACGAGTTTGATGCCTTTTGTGCGGACTGGGGAATCAAAGTTAGTTATTCTACTCCACGATATCCGCAAGGAAACGGTCAAGCTGAAGCCGCGAACAAGACAATATTAAGCAATCTCAAGAAACGCTTAAGCCATCTAAAGGGAGGATGGTATGAAGAACTCCAACCCGTCCTGTGGGCCTATCGTACAACCCCTAGGCGACCTACAGGAGAAACTCCATTCTCTTTGGTTTACGGCATGGAGGCGGTAGTACCAGCTGAACTCAATGTGCCCGGACTTCGTCGAACAGAAGCACCGTTAAATGAAGAAGAAAATTCAGCAATGCTTAATGATTCACTAGATACCATAAATGAAAGGCGTGATCAAGCTCTAATTCGGATCCAGAATTACCAACAGGCAGCAGCCCGTTATTACAATTCTAAGGTTAAAAGTAGGCCGTTCTTTGTGGGAGATTATGTATTAAGGCGCGTCTTTGACAACAAAAAAGAAGAGGGCGCCGGTAAACTCGGTATTAATTGGGAAGGACCTTACATTATTACCGAAGTGGTTCGGAACGGTGTTTATAGGTTGAAAGACTTAGAAGACAATCCAGTCAAGCGACCTTGGAATGTGGTCAACCTGAAGAAGTTTTATGTTTAGAGCTACATACATTGTTTATGTACATGAACTACGGTGTGGCTTGATCCCGAAATGGGTACGTAGGCAGCTCGGAAACGAGTTCAGCTATTAATAAAAATTTGTTTTATTAAAGGAAAAAGGTTCGACCGTGCGAACAAGTGAAGCAAATAAAAGGTTCGGCTAAGCGAACACACAAGAAATTGGGAATACAACGTTCATTCAAAAGACGGAATGTCCCTCATCGCACACTTCGGACTATGAAAATCTTGTTGACGAGCAGAACACTTCAACTCCTTTACCAGCAAGATCGAGGACCGGCATCATGCAGTCCGGAATTCGAGCAAAGTCTGAAATTCCAAGCTCAATCCACTCCCCGGGGTGAGATTCAAGGATGTGAAGATCTCTTGACACCATAGTAAGCTTGCGTTGCATCCGGTTAATCCTCTTCCGAAGTCTCCTCTTTTCCGACATAAGCTTCCGGTGTTGAAGCTCGAGTGCCTCTATGAATGCCGTCGCTGTTCCTTGGTCTCTGATTGGGAGATCCCTGATCAAAGCACATGGGGCTCGGATCTGAGATCTCAAGAAGCCGCGAAGTGGAGGAGGCTGCCTGTTTGGCTCATTTGGAACATCTTCGCTCACCATTCCGATTCTGGAGAAGTCAGGCATAGATTCTGAACAACAAAGATTGAACTCCATACCTGCTAAAATAAAAAGAGTGGTGAGGAGTAAAGGGAAATTGAAACTATAATTTATAGGAACCCCATATCCTTAGCAAGCTGTGGATTCTATCCGGAGAATGGAGTGATTCGCGGAGAGATTTATGCCCTCGAACAGATCCTGCATTAAAAGACGCATCTCCGAAAATATTTGAAAAGAAAGGAAAGTTGCGAATGTTTCCAAAAATAAAAAAGGGGCCGAAGCCCATTACGAGTTTAAAAATAAGGGAAGAAGTTAAAGAACATTTATGGAAGAGGCTCAGGAACAGGCTCCTTCATCGCCGGTTTAGTCTTCGAAGTGGACGCCTTGTTCTGGGCATCCACTTCGGAACGATCCCGAATGCGTTTCCGACAGGTGCTGGCCTCCTCTTCGTCTACTTCTTCGCTGTCAGATGAAACGGCGCAGACGGGTGCGTTCACGGGACCCGGGACTCCTTTAGCGCGGAGATACATCTGAAGCATCTTCGGGATCTCAGCAACGGAGTCGAAGTTCCGCCACTCCCATTGAAAGGGGTCACTTTCCAAGGCCCGTATCTTCCTCTCCACCCGAGCGATGCGAGCCTCGAGCGTCTGCCTTTTGAGTCCCAGCCGCTGCCTCTCTTCACACAAGCGACGGTGCTTGTCGGCAACCTAGCATAAAGATGAGTGAATAAGACGAAACAAGAAGTTTTTGAATCAAAAACTTTAAATATTTACCTTGTCAATAAAATCGCAAGCCTCTTTCTTCTCCTTTGAAGGAAAGTGAAAGACGGTGTGAGGGAAGAGAACGCCGGCCGGTTCAAAGCCGTCGCCGGACAAGAAAAGTGGGCTGCCGGGATCGATGGGGGCTACTTTTTCGTTTTCCATTCTCGAAATATTTCTCAAGTAAGATTCTAAAATTGTGTTTAAATAAAGCTTAGAAGTAGGTAAGCCTTTAATTATAATGATTTAGGGTTTGTCTTGGAACCATAAATCCAATAATGGTAGTGTGTCCGAATGGTTTAAACCATTTTTGGAAAATCGAGAAAAGGCAGTTATTGCATTAAAGACGAGCCGTTTTCCTTACTTATAAGAAGGGAAAGCGCAACCGTCGCATTAACTACAAAAGTTTCTGAGGCCCAAGCCCAATAAGTTTATCGAGTTGACTAAACCCGAGGTGGGGAACTCGCTTTAAGCCGAGCTCAGTTCTCGCATTCTAAAGAGAAAGGTCTGATCAGCCTAAAAATCTCAAAAGCATAACCACAAGGCCACAAAAGGTTAAAAGCGGACTTTGCAAACCCGCATATAATTTTAACCAAACCCCCTTGGGAACATAACCTAAAAAGGTTTAAAAGCCTCCTCAGGCAAATATCTTGTTCAAAAGAAATGATAAAGCCTCCTTAGGCCAAAAATAAGTTCGAAATTAAGTCTTAAAATTAAAGGGACAACTCCCAATTTAAAGTGGACGCAGCCACTACGGAGTGATATCCACCTCGGACCCCGGCTCAGCAACCGAAGTTTCGTTCACCTCCTTAGCTGGTGCTTGGTCGGGTGGAGCTCTTGGTCCGCCCTCTACATTACAACCATCCTCCAAAGTGACCGCCGGTGCCACAGGTACTTCGGGTGGGACGACATCCTCCGCCTCACTTGAACCTGGGAAGGACAGTCCTAGTCAACTTAAGAAAAAGTGAGGAAAAGGTAGTAAATGTCAGGAGCCAAGCATTACCTGCCCAATCTAGACCCGATTCACTTATAGGAGGCGATTCAGTGAAGAATTCCTCGAAGTCCTGAGGGTTGAAGGTCGAAGTAGGAAGAGCTGCCAAGCGACTCCGCTTTTCAGAAAGATTAGCCGACAGTTCGGTCCTCTCATGCTCCTCGGAGAAATCTGTATCATGGATTTGATCCAGCAAGATCAGGTTGCTCTCGTGCTCCTTGATGTCTGATTCCAAATCAGACCTAGCTTTCTCGGTTTGCATGAATCGGATGGCCCCTTGGATCAACTCCATCCCGCGTCCCTTAACCTCTTTTCTGGCTTTTGATGCCGACCTCGCCAACTCGGAGTCACGCAATTTGGCAATCGCCTTGTACTTCGCGTTAAGCTCAATAAGCTGGTTGTTCAGGGTATCGGCGGTTGATTCGGATTCATGAAGTCTACCCTAAACACCAGAAAGCTCACCCTGGAGTTTGAAATTTTGGTCATACTGGTCTTGTAGCTCCCCTTTTATCTTCGCAAGCTAAGATGATAGACCATCAACCTTGTCCTCCAAATCATGCTTGGAGTCGGTAGAAGAGCGGAGGTCAACTTCGAGATTAGAAAACTTGTCCTTCCACGTGTCGATCTCTTTCTCCCGACCAATGACCAACCCTTCGTAATGTTCGATTATGTCATTGAGCTCGCCGTTCGCCTGTAAACCCGGAATGACGGATCAGTTCGAAAAATGACGGTAAAGTCAGAAATTGAAGCGGAACTAACCCGAGATGAATGATGAGCATGAAGTAGGTATCGTTCACGAATTGCAGAGCGCCACTTGTTGAATTCCGGCAGGATCGCGCCTGACCGGGTTTTGAAGCACCGAAAAACGTTACCTTCTTTCTCCATGGCTACGAAAGCGAAAGAGAAAAGGTCTTAGAAATTCAAAATAAGTACAAGACCAAAAGAATACATGTGCATCGTCATACCTGAGAGCGATTTGATCTGAGGAACAAGAGCAGGCTTTGTCTTCGGAGAATCATCTCGAGACTCAGAACTATCCTTCTGAGAAGTTGCACCCAGGTTCGTCTTCTCACCACTACGTTGAGAAGAAGAAGACATATCAACAGGACGAGGCGGACCCATTGGTTCAGTAGGAGGGGACGATCGAGGAGAACGGTCAATCCGGGCCCTTGACTTCTCTCTTCGCGGAGAAGAACCACTACGGGATGACCGGTCCCTCTTTTTGCGAATTAAATCCTTGAGCGGTTCATTGCTAAAGTCATCCCGGGAAGAACGATGAGAATCGCGGTTAGGAGATTGAAGCCTCCGGGAAGAACGCTCGTCGTGACGTTCACGTCGAGGTGTCAATCTGAAAACAGCGACGGATCTGGCTCCTTCGGTGCTACCGTCGTCAACCAATAAGGTTTTGCTATAATCTTTTTGTCAATGGCGGTCGCAAGGAACGCCTTGTTCTCGTCACAAGCCTCAGCCATCGGCTTGGAGATCATTTTTCGCTGGGCAGTGAGAGCCCGAGCTGACATTCCTTGGGTTGAGGGAGGGGGCGGAAGACGATGAAGATGGTTGGGAGGGCTCATCCTGAGTTTTCGATTGGCTTCTATGAACCGATCGAGAGTGAAAGAATTCCAAAGGGTTTCCCCTTCGAGGATTATTTTGAAGAAGCCAATGAATTCCTCAGTTGGTAAAGTCGGAGCGACGAAAGCTGCGAAGTGAAAATAACAAGTTTAATCAATAGGAATAATAAAATTGGAGGAATGAATGCGACCTAATTTCTACCAGGTTTCGCGGACCACTTCGATGGAAGTAAATCTGATAGACTTCCAATCGAAGCAGGGGTTTTCTTAATCAGGAACCAAGGGTGATGCCAATTTTCATCCTTGTTTGGAAGATGTGAAATGACGTTCCTGTTAGCATTAGGGTATGCCGAGAAATACCCCGTCTTCTTCGATGAACTTCTCACGCTTAGAAGCTCATTCAACTCGGGGACCCCTATGATGTATCCGGCCTCCGCCGCTACTGTTATAATTCCAAGTATGGTTCGGAGAAGATTGGGGGTCAATTGAGGAAGAGCGATCTCGAGAACCGCCAAGTACCGAACTAGGGCTTCGGGAAGCGGGAAAGTTAATCCGCAACCCTTGAAATAAATCTCGTACACACAGAAGTAACCATCGCGATGGTTCTCTGGGGATTCTGTGGGGGCAGCTATTTGTGCTTCCGCCATAATTTCCGGCGGAATCTGGCAAAGCTCTCTCAATCGCTCGAGGGATTGAAGAGTACAAGTGGATCTATAGTGCGGACCAGCAATATCATTAGGGCGAGTGCACTCGTCATTACTAGGGCGCCTATCGTCGAATGACGGAGATTCGGGCCTTTCGGAATCAGAAGTCATCGGAGAATATGAGAAATTTAAAATCCGGCAAAGAGAAAATCGGCAAGGAAAGAGAAGAGAAAATTTTCGATTAATGCGTAAGAGTAAAAGTGATGATGAAAGAAGTTACCTCACGAAAGCTAAGTGATAATGATGGAACCGTCTTGGAAATCGTGGAAGAAGTGGGAAGGTTTTTTCCCGATTTAATAGTAAATAAACGATATGCGGTCATAATGGCGACAGATGTCACGCGACTAAATATGGGTAGCACCGAAATTAAAGGACTGATGGGATCTTGGCGGGAAAATCAGAAGATTCCTCGGAACGCAATCTTTGGTCATTAAAGCATTTAAAGTCCTCCGAATTGGAATAGCACTTCGAAGAACTTGGGGGGCTAATTGTTGGTGTCGGATCCCGCACCAGAAGTCCGAGACCAACCAAAGATTGCCACGTAGTCAAGATAAAGGCCCATAAAAGATAAAGCCCGTCGAATCCATGAGCCAAGGGAACAGTCGAAGTGGTTGTCACCACTTCGAGAATCCGAAGTGATTGCACTGTGACATGAGTTCGGTGTAGAAGACACGGGTAAGTCAGTTCAAGGACACTTGGGCCAAAAAGGCGAGGCCCATGAAGATCAGAGTCAACACAAATTCAAACGTTGAGCATTAAAGTCGAAGAATCAAAACGGACACATTTAAGAGGGAATAATTGTACTTAATTATTCATTTTAATGTCAATTCTCTATGTATAAATATAAAGGCCAATGGCCATGTAAGGGGGATCTTCCTCTCAAGAAAGAAATATATAGCAATTTTCGTAGCAACTTAGAAGTTTTTACATATTCATTTTTTGTCCCTCAAGAATAATCTTTCCTACCTAATAAAATACTTGAGTGTGTGAATCCGACATCCACAGATGACACCACAAGATCACAAGCAAGCGACATCTTGCCAAAACATGTAACTCAGTTATTCTCATGAGCGTAACTCAGTTGCAAGAAGTCAAGAACAGTCACATAGAGATCAATTAGATATCAATTATTTACCAAAACATTAAAATTGATATATCAAAATGAAACTCATAAACCTTCAACAGAAGTTTCACCAAGCTCTTCCTGCAAAAGAAAAAATTCATCGATGTAAATTAAAACTTTACATGAGACAAATACCCAAAACCCAAACACAATGTCACCGTAAATGTCAAATTCGACTTACACGGATGAAGATCGATGAAAAGTGACAATGAAGGATTGAGACAGAGATCGAAGTACTAGACTGAGATTAAGAAAAAACAATAGAGACTGAATCGAACGAGATGCTGAATTGAACGAGAAATTGATACAGATTGAGACTACACATAAGAGGATCGAGATTGACATTCAGAGAACGAGACGAAGATAGATTTGCTACGATTGAATATGAACATACCTGTTGGAGATCGAGAGAAATCGAGAGATATCGACTGAGATTGAGTTGCAGATTGGAGAATTCGAGTGAAATCAAGTGAGATGTGTTGTTGACTGTGAGAAATCGAGAGAGAAGAAGTTTATTTTGCCTTAAGAAAAAAATGAAAAAGTGATGTTTCTTGTTTTAATTTATTTTGCCTTAGCCAAAATTTCACATTTTTCCCTCTTAACAGATTCAATAGCGGGAATTAAACTTTAGTAACCCGAAAATTGGCCGCGTCAATTTCAGCATGTCCCGCTTAAATCATCTATAGCGTTTACAATTCAAAAAACGCTATCTTTAAATCACGATCAAGTCAAACATAGCAGAGACATAAAAACCGCTATTTTTTAGTGCTATCAATACCCACATTTCCTGTAGTGTCAGCTAAAGTAGTCCCTCCTCCCTAGTTTACTTTTTTTTTCACAAATCGTATTATTATAACATCACAAACGTTACAAAAAGATATTACAGTGGAAACATCCACAACATAACTGGGTGATCTGATTAAAATTAAAGTACAAACTTTGAATGCAACAAAGTTTGTACTTTTAATCAAACATCCCTAGTCTACTTAAGCTATTTGAATGCAACAAAAACAAACAAAAAAAGAATAATTAATTAGATAAAGTAGAATATATATATATGAACAAGTTTTAATTATCTATATCTTATTATTTTTAATTATCCGATGGAGAATCATGCACATACATACTATCATAAGATCGATGTTACACTTCATACATATTTTCTTTCTTTTTTAAATGCAAAACTTCATTTAAATTCTTGTTTTAAAAATAAGTTAATTAGATATGATATAATGTCATGTATAGAATTATCGTTTCATAATTTGTCAAGATCAAAAGACAAAAAAAAAAAAAAAACACGAACTTTTTCTTTGTTTGTCAACGATACGAATGTTTTACATGATGATGTATTATGGAGATCGAGTAATGTACTAAGCTAGTAAATTTGATGTGTTATGCAAATTAAAAGAAGCAAAATTTCTTTTTTTACAGTAACGGTTTCGTTAAAGTAACATTGACTATTAAAAAATTTGACACATGTCGGCGAGCTAAAAGCCTCGAACATCCCGCTGGTCTATGAGAACATAAATCTGATGTGGCAAAAAGTCCCCACACGGTTTGCTTAATTGCGGCAATAACTAAGAAAAAGCTCCAAAAGCAAATTTTAATTAGTCAAATAATCTTTTGATTACTACTAAAAGTGATTCGTTTGGTTCTTTTTCTAACATCTAATGATTTATAAAACTTGGTAGTTAGGCTATTAGGTGTCGCGAATTCTTTTTATTCTAAAACTTTAATGGAGTCGGTTATCAAATTATTTGTATCCATCCTTTTGTAGGATATACAAATATAGAATGAATAAAAGATTCGAAAATGTTGTATGGGTTTTATAATAGTGTGCTTGGGGTTTTAAAACAGTGTTTTACTTCTAAATATCTTTTATGAAATCATAATTCTGCTGACTTAATTTCATAGTGCTCCTTGCCAAAGTTCTGCCGTGAAATCGTAATCACCATACAATATGATAGTGCTAGAATTTGATAAATTTTTAGTAATTACAAAGTAGATGTTATTATTAGGGTAAATCTAGGCTAATAGGCATTAATCATTCAGATTGTTATACATGATGGGTGTTGAACTCACAAAATGTTTACCAAACATATTTTACATACAACATTTGTTTCACATAAACTATTAATCTATCAATGTGCATGGATTCGTGAACTTGGTAGAGTGAGCTCACATCTATTGTATAATTTGGTTAGTGAGGTTTCGTTCTGGAAAAGCTCATGGATTTGATTTTCGGGTTGCTCTCACATGACGGAAAAGGCGTATGTGGTTGAGGACTTTGAGTTATCTGCCGTTGACGGCCCGGTCTCGGACGTCCAGTGAAAGGCTTCTAATGTTATCAGTCTTTCGTAGTTAGGCTTCTTCTTCTGTGCGCTCGCCTTTCAGCTCCAACAACAAATCCGGAATGAACAATCGAAATCGTCTTCGCTTCATCTAACTCCTTTAGCTTCGTGCTTTGGTCGAGTAGATGGACCGAGTTCTAGTTATGGTTTATGCTTCCATGTTTTTAACTTTTTTGCTATGGGACCATCTCTTTAGGTCTATGATCATCGATTGTAAACCTAAACATTTTTCATTTTTATGAAATATTAACATTTTTAGCAAAAAAAAAAAAAAAAAAATGTGCATGGATTCTCGGCACTTAGGTATACTGTGGCCATCATGTAGTTTATTGTAATTGGTATTAGGTTTTGTAATGACAAATGGAAGGAATTTTATGAAAATGATTTAAACGAATTATCCACTAGCTACCAATAATATCTTAGTTATTATTAACCTAAAATCTAAATGACTAGAGACACCACACCAACCTTATAATATATTGTATCATAACAAATAACCAATTGCATAATAGTTTTCTAATTGTTGTTATCCCTTCTAAATCATCTTGTGAATGCACATACGTCCAAAGCAGCCATACTTTGACGGAGAAATAATCGACATCTTCTGAATAATAACAATAATAATTTCTAGAACAAAGACCTAAATAAGTAAACCCGTGATAGAGAAAATTGAATGTTGGAAACCAAAAATAAAAAATCCACTAAATTTTTACCGGCAACGGCCAAATGTCATTAAATTAAAGTGTAAATAGCTTCACGATCACAACCGATACGATCAAGAACCACCGACTCTTCCCTTAACCACCTCTACTTTTTATTTTATTTTTTTGCATAATTATTATGTAACTGCTTCTTTTATTATAAGTTGTTATTTAATAAAAAGAAGAAGTAGGATACACCAAACACTAATTAATGATAATTAATTTTAGTATTGACATTATGTCTGTTTCTGTAGAATTTGTTGATATTGATTTTTCTCATATCCAAGGTTTAAAAGCTGGCAATTTCTTTCTTCTTTATTTAGCGTCGAAATTATCATACCTTTGACCATATATACCAAATATGCAAATTAAGAGGAAAGAGCTAGTGGTGGACAATGAGAACCACTGATGATAAACACGAGAAACAAATAAAGAAAAGCCAAAACTATGCACAATAATACTTTTTGGTAAAGACACCTTTAGAGCAGCATTAACGGTGGTATCTTAAAAATATCTTAGAATTAAAATTGATTAAAAATAATCAAACCAACAAAATTAATCTAAGATTTGTCTCTTAGTTAGGATGTTTTTGTTAGTTTAAGATGTTGATACGTGTCACTGTGTAACAGGTTCAAAAAACAAACAAAAGGAGAATTTTTTTCTTCTGTATGTTTTAATTTTTTTCTTCTGTATGTCCTTAGAGCAGAAAAGATGTTGATAAATTGTATCTCATCTATGTTTTAATTTTTTTAATTTATAACTATTATTAAATTTTCTATAATTATAAATTTTATTTTTGTATTAATATTTGTTTTTCTAAGAACCACATGTTAAGAACCTACCATTAATCACACAAAAATCTTCACCCAAAAATACTATCTCTTACTTATCACTTTTACAAATATATTACTTAAATATTCCTAAGATTTATTTCTAAGATATTACCAATAATCATGCTCTTAGCCCATAATCAATACTCTATCTTCTTTTGGGACTATATTTATAATCTCCACATAAATAATCACATTCTTTTTTTATTTATACATACATTTCAAAACAATGTGGAATTTAAATGGCATAATGCGGTGTGTCTATTACTAACATAAAAACAGTGTTGTTTGTATATTCCTCTTCAATGGTTTTCGAAGTTTTAGAGAGAAGTGAAAAATATAGAACTTCTCATTTTGACTATACATATATTAAATTGCAGAATGGGAAAATCACAGATTATATTTTCATTTTGCATATGACATAACTTTTAACTATGCACCCAAAATGATTGATTCTTGTTGATTAGCAGCCTAGACTCAATCAATTTTTCATCGAATATTTGATTTCCCAAAACATAGCACAATATCATTGGATTTCGTCTTCGTAAAATTGATGATAAAATTAGTCGACGAAAACCAATCAAATGAAAGTGAAATATAGAATACCAAAACCCAATACATTGTCCAAAAAATTATAAATATAATTTGATTATCAACAATAAGATCCTCTAGTGTTGATAATCAAATACTTAGATGGATGGATATAATTTCTTTTTAACTCTACTGTGTTAATACAATTTATACTCAATTATCCGCAAGTATTTTTCTGTGTACAAATCTCCAAGAATTAGAATGGTATGACTATTAAAGGTTCATGTTAATACTTGTTTTAATTGCAATACCTTAAAAACATTATTATGTTATATATCTCAACTCTAAAAATAAATCCAGTCAATTTGTCACACTTCTAACATGATTTCGAACTTTTAAACAACTAAAAAAGTAGTATATATATATTTGTGAATTTTTTTTATAAACCGATTTAAGTTGTAAACCTTTATTTACTTCCACTCGAAATCAATTCTTCTTCATTTCTAAATAAAATCTTATATTTAAAAAAGATGGTGACCTACAAATAATTGATCAAAAAATGGTACCACAACTTTAACTTCTAAAGTTGATATATATCTCATAATGGGCTTATATTATATGTGATTTGGTGAAGAAACAAATATCATAAAATAAAAACTGAGCAGCTTAAGATTGACCCATTTTTTTAAATTAAAAAAAAAGAAGTATATAACGTATACTTTGCAAACTACGAAGACGCTCCATTCCAAAAGCAAACACAAAAATCGAATTTTTATATCTTTATTTTATTTTTTCATAAAAACATTAATCAAATAATAACAAAATAAACAATTTCAAAAAAAAAAAAAAAACGAATAAGTGTAGGCCTGAGCTGTGTTTGAGCTGTCTTCTCTTTCATTTAAATCCCCACACTCACTCTCTCTCTCTCCCTCACACAAACCTCTCCCAACTTTTTCATTTCCCATTTTACCCTTCTTCCTCCTTCGAATTTTCAAACCTCTGCCACTCCTCTCGCAGATGTTTCGTATCGTGAAATGAAGAACAACACCACTCAATCTCTCCTCCTCCTTCTCTTCTTCTTCTTCTCCGTCACCGAAATCTCTCATTCTCTTTCGATCTCATCCAATGCTCGTCTCTCCGACACCGAAGTCAGATTCATCCAACGCCGTCAACTTCTCTACTACCGCGACGAGTTCGGTGACCGCGGTGAGAAAGTAACCGTAGATCCATCACTAATCTTCGAGAATCCACGGCTTCGAAGTGCTTACATAGCTCTACAAGCTTGGAAACAAGCTATACTCTCTGATCCTAATAATATCACTGTTAATTGGATCGGATCCAATGTCTGTAACTACACCGGAGTTTTCTGTTCACGAGCTCTTGATAACCGGAAGATCCGTACCGTCGCCGGAATCGATCTCAATCACGCCGATATCGCTGGGTATTTACCTGAAGAGCTTGGTTTGTTAACAGATCTAGCTTTGTTTCATGTTAATTCGAATCGATTCTGTGGAACTGTTCCTCACAAGTTCAAGCAGCTTAAGCTTTTGTTCGAGCTTGATCTTAGTAACAATCGATTCGCCGGAAAGTTTCCAACGGTGGTTCTTCATTTGCCATCGTTGAAGTTCTTAGATCTCCGGTTTAATGAGTTCGAAGGAACTGTACCGAAAGAGCTTTTTAGTAAAAATCTAGATGCGATTTTCATTAACCATAACCGGTTCCGGTTTGAGTTACCGGAAAATTTTGGTGATTCTCCGGTTTCGGTTATTGTTCTTGCGAATAATCATTTCCATGGTTGTATTCCGACGAGTTTGGTGGAGATGAAGAATCTTAATGAGATTATTTTCATGAATAATGGTTTGAATTCTTGTTTACCGGCGGATATCGGAAGTTTGAAGAACGTGACGGTGTTTGATGTTAGTTTTAATGAGCTTGTTGGTCCGTTGCCGGAGAGTGTTGGTGGTATGGTGGCGGTTGAGCAGTTGAATGTGGCTCATAATCTGTTGTCTGGGAAGATTCCGGCGAGTATTTGTCAGCTTCCGAAGCTTGAGAATTTCACTTATAGTTATAATTTCTTTACTGGTGAAGCCCCTGTGTGTTTGAGGTTGCCTGAGTTTGATGATCGGAGAAATTGTTTGCCTGGAAGACCTGCTCAGAGATCTTCACGGCAATGTTCAGCTTTCTTGTCACGCCCGCCGGTGGATTGTGGATCTTTTGGTTGTGGTCGTTCTGTTAAACAGTCTCCTCCTATTGTAGCGTTACCGCCGCCGCCTCCGCCATCGCCGCCATTACCTCCAACTGTCTACTCTCCTCCGCCGTCACCTCCTGTCTACTATCCTCCGCCGTCACCTCCTGTATACTCTCCTCCACCGCCGCCCCCTGTCTACTCTCCTCCCCCACCACCACCACCGCCGCCTCCTCCACCACCAGTCTACTCTCCTCCTCCGCCGCCGCCTCCTCCACCAGTCTACTCTCCACCTCCACCACCACCGCCGCCGCCTCCTCCACCACCACCAGTTTATTCTCCACCTCCACCTCCACCTCCGCCTCCACCACCACCAGTCTACTCTCCCCCTCCTCCACCTCCACCTCCGCCGCCACCAGTCTACTCTCCCCCTCCTCCACCTCCACCTCCGCCGCCACCACCAGTCTATTCTCCTCCTCCGCCACCTCCTCCACCGCCACCACCAGTCTACTCATCCCCTCCACCACCGCCAGTA
>NW_003302553.1:11781855-11798062 GCF_000004255.2 Arabidopsis lyrata subsp. lyrata | reverse complement strand
ATATACTCATCCCCACCTCCACCGCATCACTCACCACCGCCTCCACATTATTCCCCTCCTCCCCCACCTCCTTGTATCGAACCACCTCCACCTCCTCCTTGCATAGAATACTCACCTCCTCCTCCACCGGCAATCCATTACAGCTCTCCGCCGCCACCATCCGTCCATTACAGTTCTCCACCGCCACCATCAATCCATTACAGTTCCCCACCGCCACCGCCACCGCCACCGCCAGTCCATCACAGTTCTCCTCCACCTCCATCACCTGAATTTGAAGGGCCATTACCGCCGGTTATCGGAGTATCCTATGCATCTCCTCCACCACCACCCTTCTATTGATTCTTTCAGAGGTAAACCCCCAAATATCAAAACGATGTCGTTTCCATTACTTTAAAAAGATTGAAAATTCAGAAACCAGACTTCGTCCATAGATTATTTACAGAGATCAAAAAGATTTAAGCGTGATCAAGATTGTCTAGAAGATTTATTCGATGAAAATAAGAGAGAAGAAAAAAAAAAGAGATTATTAGAGTTTCCAGGAAAAAAAATGTTTGTATAGAGGATGATAAAATCGGGAGCAACATCTTCTGCTCTAATGTTTTTCTTCATTTGTGTCTTTTTTTCGATTAATTTTATTTTTATTTTTGTGTTCTATTTTTAATTCAGAGTTCCTAATTTCGTAGTGAAAACTCGACCACATTTTTCTCTTTGGGGTTTGTGTTTGATCTATTAGAAAGATCTTTAGGCTGTTACATTTTTTTTTGTTCCTTCTTTGCTTTCACCATCTACCGATTTGAGCCATAAACAATAACATTCATAGTTTGTCAATAGTGCGAAGAAGAGAAGAAGAAAATACATATTTTTGTGTTCAAAAACTACATATTCAAAAAAAAAAAAAAAAAAAAAAAAAACTACATATTCCTCAACTTTAATAAAGATATTTGATTGACTATATATATACTGAATTAATAAAGAGTCAATTAGCTGTATGCTAATTATTTGAGAAATAATTAGCTTGTACATACAATTTTTATTCTTTGCAAAACAAGAGAGAGAAATCTTTAGTTTTGAAAAAATCGGACGAACTTACTCCTGGAATAAGACACATGTATATTTCCCGATATATCACTATATATCATGATATATAATCAAAAAGAGAATGGTTAGAAAAACCAGAAACTGATGTTGGATCATAAAAAACCAATCAATCTCTATGACGACTATGCAAAGATTCCTCCAAATCAAGATCAACACCAACACGATTCAAGACATTATCTTCCACTTATTCTCAAGTTCCTTAAACATCTTAACATCAAACTTATGACTCTTAAACAACTTCCTCTGCCTAGAAAGAAACAACCTTTTCATGAAATCTTGATATGTTGGGTCTCTTGAAGTCATCAAGAAATAAGCATAACCCACAATAATCCCAGTAGCTGTAGTGAAAAACGTTATTTGTTCTTAGCGTCGTCGGTTGACGGTGTCTCAAATCATCTCTAACAGAAGCTCAATAATAACGAACGACACCCAAACATACGACGTCTCTATATCGAAATTTTTTTAAGGTTTATTGAGTTCATTTTAATCAGAAAAATGCGACGAGTTTAATGAATTCAAAATATCGTAATTTTAGATGCAATCAGTTTCACAATTAAGAAGAATCATTTGTTTGGGGTTATCATAAAGTAAAGAAAAAAGAAAAAGAAAAAAATAAATAATAAAAGTAAAGAGAAACAAAGAAGGAAGGAAGAAAGAATGAAGTGTTTGATTTTAGGGGTATTTTAGTTTTTTTATCATGTTTTCAGTTGATCATTTATTTACAGGTTTGCCACTTCTCCATTGACTTAAATACTTCTCAGTCTTAGGGTATGTAGTGTAATTACTCATTAATAAATGGTGAGCTTCACGTGGGAAGGAAATAGACCTATTTTGGATTCAAGTAAAAAATCAATTTTAAAATAACGAATTAAAAAATAACAGAAAAGTGACCGAGTACAATAACTGTTATTAAAAATTTACACTAGGTAACATTGTTTTAAATTTTAACATGTTGCATCCATGATTAACTCCTAACCAATATACTAATTAGTAATAACAGAAGAAGTGAGGAATAAAAGCCTTGATTAGCGCAAAGATTTTTTTAGAAAAGTGCTATTGACTTATTGAACTTGAAAATAATTATATAATTCAGGCTTGTTTGAGCGGTTTGAATCCTTAATTTGTGGGTCTCATTTTACCATTTTCTCTTTTTTTTTATATATTAACCTTTTTTGCTGTCTTGAAAATTGAAATTGTGATATTTAAAAGAAAAAAAAAAAAATAGAGAGACGGTAGAATTTCTGCCGACAAAAGAGAAATATTTGTATTCGTCAATTCAACGATTTCATGCGTCATTTCCTTTACCTTTTTTCATATTATTTACATTTTAAAAATATATTTCGTTGTAATATAATTGTACTTTTACGAGTTACATTGATTTTTTTAAAATATTATAATTTCATTTTTTTGTGTCACGAGTACTCACGACTTTCTCTTTTGAGTGATAAGAGAGGCCCATTATAGTATAGATCGAAATATCTGGATTAGCCCAAAATGCCGGTCTAACCGGAATTGTTCTGACAGGAAAACAAATGTCCTATGCTAAAACTTGTAGCTCTTTGTGAGAAATATTATTCCAAATGGATTCTTATAGTTCTTATAAACTCAATAATGGACATATATATGTAAGGATTAATCTAAGGAAAACGATAAGAAAAATAATTGAGCGAAGAAGTGTCCTGCATCTGAGGGATGCGGGTAGTGTTTGGAATAATCATTTTTTTAGGATGATTTGTTAGCATTCGATTATAAGACATCATAGGAAGTTCGATTATATAATCGTTTAATTATCCAACTACTCAGGCTTTTGTTAATTCTATAGCGAATGTGTTTGTAGCTAGTTTTGTCAACAACATTCGTGATGGATTTTTGAATTCAGATGGTGACACATCGAAAACATGACACTAACCACTAGAAAACATGTTTTAGATCCTTTTGTTTTCATAAGAGAAAAATATCTTTTAAACTGTTTAATTCTGTTGGCAGTATGATGTATTTGATAATTCATTTAACAAATAAAAGAGAACAAGTCATTTTGATGAATACTTTTTTAGTTTTTTCCTTCAAAATGTGACTATTAAATCTTACATTTTGGTATATTTTAGTTTTAAAATATAACTTTATTTCATAATCGTTTGCTATTTCTAATATAATCTAAAATTATTCAATATTTATACGGTTTATTTTAGGAATAAGTTGCAATATAGTACGTTTTTTAAACTTAATATGGAAAGTAGTACTGATACTATTCAAAATTGGAGAATCATCAGTTTACTTTTGTTTGTGAGATACACGAGATGTGAGATAGCAAATATGAGATGTGAGATAGCAAATATAGTGGGGTAAGGAAGGGAGGGTGGAAATTACAATAGAGGACTTGATTGTGTTTAAGAGAAAAATATAGTGGGATAAGAAAGAGAAACGTGGGTCCTGAATTTTTTTTACTTTATTTTCTTTTATTTATTATCTCATATTCCTTCAATGTCTCATAATTAAAATGCTCGTTAGTGAATTTTGTTTTTTTTTTAATTTATCAGATTCATAAAAATCTATATTTTTTTCTCTATCATTTGGTATGCATTTTGTTTGATAATTTTTTTAAAAATTATATTATATACCACTGTACACAAAAATGGCTGTACAGACATAGAGCATTGTACAGAAAAATGGCTGTACAGATATAAACCACTGTACAGGATGATACATCTGTACAGAAAGATACAGCTGTACAGAAAGATACAGCTGTACAGAAGGTAGAATTTTTTTTACTTTCTTTTCTTTTATTTATTACCTCATATTCCTTCAATGTCTCATAATTAAAATGCTCGTTAGTGAATTTTGTTTTTTTAAAATTTATCAGATTCATAAAAATCTATATTTTTTTTTCTATCATTTGGTATGCATTTTGTTTGATAATTTTTTAAAAAATTATATTATAGACCACTGTACATAAAAAATGGATGTACAGATGTAGAGCACTGTACAGAAGAATGGCTGTACAGATATAAACCACTGTACAGATGTAGAGTACTGTACAGAAGAATGGCTGTACAGATATAAATCACTGTACAGATATAAACCACTGTACAGATGTAGAGCATTGTACAGAAGAATGGCTGTACAGATATTTCCTTCCATATGTTTAAAACGAGTTCATTCTTTTAAGTTTAATAAAATATCATATATTAGAATTCAAGCGCACCAACAATACAATTTCTAAAATTTATCTCCCAACATATTTCAAATGAATGTCTACCCTAACCAAAAAGAATTACATCCCAACCAAAAGATATAAACTACTGTACAGAAGGATACATCTGTACAGATATAAACTACTGTACAAAAGGATACATCTAGAATGAAGTTAGAGCACATATAATTATATATTTAAGTGTACAAATATGAAACCGAAAAATAGACACTTCTCTAAATTTTATCTCCCAACATATTTCAAATGAATGTCTACTCTAACCAAAAAGGAGCAAATCCCAACCCAAAAGATTGCATATTACACATTTTATACAGAACAAACATGATGGATATAGTCTTTCATCCAAAAAAACACTTTTAACACAAAATTATACTTCATTACGATAGATCATTACACAAAGTTCTGAAATTTCTACTTTGCATAAAGCCTCACTTAATCGAATTAGCTATCAATTATTAGCATACATGACAAATAATGAACATACATTTCAAATTTTTTGTTAACAAATAATTTAGATATGAAACATATTGTTTATATTTCATTGCTTGTGATATTTGTTTATTGAAACCGAAAATCATATATACTTGAATATAGATGCCTTAAGCTTTACTTCTAAGATTATAGACCCAAAGAAAATAAAGAAAAGAAAATAAATAGAGTTCGTGACCTATAGGCTAATTGAATAAATGCAAACGGAATAAGTGCCATTAGTGTTAATTACGAACACAACAAATCATGGGATTATGAGCAAACTTACGACCGAACCAACATCGACTCATGGATCGGTAAGGGCAATCTCCCTTGTCCATTCACACGGGTCGCTCTCTCCAATCTCACTCTCATCCCTAACCACACTCTCGGTCGTCTTATCCAAGAATGGTGTGTCGATAATCGCTCTAACGGTGTTGAACGTATTCCTACTCCGAAACAACCGGCAGATCCAATCTCCGTTAGGTCTCTTCTCAGTCAAGCCTCCGCAATTCCGGAACTCACGCCTCTGTTCGCTCACGCGCCGCCGCCATTTGTCGTTTGAGAGAATTAGCTAGAGATGAGAAGAATCGCGTTTTGATCGCTGGTCATAACGCGAGAGAGATTTTGGTGAGGATTTTGGTTTTATTGCATATGACGGAGACAGAGTGTGAAGCTCTTGCGTCGGGTCGGGTGTATGACCCGGTGGTTGTTTGATTCTTCGATTGAAATTAAGGTTAACGGCGCCGCGTTGATTGAGATGGTGTTGACCGGATCGAAATTGATGGATCTAAAACTGATAATTTCTGGATCCGATTCAATTTTTGAAGGCGTTCTCGATCTTCTCAAGATTCTTATTTCATCGCGGCGAGCTTTGCAGATCGGAATCAAAGCGATTTTCGCTCTCTGTCTCGTGAAACAAAAGAAACATCTAGCGATCTCCACCGGAGCTCCGGGAATTTTAATCGACCATGGCGGATTTCGATAGGTGTGATGCTGAAACTGTGAGCATGCTTTGACAGTGCGTGAGCATGCTTTGACGGTGCCGCTAATGGTGAAGGCGAATCTGAGGGAGAGAAGAAAAGCTTTAGTTGGGTTGTTGTTGGTTGAGAAGAGATTGATCGAAGGAATGATGGAATCTGATGCTGGGATAGAGAGAAAAGAGAAGGTTATTTTTTTTATGGATTAAGAATGGCAACAATAATATGAGTTTCTCCGGAGAAAGAAGAAACGACAAAAGTACAATATAGAGTGGCATGAAACCGTAAATAATTGAGTTTTTGAGTGGCAAAAGAGGGCTCACAAATAAGTCAACAGGTACAAACTGGGGAAAAAAGTAATTGTAAATAGTAACTGTATTACTTTTCCAATTATGTTTCACAAACGTACTATATTCCCAACAAACCCTTTATTTTATGACTTTTCAAAAAACTTTTAAGTACTGAATTAGTTCTTATCCTTGTTTGAAAAATCGCTAGGCGCTAGTCGGGCGTTCGGCATGGGCCTAGCGATTAATCGGAAAATCGGATTAAAATCGGGGATTAATCGGGGATTAGTTTTAGGGTTATTTAAATATTTTTAAAATATATTAATTCAATATTGTTTTCAAAATTACAGTAAAAACAAATTTTTATGATTTTTATTAAAATTTGAACACAAGTTATGTAAAACATCACAAACTCCCAATTCAAATGATTGAATAACAAAAATAAAATGTTTTTTTATACTTGCAATCTAAAAAATAATCGGGGTATGTAAGATTAGGCGGAAAATAATCGGATTAGGCGGAAAATAATCGGATTAGGCGGAAAATAATCGGATTACTGATTTTTTAGGGGATTAGTCATTAATCGAGGCGAAGAGGGTGGGCCTAGCGATTAAGCGGGGAGTAATCGGAACTAGGCGGAGATTTTTAGAATAGGGGTTCTTATATAAGTTTCATCGTATGTACTTTCATACAGTATTATCTTTCATACTTACAAAAAATATATAGATTTAAGTGGATGAATTTTAAGTTTAACGAGGACCGACAAAATGATGATATTTTCGCTGGTGGGGCTGACAAGTTCCTACTGTTTTTCTTGTTTCGCATATGAATTACCTCACCTCTCCTATCACTTCCAAAATCTTAATGGAATTCAACTAGGCAAAATAGAATTCTACATTTCTACTATATGTTTTCCAACGTGTAAAATAAGTGAATCTAATGTAGCAGAATGTAGCAGAATGTAGCAGAATGTAGCAGAATTTAATGCTCTTTATTACACTTGCAACTTGCAAGTATTTTCAAGCCCGTAACCTTTTCATATTTTGTATTCTTGGATTTTAATGGGTGAAAAGGATATTTAAGGCTTGGGAAAATAGTAACAATGTGGGTTTTTTAACTTATTTGTAGATAAATTTACCGTTTTCTTAAAATTACATAGAAACATAAGTTAAATTTACCGTTGTCTTCAATGTTTTGTTAGAAAAAAATCCAATTGTGTCTATTGTGAAGTAGACCTTGACCAATTGCCGACTACCCTAATCATTTTCCAATCTTTTTTGGGTTTCCATCGTTTTCTTTACGTTTGAAAAGAAAGTTATACTAATAATATTGGAATGTATTAAATTGGTGTTAAAGATTTGGATAGTAGATTTGGATAGTATCTAATTCATTCATTCTCTTGGAGAAATGGATGAATTGCGCATCTTTCGAGACATACTGCTTTGATCTGATAAAATGACGACATTTATATTATTCTAGCATTCTTTTTCCAAGTCACTTGGTGAGATTATTTACTAAATGAGAAATTTTACATTTTATATTTTCTCTATTCTCTGATTTTTGTAACTGCAAGGTTGATTAGTTGGTCCCGACAGAAAATAATTGGGTATCTATACAAGGTAACCATAGAAGAATCGATAATTAATTGACACATATTCTATACTAGTGAAATCCTAAACCCTAAACCCTAAACCCTAAACCCTAAACCCTAAACTCTAAACCCTAAACCCTATAGTCCTATTTGTTATTAAGAGAGAGATAGTAAGGAGCAGATGTTGTGTGTGTCAGAATTGAGATATGAGATCTTATCTTCCTCAAGATTTCAGTTTCGAAATTTCGTTGGAAATAAAATGATTTTTTTTGGAAATAGCAATGAATCATGTGAAACCGATCGAAGAGTTGAGTTGTGTCTAATAGGCTCTATATCAATCGCTTTATTTTTCTCTACCAAAAGTCATCATATTTACGATTATACAAAGTTCTCATCTTCTCCGAATATATATCATCTCTCTTATATATTTTTTTTCAGTCGCCGCTTAAGTGTTAGTTCGTCAGAGTAAGTTTCACCACTCCCTCTCTTTTGTTTTCAATCATTTTGCTTTTGTTAAGTTTTAATTGATTTTTTTTCTCGCAGATGGAAGATCTGGACCTTCTTCATTGGCTTATTGCTGCAGATAAACAACCTCTTGGGGAGAGGGTTAATGTGTACCATAAGATGAAAACCTTCAAAGACATCACCGACTCGCTAGATGAGGACAAAATTCAGTTAGTCAGAGATTCGTCACTCGGAGATTTGTTAGATTTTTCGAACAAATCCGCTTGGTCCGCCAGTGATCTTCCTAATTACGATAAATCTTCCAGTGATCTTCCTAACAAACTGTTCCCTTCAACCATGTCTACACTACTATTTTTGTTACCCTAATATCTTTGTTATCATGCTATCATTGTTACCTTGTTCTCATTTATAGACATCTATCATTGTTACCCTGTTAACTTTGTTACCAAGCTATAATTGTTACTTTGTTTATTTTGTCTCCTATATTAATTACCCATCCAATAACTTGTTCTATACATAGTATCACTTAATCCATTAATCTTACCAGCTTCATGTTACATTTAAGATGGTTGGTGTATATGATTTATCAATTTTACATTACTTACCTTATTCGATAACTAATGTATTATGCCAATAACTATATACATTTTCCGTAAAACAACTGGTATCGTGCTAACATATTACTATTACAACTTCATTTGGTCCATATGTCATATTATTTTTTCTATTTATAATATTCGGTAACTAATACTGACAATCAATAACTATTTTTTTTTACGCTAATAACATTCTTACCTTAACATTGTGATTAATAGTATTAACCCAGTTTAGGTGCCCCTCTTACTCTATTATAGAATTGTTATTGTATATGTGATTAGTCTCGTGTATTAATAACACCCAGATAACTTGTTAACTTAATCTTTTCATAGTACTATCATTTTTTCAATTGATCTTATCAGCTACTTAATATATTTACTAGGTAACATTTCTGAATGTTGGATAACTATATTATTACCTTCATAGTTGGTTGTTGTATATGATTATATCAATTTTTATGTACTTAATTATTGACTAATAATTAAATATTAACTGGATGGGTCGGCGCAATCTTTCGTTATCTTTGCCACAGAAATATCGCAAGCATTTAATGCTCAGATTTTGTTTCGCTAAACTCTTATTTTGTTAGATATAGAGGTGATAGGGGTGATTTGGTAATTTTCCAAAACTACAGAAGAGAGAGAATTAAATATGTAATTATGCTTCCCAGATCTTATAATATATATTCTTCTATGGTTTTATATTTCGTTCACCTAAAATAATTCAAGTTTCTTATTTTTTTTAATTTTTATTAGTTTTTTCAAACGGTTCCTACTAAAAATAATTATAAATTTAAACAATTACTAGATTTTAACCCACGGTACACCGCGGGATGATTTAATTTTAAAGTTAGTATAAAAATATTTTGTAAATTGTATCTCCTTATAACATATTTATTTATATTATAGTTTACAATTGTTATTAAGTAACGGTATACCACGAGTCCACGAGATAATTATTAATAAACTGAGGATTTAACCCGTATTAAAGCGGTATATAAATATTGATTCAAATTCGTCCGCCATATAAATCATTTCCGAAATATAACCCGTTCCGTAATTTCTTAACCCGTCCTGTGATTTGTATTAAAAAAATAAGGATTAAATCCGTATTGAAGCGGCGGATTAATGATATTTTAATCTTTTTATTATTGTTGATTCAAAAACCCGTCCCGCCAAACCCATCCCGCCAAAAAACTCATTTATTTTATTAATGTTCTTATTTATGATATGATTCTGAATCATTGTCTAAATATTTTAATCGATGTAGAACGTTGAACACACATTTTCGTCAATTGGATAATATATGTCCGTTTTTAAAATTTCGAATCACAGTATATGCAGAAAAAAAATTGATTTTTTTTTTTTACTTTATGTATTATATGATGATTGAAAACAGTTAAAAACAAATCAAACAAAGATGATAGGAGAATCATAATTATAAATCTTAATCAAATCTTCTAAAAATCTAAATTATTAAATATGGAATATCCGGTGTATGAGTTGGGTTAAATATAACCCGACCCAACAAATTTTTTGTGAAGAAATTTTTAAAATGGGTCGGATATCCGATATACCCGAAAGCTTTTTTACCCACCCATCACAAAAAGTGCTGCGATTATACTAGTATAGATTAGTAATTGTGAATCTTCTATTCGCTGGTTCAAATGACATCTGGAAAGAGACCATATAAAATGCTCTAGTCCAGAAGCTTTTAGTTCTTCAAAAAATAATTGTGAATCTTACATGCGTGATTGTAAAGTGATTCGTATTTAAGACTTAATTCAATAAATGACTAAAAGTTGGACAAATTACGTTTTAACTCCTACCACATGTGTTTGGTACTTAGTTATGGGCATAACATTAATGTATCAATGTACCTATGAAATCAATATAGTATGTCACGGGAACAACACTAAAGTAAGAATGGCATGGCAAGAGCCAACCATTGCATATATCGCAGTATGTCTTCAAGACTCCATTCTCTTCGTTGTGGCTTCATGCGTATGATCCAATGTGGTTGAAGAAAATTTCAAATGAGATCCAAATGGAGTCTTAACCACCTTTTAAATTTGACACTCCAAATGTTCTATGTACCTTCTCAAATTAGTTCTCTTGAGAGAGTGTTAACATTCTTTTAAGACGATCATTTTCGATATCCAAGTATCCTTTTCGTTGGCCCTAGATCTTTCATCTTAAATTCTTGGCTTAACAATTAGCATCTCCTTTAGACACTTGATTTCAGACTTGCTTCTGGCTTTAATGAATTCATCGACATATAAGAACAAAGAGATGAACTGCCTTATTTCAAACTCTTTCATGTAAAACACACGAGTCATTTTACTTATGCTGAAAAGTGAAACCTTTCTATGTCATAAACTCATGGAATCAATTTAGTTGGAAAAAAATTCCATTTAGTTTGAATAAGCCCAAACTAAACCTTGTTCACATTATAATGACCCATTTAATGAAATATTAAATATGGCCCAACACAAAACGTTTAGGGTTTGTTCGGCTAAAAATCATTTTTTGATTTCGTAAGCTGTTTTCTATTCATCAAATATAGTCTCTAATTTTTTATGTTACAATATTCGAAAATTTTCATATTAGTATCCAAACATTTATCCCATAGAATCTATCTACTAGAAGAATATATAAGATTAAGAAGATGGTATGATTTTCTTCTATTCCCAAAGAAAGTCTAGTATTGATCAAATTAGGCCCAATTTAGATTTGGTCAATTATGCTTAAATGGACCATTGGCCCATAGTTAACAGACCCAATAAATTGGCTTGGAATGAAGCACTGAATAGTCTGAATTACTGATCTTATATTATATGAACTTTTATCAGATTTTCATTCTTTCAAAGAAACTTGATCTATTCTCCGTAACATATACCCAAAGTAATTAAAGAAACTTGTTGTGTGTGTTTATTAGTTGAGCAAGACAACTTCGAAAAATAACGCATCTGTCCCGCATGATAATCCAATCAACTGCTCTTTCTTACACAAAATTGTGTCGTCTGATTTTATTGACCAGACTAATTAACTCAAATCTTGAATTTTAGAAACACCCTTAAACTAAGGTTTAGAGTTTAAAAGATGCACTAACTCAAATCTTGACTATTAGAAAAATCACCATTAGACATATAATTGTATATATATGTTCATATGATTATATATATAGAAGTGCACATCATTAGACATATAATGGAAACGGATGCGGATGCTGATCCAGATATTGCTTCATTCATTGTTTATTAACAAGAAAAACAACTGAAAACCCTACAAGTGAATAGTGATGGAACGTGCAAAAGGTTATGATGGTGAGTTTGTTTAGAAGCTCAAGCACTATTTGGTGGGGAAAACTCAAAGAGAATTACTAATACATAGTCAAAAGGCAACAAAGATTCGCGTGCTTCTTATTTGTGTTTGTGTCTGAGTTTACTTTTTTTTTTTTTTTTTTTGGCCTTCATTCACCCCAACCATGAGTTTGTTGAGTATACCACTTCTCATGCGAGTCATATGAAGCCATTATGTATCCGTATCCACTTTTTATTTTGCTTCACTGGTGCAAAAACTCCACAAAAGGTTTATCTCTCTTTTAAAGAAAACAAAATTATGATATTTCTCCACCAGTAGATGAAGATTCGATGTGTCAACAACAGAACCTACATTGTTCACACAAAAAAAGTTTATTTTTGGTGGGGTTAAAATTTAAAATTGTAAGTCATCCACGATATCTATCCATTCTTGAACAAGAATATATTCTTCTTTAATCAATGAATTTATGTGTTTATTCTTTTTTCTTTCAAAAAAAAAAAAATTTATGTGTTTAGTATGGACCGTTCAAGAAGAACCTTGTCGTTGAGACTTGAGAAGGACTCACGTGGACGCCAATGCATGCTGAAACTTATATTTTTTGCATTACGCAATTTTGTTGAATCTAAAATAAAAAGCTGCTGGCGTAGAAGAAGAAACAAGTGAAAATAAATTCTAAATATTCAAAAAATAAAAATAAAAAATAAATTAATTGATAAAATAACAAGAAAAACGAAGAACAAGTGGGTGATGCATAATGATCCATCTTCTTAAGTGTGGTAGAAAGAAAAGCACCCACAACAACACCATTAACCTTTCTTGTCTGCTCCTTGAGATTTCATATTTTTCGAGTTCTATTTTTATCATTTGTATGGATCGGACATCTTTTTTTGCAACTTTTGAAATGTTGATTCGTTGACCTCCACCAGTTAATTTTATTAGTTTGTCTCTATCCATTCTTGAACAAGAATATATTCTTCTTTAATCAATGAATTTATGTGAGCTAAAAAAAAAAAAAAAAGAAGATAATGTGAGCTTTTTGTTTTGGATGAAATTCTTATGAGGCATTTAAAAAAATTTAAAGATTATTTTTAATAATTTCTTCTAAATTAGGTTTATAAAACATTGTATCTTTGTTAATTATTCTCTATTTTTATTGATATTTATATTAATCTTTGTCACTTAAAAGACGACCCACTTAACAATAATCTTACTTTTTTTAACAAGATAAAAAATAATTCATCGTTTATTAATAAGAATTGCTTCAGCCAAGCGTTCTTCGAATTGTGTAGCCATAGGTCATCTAGCTTTCAAAAGCCATATATTTGACATCTTATTCCACCATGAGCATGCGGAGGTTGATAAAAATTGCTTCAGCCAAGCGTTCATAGCGATATTGCTTTTTGATCCTTCGATGTCGGCTCTTCCTTTCATTGTGAAGCAGAATTCACCAAGTGTTAGATTGTTCCTATTGAAGTTTATTTTGCTATTATTTCAAAAATTTTGGGCGATGCATAGAAAATAAATTAATTAAAAATGGCATTGATATGACAAAACTTAATTTTGGACGATTTTACATTTCATTTAATTATTATATAACACAAAATTTCATAAGGAATTTTTTTATGTGAATGTCTTATTTTTTTTCGTCTTGAAAAATTATATCAATGTAGCAGTAATAGTCAGAACATTTTACAAACACAAAGTTCATATGGTATAAAAGAACCATATTTTCGGATCCTACTCAAGTAGCAAAAAAAAGAAATCAATAATAGATAAAACCCCCATACTCAAGCTTGTGGCTGCAATGGGATTTGTAGTTCACCATCTTCTGAAAATGGTCCTCCATGTATATAATGAATCAAAAATTTTTCAGGATTATCAATATTCATGTAGTAGCGGTGGACTGTTATAATCCCACCAAGATGATGCACAAGATGGGAGTGCCAGTACATCACTTGGTCGTTATTATCACCAATCGCTTCAATCAAGTATTTGTGGCATATCGTATAATTGTGTCCGTCTCGTCGCCTCATGAATCCAATTGGGTAAATGAATATACCATTAATTGGGGTAGGTTCAATTTCTGCACGCATTGGGATTGTGTCGTTATTCAAGAGATACAAAGCCTCATGTTGGTATAGCACCAGATGCTCTGAGGCTAGTACAATTTGCTCTGTGAGATATGTCTATACAACCACATTTACATGAGCTTGGGCGTTTACTTCAATGACATGAACATGACCCTGAGCGTTCACGTCATTATTATACACTTGACTACTGGAAAATGAACTGGATTGACAACCATCTGATATCCAACATGTACAGTGATTGTAAATCCATCTTCATGGATATCATTTATGAACCCTGGCGGGTTAACACCACCACAAAATCCTTCGAAGTGATATCTTACATCCATCAATAAACCAACAAGTCGCAACTAAAGAAAGAAAGGGTGATCGAGGTTCTCCAAATCGATATTTTTGTGACTGTTTTTTTTTTATGTGAATATCTAATTTATAAAATAAAATATATACTTTCTTTTTACCAAGAAATATAGAAATATATGTACGTGGGCATCAAAGCTTTTATATAGATTGATACCTCTTTCATGTATGTTTTCAAAAATTAAATTGGACTAGATCAGGACTCGTGCTACAGCACTTGCTAAATTTTCTTACAAAATTTTATATATTATATATTTTAAAATCAAGTTTTGATATATTATAGAGTAAGTGAAAAATATTAAATTTTTTGTCAGTCCCTATATATAATATTAGAATAAATATATTTTATTTTTATATAATACTAAATTATGGATATTGTTTTTTAAGATATGAAAACAGAAAGTAATAATATTTTAAAAATTAATATTGTTTGAACAATAAGTGAATTTATGTTAACAACCATAAAATAAGATTGCATATAATTCTGTTAGATCAAAAATCAAAAATCAAAATATCATAAATGAGTAGCATCTAAAACGTAGATTATTTTGAGTTAATTAAGAAAGTTAGCTATAATTTTGAATTAATTTAGGAAGTTCCTTTTTCAATTTGTAATTATTTGTTTGTTGAAATAGAGATTTGTTTGAGCTAATTACAGAATTTAACAATTATTCGTATAATCGAATATGTTATGAAAATATTTTTGGTATATAATAATACCAAATTCAACCCGTTTAAGTAATTCAATCACCGTCAAAAATAATAATTAATCTCTCCATTCCTAATAAAATATGTTTTGAAATAAAAAGTTGTTTCAGAATAGATGTTTTGTAGTATTTTTTTACTCCCTCCGTTTCAGTGTCGTTTTAAGGTTTTATTTTTGTTTCACAAAGAGTGTCGTTTTAGGTTTTCAATGCAAAATTTAATGATTTTTTAGGTTTTATGACTATTAGTATTCTGCATATTGTTTTACTATTGGGCAGATTATGTTTAGGTATATAGTTAATGATGTTTTTGTTTAGAAAAAACAAAAAATTTAATGTTTTCTTAATCTGTGTGCAAAACTCTAAAATGACACTCTTTGTGAAACAGAGGGAGTATTAAAAAATTATACTTATTAACATTTCATCTTTATCTTATTAGTTAAAGTTAAAATAAATGAAACAAAAACTGATTTTTTTTTCTTGTGCACCCCGAAACAACTACTGATTGTTTTTAATATATGGGACTGTTGGATATTATAATCCATTGTTGACCGAAAAAAAGAAAAATAAACTGTAGGATTTTACACTAATAATTAAACGTTTCATTCTATGACTATGAGACCACAATCACAAGATTCACATCTACTCTCTTCCGTTTCTAAAATTTTTTATCTATTAAAATTTAAAAATAAGAAAAAAAACTACTACAGTATTTGTTTTTAGAAACGGTGGGAGTAATTAAGAACAAATAAATCGAGATAGAAGACAATAAATGATCACAGAGCAAGCACGTTCACGTATAATAATAATAGAATCATAAAGAACAAATTTAAAGTCACCACTAAAATTTTAACGATTTATGGTAAATTAATTGCCTGGTCAAAATTTTAATACCATAACTATTAAAGTCTAATGGCATGTTTATCCATAAAAACAGAGGTGTGCATTTGTAATAATACTTTTTCCTTAATTTCTTTCTTGTATTCTGGCAATATGGTTAGCCATGATTAGATTTAGTATTTTTTTTAGTCAAAGTAAT
>NW_003302553.1:11759725-11781755 GCF_000004255.2 Arabidopsis lyrata subsp. lyrata | reverse complement strand
TATATAATCAAATATTTTGTGGCTTATAAAAAAATTCATTTCAGATTTTTATTTTTCTTATTAAAGAATAATACGAGAGGATGTAGCGGAAATAGGAAGCTAACAGCGGGAGAAAAAAAAAACACAAATTACAAATAAAAAAAGATATTTACAAAAAACTAAGCATATTAATGTTATCTATAGATTTTGTATATAAGACCTTATAACAACTGTTTTCTAAAAGCAAAAGCTCTGATCATAAAACCTGAAACCAATACCTGAAACCGATTCTTTTTTCTTTTTCACATTTCTCTCAGATTTGTTGTTGTCCTTCTTATCTTTTCACATTTTGAAGAAGCTTGTGGAGGTAACAACTAACAACACACAACATTATTTACATCTCCAGATCCAATCTCACTTCATAGATTCAAGACACGAAAAACCACAGGTTCTTTCTCTTTCTTTTCTCTTCTCTTTTCTTGTCTTTTTTAGGATCTCTGAGATTTATAAACATGTTCATGCGTGTGTGTGTGCTTGTTATGAATTATGAATGTATCTAGGGAAAACGAAACTTAGCTCCGGGTGTAAAATTAGTTATGTAATATTTTTGTTTGTTCTTCCGGTCGCCGGAAAAGCACCGGAAAATTGGTCGGAGCCACTTGTCAAAATTGTAGTTGAAACATTTCCAAAGTTGTGGAACATCGAGGGACCACTCGACCTCACTTTTTCTTTTTTCAGCCTCTTTGCTTTCTGCTAATTATCTCACTTTGCCAACAAGATTAGCCGAAAAAAATCAACATAATTATGAATTTCATAATTAAGTTTAATTTTAATGTTTATGCCCAAAAAACACATGAGGACGAGCTATTGACATATTTTGACATCTTTTGTCAAAGTTTAATGAGTCGTTAGGAAATTATCGTTTTGAGTTAAGTCAAAATTTAGTATTGTTTCTTTTTAGAACATATACAATTTAGTATTGTTTTACGTTTTGTTTTTGACCTTTTTTTTGTCAAAATTAAGTTGTCAAGAATTTAAGGTTTTGCGTTAGTCATTTAGTATTGTTTATTTTAAAACATATGTAATTTAGACTGGGGATAGACTATTTAGTATTGCTTTACGTTTGTTTTTCCTTCTTTTGCAATCTAACTCAATTTCTGCGGCTAAAATAAACTATTTTTCTCTTCGTTGAGTCAAAAGAGAACACACACAAAATAAAGATTCAACTTCTATTGGCTGTCCATTTTATTGTGTAGAGTCAATGAAAACACAATCAACGCAAATGTTGATTTAGAAAACAATTAAAAAACAACAACAACCAATGTATGCTTGACTATTTGGTATTATGGTTTACTAGTCCATCTAATTGTGCAAGTTTGGTTTAGGTGTCGGTTATTTTCGGGTTTGTAGATGAAAACGATTTTAATCCTCAAAGTAAGTTTTTGGTTTTAAGAGTTTTATTTTGGGGACGAAAGATTTGATGAGGTCCATAAGATGGCCTATCTATAGTGTTAAAGAATATAATCATTACTTTGGTTTAGAACGTTACGAGATATGATACGTCAGACCAATTCTTATTTCTGAGAATCTAAACATTCTGATCTACTACCTAGACTACAAGTACCAATACCTCGCATCTTCACATGTTACCTCTATCTTAGGATCAAATTCACCATTATTTATTCTCTCTATATTTCATATTTATATATTATGTATTTCATAATGGCAAGGCCATGATCTCATTACTCCTAACTTCTAAGTCTATTATGAACGTGGAACGTGAGAAACTGAGAATGATCACTAGATCTACTCAGTTATATACTTATATATACTATTACTGCCTATATCCCTAAATTTTATGCAAAGGTTTTTAAAGAGCTATTGATTTTCTCTTGGGAATTTATTTTTTTGATAAATATTTTGAACTTTGTTTCATACATATTAAAATATAAATACGGTGGATTATATTTCATCTAAAAATATTTTAATATTATTTACTAACTAAATATTAAAAATTATAAAAATCGATATTTCAAACTTAAAAAATTCATTATATATATAATTATATATATATATATAATTTAAACATTATGAATGCGGTTTTGATCCATTTAAATCGCTGTTTGTGATGGTTGTAACCGACGAAAACCATAATTTTCTAACATCTAAAACTTATGGAGTTATGGTCAAGTATTTTAATATGACAATTACTCATATAAGGCAATAAATGGTCACAGAGCAAGCACGTTCACGTTTAATAATAGAATCACTTAGTTGCCATATGTTCTAGCCTACGGGTTAATGGTCAAGTTTTTTTTTTTTCTGTTCTTGGGCCTTAGAAGTTCAAGATTAGATCATTATAGAAAGTCTAAAACTCAATAAAAGAAAATTTTGAAGATTCTTTAGCAATATAGGAAATTTGAAGATTTGATAATAATGTGTATATATGTTAATGTCAATATTGTAGATGACGTTTTTCTTTCTTAGATTTTTTGCAAAGATAGTCTATCAATTATGCCACTTTTTTCTTCAACTCGTCTAAGTGGAGGTATGTGTCTTTACTCTATTTAGTGGACCAATGAATCCCTAGAAAAAGGGCATTTGATATTGCTGCTTAACATTACCCATTCATATTCGTAACATTCGTCTGCCCAATTGTATCCGTAAGAACACGTTTCTTTTTTCAAGTTCAAATTTGTGACAAATTGCATAAATCTTTTTGAGAACTAATTCTTTTTTCGTTTTTTTCTTTTGATCTCTTAACCTTTTGTTTCCTAGTCAAATAAAGTTTTTTTGGGTGCTTCTTTGTTTATCCACGCCTCTCCATTATCATTAGGGTAATTATAGTTACAACACAAAAAGGTTCTTGCTTTTTTGGATTAGTATTTATCAGTTCCTGCCAAATCTTGACTTTGGGAGTTTTAAGTCTTAAGAATCTTGACTGTCTTGCTTTTTAAGTTTGGTATGTTTTTGTCTTTTAGTCTTTATTATTCACATGGTTAAGGTTTAAAGTTGCAAGTCTTGGATTAAAAAGAGCCATCTATTGTGGATTCTCGTTGACGCTTATAAAGATTGCTTTTCTTAGTTTAGGTTAAAAAGAAGATAAAAGATTACTTGCACTATACGTATTCTCTGTTTATGTTCGGCTGAAACAGAAAAGAAATGAGATGCTTTCTGTTGAGAAACGGATTCTGTGTGATTTTTTGAGAATAGACTAAAGATGTTTCTCATGTAAAACATGAATTTTGTTCACTTCAAATCTACAGATTGCAATCTCTCTACCGTTTCTGAATAGATTTGTATGCGTTCTTCTCATTGTTTTGATAACGGAATCGGATTCTTATCCTTTGCTTCATTCTTTTGTCTCCTTGTTCTGTTCTTGCCGACTCTGTTTTTGCAAATGCTTGAGTTTTCATTGTTTGTTTTCACAGGTTTCGATCTGAAGGAGGGCGAATTCATCGCTCTTGGTTTGCCTTTTTTCGGTCTTGACGATTTCTTCCATATAAGAAACTGATTTCTGATGCAAAATTCTCCCATGGAATGAGTGATCTGTTTCTTGAATTTCTTGATCTTCTAATGATATGAAGAGGAGAGCGTCTGGTAAGTTTAAGGACTAATGGAGACCGGTACAAGTGTTAGTAACAACAGCGGAAGCATCAGAAACGATAGCTATGAAGCAATCAAGAATGGATCATGGTTTAATCAGTTCCGCAATGGTTGCAATCCATGGATGGCTAGATATGTATACGGTCTGATATTTCTCATCGCGAATCTACTAGCTTGGGCTGCTCGTGATTATGGTCGGGGGGCCTTAAGAAAAGTAACAAGTATGTGTCACTTGGATCATGTTTCAATTATAACTAATTCATTCATTTGTCTTATAAGTTTGATCATATTGCAGAATTCAAGAACTGTAAAGGCGGAGAAAACTGTTTGGGGACCGACGGTGTCTTAAGAGTTAGCTTGGGATGTTTTGTATCCTTTCTTGATTCAATTGTTACTTCCACATTATATAATTTTTCAAGTCACTAAATCAGAAAATGTTTTGAGCTTAACCTTTAAATTATCAGTTGTTCTACTTTGTTATGTTTCTTTCAACGCTTGGCACGTCGAAAACGCATTCATCAAGAGATAGATGGCATTCTGGATGGTGGTTTGCTAAGCTTATCCTGTGGCCTGCCTTAACCATAATCCCCTTCTTGCTTCCTTCTTCCATTATTCATCTTTACGGTTAGGCTCGATAAGAAAAACTTATATACGCTTTCAAATTCAATTGGCCTGACGACTAATCGAAAACGTCTTTTTTTCTTTGGTTTGATTGCAGGAGAGATTGCCCATTTTGGTGCAGGGTAAGATTTTGATTGATATTTCCAACTTCACAATGTATATAATATATTAAAAATGCCAAATCTTATATTGTCGTTGTTTCTCTATAGGGTATTTCTTCTAATACAGCTAATTAGTGTGATCAGTTTCATTCAATGGCTTAACGAATGCTATCAGTCCCAAAAAGATGCAGAAAGATGGTTAGTTAGATTATTTCAAATTCGATTCACCTGATAGTTTTAGTTTTTATTTCAATTTATACTTAAGTAAGCAACACATCTTTCTATTTTGTAGCCGTGTCTATGTGATGTTACTAGCAACTACTTCATACACAGTTTGCATAGTAGGAGTGATTTTGATGTACATTTGGTACGCGCCTGATTCGTCATGCCTTCTCAATATATTCTTCATAACATGGACTTTGTTCCTTATCCAACTCATGACAAGCATCGCTCTCCATCCGAAAGTAAGTCTTTTTTTTGTATCCATTATTTTTGTATCCATTATTATTCATCTTCATGTCATGTGTGTTTTGGATGTTTGAAGTTATTAAGGTTTGTTTGTGCTTTTGCCAATATTATCAGGTGAATGCCGGATACTTGACTCCAGCTCTTATGGGACTCTATGTTGTGTTTATATGCTGGTGTGCCATTCGAAGGTATGTTTATGTTTCCTTCAATCTTGATCTCTGTTTTTTCAATGTCTTTGACCGATAATCCGGTCCGGTTAGATCTTAAAAATCCAAATCATTTGACCCGGTTAAATCAGATAAACCCCGAATTAACCCACAAACCGATAGTTTGGTTGACCAGGCCGGTTAGTTGTTCAAATTTAAAATTTTCATTTGGTTTAAAAGTTTGAAAATCAAACAAAACTAAATCATTGTTTCATCTATTTCTCTGTTTTTCCTAAGTTCGACTTGGGGATTTGATTGTTTTCTATATTTTTTAATTTATCCTCTATATATATATTTTTAAAAATAATCTCAAATTTATTGTTATCTCTATTTTTATTTATTTTGTGGTTTAGGTAACTTCTCTAAAAAGTTAGTATGGTTTAGGAATTAGGAGTTGGTACTAGTCGAGTAGGATTAGGAAATTTAGTTGGTCTTGGGAGTCCTTAGCCACTATATATATGGTGGAGAAGATAAGCCAAGAACCATTCATCATCTTCCTTCGAAGCTTCTGTCATCAGAGCTCTCTCAATCCCTGGAGATATGTCAGAGAACAACACTAATGCAGATATTGTTAGCAATACCTTTGTGAAGCAATACTTTCACATTCTTAACGAAGAACCTCACTATCTTCATATCTTCTACAATGAACCATGTCTATTTAACCGTCATGATCTTGCAACCCACGTCAAGAAAACTTTTTGGACGAAGAAAGAGGTGAAAGATGAGTTTCTGGCTATGAGATACGAAGATTACACGGCGGAGATTGAAACTTCACTTGGTATACCATATCCTAAGGAGAATGGTCGTGTTATTGTGTTTGTCAATGGTTACTTGACTAGGAAGAAAGATTACGTGAGGAAGAAGTTTACACAAACGTTTCTTCTGGCTCAACAAGACAACGGCTTCTGTGTCGTTAACGATATTTTAAGGTTCAAGGAAATGCAGACACAGCTACCAACCTTAAACCCAATTGCTCCTCCTCAAAAACCAGCAGCAACGGAGAGTTAAGCTTCTGTTAACAAGAAAGCTCTAAAGGGGAAGATGATGATGAGTGGTCTAAGGGTTTCTGTTTCAGGGTTCTAGACGTATGTGTTCCAAGGGTCGGGTTTCTTGGTTTAAGGATACTAGGAAATTAGGAATCGAATCGAAAGATGCAGGTTCCTATTAACAAAATATAGTTATTTTTCTAGTGGTTTTGTAGAGATTTATCTTTGGTTTATAGTAAATCTCAATGTTTCAACTGTTACAAAAGTATAAAAAATTCACAAAAAATTATGATATAATTTCTAAAGAAATTCCAACCATCTAATTACATTTGTGAACGTCCTAAATGTAACTGACCTACTTCTATTCAAGTTTTGCATCCCAACCTAAAACATATATAAGTTTATAAGAAGCTTGAGCTAATAATATTTCTCTTATGCTGAAGTCTTCTAATTGTAAATTCATTCATCTCCAAAATATGTTGTGCAGTGAACCAGTGGGAGAAAGTTGCAATAGAAAAGCAGCAGCTTCGAACAGAACGGACTGGCTTACCATCATTGTAAACTCTTTTAACCTCTCAACCCTCCTTTGCTTCTGTTTTATGCAAAAGTAAAATGCTGATTTTGAATAACTTTGTGCAGAGCTTTGTGGTTGCGCTACTCGCAATGGTTATTGCCACATTTTCTACAGGAATAGACTCCCAATGTTTCCAATTCAAGAAAGATGAGAACGATCAAGAAGAAGAAGAGGAAGATGGTGTTCCTTATGGATATGGATTCTTCCATTTTGTTTTTGCCACAGGAGCAATGTACTTCGCTATGCTACTCATCGGTTGGAACACTCATCACCCCATGAAAAAGTAAAGCTTTTCTCAACAATCTTATTCATATACATATAATAAACTAGAAAGCTTTTGTGAGATTTGTAGTCTCATTTTGAAGCTTGAGACTTCAACTCATACTGTTTTTCTTTCTTATTTTGCGTTCAGGTGGACAATTGACGTGGGATGGACGAGTACTTGGGTTAGGGTTGTGAACGAGTGGCTTGCGGTTTGCGTATACAGTAAGTCATGACAACATTTTGAATGCTTCATCCTTAAAATTTTGATATTGTGAGACAGTTTTGTAATGTTTTGTTATAATGAAATGTTTTGATAGTTTGGATGTTGGTGGCTCCTCTCATACTAAAGAGCAGAAGACAACCAACAAGTGGGACATGAGAGGTAAGGAGGTTTTGGGAAACGACAAAGAACTTTGTCGTTTTGGATCTCTTTTCTCCATGGGATAGAACTAAACCACCTTTTTCACCTACGACCAAGATGGAAGTTGCGGTGGCAAAGCAAACATGCTCTCATGGGTTTGGTGGGAAGATAGTTATTAGACGATTAGATTGGGGAATTGTTGGAATTTGGAAATCAAATCTTTGTAAGTAGATTGTTCTAGGAAGGTGGATACAAAAATAGTTATGATTATTATTTCATCATCTCATTTGTGACTGTCAAGGGTTTTGATTATCAAAAATATGTCCATATGATGGTTCTACATAAAATTACGCATGCATATGTCAAAATGTAAATAAAAAATAGAAAGCCTACACCATTTATATTATAAAAAAAGTCCAAAGAGTTTTTCGTCATCATCGAACAAAGATTCTTTAAAAAGGTATACAGACAAAAAGGGATAACGTGGATCCTCACTTTGAACGATGTCTCAATCTTCCAAAACACATCTAAGAAGAAACCAAATTTTCACTCTTAACAAGAATTATGATGGTCCCAATGTAAATACTTTTACAAAACAATATCAACCTTAAGATTATCTCAAGAAAATATAAAAAAGACTAAGAATAAAACAAAGGCACGGATAGATAAGAATAACCACCGATAAGTTAATATTACAACAACACAACAAAGATAAAATGGCACCTAGTTAACAGCTTTCTGGTGAATAAAAGTACAGCCATAGAAGAGTAAGACATTTAAAACCCTAGATTGTTAATTAAGTTTTCCAAAAGAAAAAGTCAAACTTGATGAGAAGAAGATGACTACTGAGAATAAGAGAACAAAGGAAGCTCTTGAGTCTTGACCGTAGTTGTATAGACTAACGAGGCCAAAGAAATATTGTCGAAAAAAGAGAAGAATTGTGGATGAAAAGAAGGTTCACAAAAAGAAAATCAAAGAAGGGCGTTTGGGCCATTAAGTAAAATTAAGCCCAAATATAGGTGTGAGTTTTGTTAATGAAGACAAAATGTAGTAGAAATACTGTATGACTATGTATTAGTACGAAAGGTAGAAAATGACATTATAACTAGAGAGAAATTGTCTTACCATATATATGTACTCTTTTAATGAATTAAATAGGAAAAAAGGTTTTTAAAAATCTAATATTTCTATCTTCTTTCTTTCTCTGTAGAATGGTCAATCTCAACTTTAAAAAGCTGCAAAATAACCTTCCACCATGTTAAAACTATTTTAGAGAAAAAGTTGCAACGATAAGGGGTGAGCACAAGACAAGTATCCATTATTTTAGAGATACTTATTATCTCTAAACTCGATTTGTACTTGTACTTGCTTTGTTGAAAACGAATACTCGTAATTTTAAGTATTTATTAAAAATGATTGACTTACGAATTACTTATTATTTACGAGTTACTTGCAAGTAACACTTTCAAATTATTTGCAATTTCTTGTTGATTGTTTTTTATGTTTTTATCTGTTTAAAATTTACATTACTTTTAACATAACTTTTAAATATGTTTTTAAACTAATAACAAGTCAAACAAGTCGAGTATTAGTTTTCTTTGATTAAAATTATTTATTACTTAGCTTGTATTTGTAAATATCTAAATTTTATAACTTTTTATTTGTCTTAATAACAACATGTACTTCTTTTTTAAAAGCAGGTATGAAATAAGTAAGGGATACGGGACAAATAATGAGTAATCGTGCTCAATCCTAAAAAATGAAGGAAACCATAGAAAACGTCTTGCTTCATTTTTTCTTTATTTTGAAGAAACTTTAATTTTTGAAAAAATGCCAACAATTGGAGATGCTCTTAATTGTTACTAGTTACATATCTTTTGTGTTTTCTAGTTATTCCACTATTGTTTACTGCATTTGTTCTTATGCTTTTCCGTTTTGTGTCGCCAATAAAAAAATAAAACTAAAAAATGTTAGTTACTTGTGAATCGTTTAAACTGACATAAATTATTTGTAATTGTAAATTGAATCAAGCAATCTAGCATAGTAAAACATATGTTGGAAATGTACATTCGATCTCTATATAATTGGTTCATCTAGTTGTATACTTGTATCTTTAGTGGACCTACCTTTAAGTGTGGTAAATCTTTAGTCCTACGTAGTCAAGTCTAAGACCATAATTATCGGCCATCACGAGGCTTATTCTAAGATTTTAATATTGATAAAATTTTTTAAAAGTGGGCTTAGATTGCATCTCATGTTCTCGGGCTAGAACTGTTTTTGGCCCGATCTTGTGTGCACGTGTCATCCGCTGATTCGTTGCGATTTTTGATAACGAAAATCGTTTTTCATTTGTGACAAAATCGAAAACAATCTAGGGTTTGTCTCAACCCTTCTCTCTCGTGGCGATTTTGCCGGCTTCTTTCCTTCGCCGATTACGCACCGATTTCCGGCCAAATCGGAGCCAAATTGATTGCTGCTTCACCTCGCCGTCGTTCTCTGCTGTCTCCCAAAGCCCGTAGGTACGTGTTATCATCTGAAAGTTTGAGATTTAGTGGATTTAGTTTTACAAGTCGATGTAGGTTTAGGTTTGGGTTTTAGTATCCGAATATATGAGATACAGTCGATGTAGACTATGGGTTTGGTTGCTTGTTGTTCTGATTTGCCATCAATCTGTGTGTACTTTAGTCAATGAGAAAGTTTAGGTTTTTGGTTGGAAGGTTAGGCGTTTAACTGTGATGGGATCGAGTTTTTGGCTAGCAGAGGCGAGTTGTGAATTTATTAACATCTGATGCAAATTAGGGTTTAATGTTTTTGTTATGAGTATTGTGTCTTTTTTTCTTGATTAAACTGACCACAAGTGTTTGTTTTGGTTGTGAGACATGTAGGTGAGGTAGCTCTGAAGTGTAGATCGGAGTATCAACATCAACAACCATTTCCTGCCAACTATAAGGTAATACCCTTCTCAATATAGTTGTGATTTAGCTTCTGAAGTAGCTTGTTTAGAGTTCTTGTTCTTGTTTTCTGATGATTGCTTAAACTGAAGTATGTATGTTGTATGTATCTTGTTTTATGATGGTAGTTGTTTTGTAAGTTGTATCTAAGTTGTTTTGTGAGAGTTGAGTAGTTTAAGTGATGCTTGTTGAAACTGGTAGTGCTTTGTTAATACTTTGGTTGTAACAGAACAGACTTTGTCTTGATGATTAGTTAGGTTGAAACGAAATCCACAAAAATTTAATGAAGTTGTAACAACAACTTAATGAAATCCATTAAAAGCTACTTCAAAACTTAAAAATAGTTAGTTGTGTAAAGTTGTAATAAATTCTGATTGGATCTTGGTAGTTCAAGGTTAGCTCTCATTATTATGAGTTTATTTGCTAGTTTAAAGATTGTTTGGTTGGAAAGTGTCTTTATTCCTGAGTTGATTGAGGTAGGTTCTGGACATTATTTAAGACTAATAACTAGTGTAACTTACCTCTATTAAACCAGAGGTAAGTTAAATTCATTGTCTCTCATATTCTCTTCTCTTCTGGCATATCTCCTCTTTGAATCTCTCTTTTCCCCAATATTTTACTTCTCTTCTATCATATCTCCTCTTTTCATCACATTCTTCCTTCTATTATTCTGTTGGATATGGATTCAAATAACCATCCAAATAGTCAGTCTCAATCTCAACCATACTATAGCCTGAATAACTTCCCTTACGACAGATTCTCCCCCAATGCAAACATTTCTTTCTCTCAAATCCCTTCTTTTAGTGCACAAACGAGTTCACCACCGGTTGAAGCTGCAAGTCAACCAGAAAAGACACCAAGGGAGAGAAGGATTTGGACCAGCAGTGATGACCTTGTCCTCATAAGCGGCTAGTTATACACATCCAAGGATGTTATAATTGGGAATGACCAGAGGGCAGGAGCCTTTTGGAAGCGTATAGGAGATTATTATGCATCAAGTACTCATGTACTTGGTGGTGCTGAGCCAAGGCTCCCAGACCATTGTAGGCAAAGATGGCAAAAAATCCAGAAGGAGGTGGCCAGGTTCTGTGGAAATTATGCTGAAGCATTTAGTGAGAAAGCTAGTGGCATGAATGATTTGGACATTATCAACAATGCTCACCAACTCTACTATAAGCTGTACAAGAAGAAGTTCAGTTTGGAGTATGCATGGAATGCGCTGCGCTACGAACCGAAATGGTTGAACCTGGAGCCTATGAACCCTACTCCAAAGCCAACCAGCTCTGTTTACAAGACTCTCCTTGCAAGGAGTGAATCACTGGATGAAGATGAAAAAGTTCTTAAGAAGAAGCTAATGGGCGAGCTGTTTTAAATTAGGGAAAAACTAAGATCATTTAACTATGTCTGATATGTCTGATTTAACTATGTTTTTCATTATGCATATGTTTCTGTTAGCTAAGTATGTGTGTTTGTAGATGTGAAGTTATAAGTTGTTCCACTATTGTAACCTATCTGAACCTTGTTCAACTTCTATGCTTATATTTATAATGAATCAGTTATGTTAATTGAGGTTTGGTTTCAGGTTCAAGAAGACATGGGACTTGATTCTATGTACGACTATGGAATAAACAGCCCATTAGACTACAGTTCTGAAGAGGAGGCTGATAGCTGTTACTTTGGATGCCCATTCACCAGCTTGTGGACCTTTGGTAATGTAACTTTTGGATTGTGAGTCACATGACTTTGTTCCTTTTGGTATCAATCGAGTATGTAAGCTAAACTTTTGCAAATTGTAATCGAAAATGTAATGTCAACAGAGTTACATGTCAGGCTTGGATTGTAGGCGAGAGTCACATGTGTTTGGATAGTAGTATTAAAGCAAGAGTCACATGTGTTTGGATAGTAGTATTAAAGCAAGAGGCACATGTGTTCGGCTTGTATTATTAAAGCAAGAGTAACAAAATTTCTTAACATATATATGTGATTCTTACCTTCGTTTCTCTCATCAAAATCAAACATCCCATAACTCTCATAAACACTACAAAAATCCCTTTCTCTCATGTCTTGCAAAAACACTTCTCTTCTCTCCTTCTCTACAAATTTCAACCATATAAACCATTTCAATCATTCCGTTTTTATGGCATCTTCTTCCAACAATTTTCACTTTCATAATTCATCTAGTAGTGATGATGATTTTTTCGACCAATATATCGACGCACAAATTGATAATCTATGTGATGGGATCGAAGAGGTTATTCCGACCGAAAGGAAGAAGCGTACTTATATAGAAAGAAATCGGGAAGAAGGGCACGAACAGTTGTGTAAGGATTACTTCAATGATAATCCGACTTTCACGGAGAACCTATTTCGCAGAAGGTTTCGCATGAACAAGCCATTGTTCCTGCGTATTGTGAATCGTCTCGCAGCAGAAGTGTCATATTTTCAACCAAAAAAAGATGCCACCTTCCGGAATGGTATATCACCGCTACAACAATGTACTGCAGCAATTCGACAATTAGCATATGGGGCTGCGGCCGACTCGGTTGACGAATATGTACGTATTGGTGAAACGACGGCACGTAAATGTTTGGAACATTTCGTCGTTGCAATAGTTGATTTGTTTGGCACTAAATACCTACGTCGACCCACAACAGAGGATCTTGAAAGGCTACTCTTTTATGGAGAACAGCGGGGTTTTCCTGGGATGGTTGGAAGCATCGACTGCATGCATTGGAAGTGGAAGAATTGCCCAACCGCTTGGAAAGGAATGTATTCACGAGGGACCGAGAAACCAACAATTGTCTTGGAGGCGGTAGCTTCACAAGATCTCTGGATATGGCACGCCTTTTTTGGAGCGCCAGGTACAAGTAACGATTTAAATGTTCTTGCTCAATCCCCAGTATTTAATGACATTATTTACGGTCGAGCTCCCCAAATGAACTACTATGTCAACGGAAGGGAGTATAATTTGTCTTACTATCTGACGGATGGAATTTACCCCGAATGGGCGACATTTGTGAAATCCATCCAACGACCACAACACCCGAAACATCGTTTGTTTGCAGAACATCAAGAAGGTGCACGAAAAGATGTTGAGCGTGCATTTGGAGTCCTGCAATCTAGATTCGCCATGATTAAAAATCCATGTCGGTTTCTGTCGAAAGGTAAAATAGCATATATTATGAGAGCATGTCTCATACTCCATAATATGATTGTCGAAGATGAACGATATTTATACACTCTATATGACAAAGAAGAATTCGAACAAGACGAGATTCATACGTTTTCAGTCGAGATGCCTACAAATCTCGAGGGTCTAGGTGATGGTCACACAAAAATTCGTGATAGACAAGCACATCACCAATTAAAAGAGGATTTGATTGAGAATATATGGACTACATTTGGTAATGAATAATTTTTTTTAACTTTGTATTAATTAAATAAAATGTTTGTAACCTTTAATTAATATGTTTGTTTGTTTTTAATGTTTTTCATTTATATCTTTAATGTTTTTTTTTGTGTAATAACTAATTCGAATAGTATTTTGTGTTTTATTTTATTTTCATCTCTATTTTAATATAACTTACTTTTAAAAAAAAAAAAATTCAATTTTTAAATAACATTTAAAGTTTTTGATTATTAAATTATTATTTCTTAAGATCTAAACATGTTCTACCCTTAATCAATTACTCTACAAAAGATCTTAACTAAAACTCTTATAATATTTTAATAATATTTTCAATCTAAGATCAAACTTCAAAGATCTCACGTTGCATATGCCCTTATACCTTAGATTTTTGTGCGAGAGCAGTAAACTAAAAGCAAGAGAAGAGACATAACACAAGCAAGAAACATTAGATGGCCGTAAAGACGAAAGTGAGTGTAGTCACTCAGCTATAGTGTTCGTTATGGTCCATATGCAGTGATTATTATACTTAAGATGTGACATTTCAATTCGACAATTTAATGTATTTTTCAGAATAATTACAATGCGACCCCACGTAGTATAATTCATTTTAATTTCGATCCAACATATGATAATCAGACAGTAATTTTTTTTTTCAAACCATACATATACACTTATGCATGTAGTCTTTGGCCCCTGGATTTGGACATCCGACATTATATAGGCGTCTTGCCCATATGCCCAAAACATAACATTTTTATGTGTTTTTATTTCTGTTAACTAAATGTCCGTATGTTTGATTTCGTTTTTTTTTCTGAACTTAATAATCATCGCAGCAGCTATGTTTTTGCGGCTCCAGCTTTCTCTCCATTATCTTGTGTTTCCGATATGCTTAAAAAAATAATTCGGATATAATTAACTATGATATCTACTATTGATCTGGATTTGTTTTTTTTCTCATTAGTATTTTGTGTTTAGTGGATGAGCTTTTTATATAAACGAGACTTCTTTATCAACCATGTTTAAATGCTTGGACATGTAGAAATATGAGAATAGTCATCACCTTGTAAAAAAAAAAAAAAGCAAATTAAAGAAAACGGATTACCGGCTCAACACGTTTTTGGTCTACTAGTATGATTTAGCAAAGCAAGTTGAACAAGATATCTCCAGTCCGGTGTCCGTGATCAATTAAAAACCAGTGAACCAAGTTTTCTTTGTCGAACTAGCTCACCGTGGCATAAGTCAGGGTGATTTAAGTCGATGTAGTTAGGCCAAATTTTAGTCATATATGTATCCTCAATTCGATAATGCTCGTATCATCTAAAATTATATATATATAAATGATTAACCATGTGAATGAGAAAAAAAGAAAAAGAAAAATCAAATGGGTTTTCGCTTACCTTTTTTTTTTTTTTGCTGTCACATTCAAATGGGGTTCATGCCATGCAAGTATGCAACTAAAAAGTGTTAAAGAAATATAACGGAATGAAAGATTGAACTATAAAAAGAGAGAGTTGAACCAATGAGGCCATGCCTCTCCAATAATAGAGGGGCGGTGCTGATGCCAACTTCTTACATCAGAATTAGTATTTTTAATACTAAATTATATATAACGTTAACTAAGAAGTTCGGAAATTTTTGGGAATAATTTTTTATAACTCTGAGACCAACATTTAATAATAGAAATGTCCATCATTTATTTTTAAATCTAACACTAAATTCGAAAAATATGTGAAATAATTACATAAGAATTAATTATATCAGTTTTTTCATAGTTAAATATTTTTGAATAGCATAGTATAGATGCTCAAAAAATAATTATACCAGAGTCTAATAGTATGATTTTATGATTCTAGCTAGATTTATGGATTTATCTAAAGGATGAGTTAAATATATATGTCCACAAGAAAAATGAAAAATAAAAAATCTAACCTTACTTATTTTTTATTAGTTTTATTTTCTCTAACTCAATTAATACCAAAACTACCCTTTGTTAGATATGAGTGCTAACAAAATTAATAACAAGATAAATAATTTAATTCTAACAGTAAAAATAATATTGTTCATTTATCATTGGAAACACTAATTATCATCGGAAACAATAAAAAAATAATAATTTTTGTGGTTATCTATTAGATTGACAATGTAAATCAAATTGTATCGCGATAACTAAAAACTAAAACACTGTTCGGCCAACATTAAAAATACTATTCATCACGAGAGAAAATAAAAAGATAGTGATTTTGGTGATTATTGATTTGATTAGCAATATAAATCATATTGTATCACGATAATGGTCAATTTGTATTTATCGTGTTAGATTATTTATTATCTGATTGATATCAACTAACTTAAATGTTAACATGTTTATTTATTTCAACAACTTATTTATTACCGTTAATTTATGCATTAACATATTTATTTATCATGTAATTGTTTATCACAGTTAACTTATTTGTTATCGTGGACGTAAAAAAACAATAAAATCTCATTCTCTTCTTGAGTATCCTCCTATGTCGCCATTCTCCCAAATTTTTTTCTTTTTTCATTATCAACTGCAACTCCATTCCATGTCCACCTCACCACTTTCTCTTCTTCTTCTCTCCTCTTTATTTCTTTTATCTTCGTCCTCTCTATATTCAATTTAATTTACAAAATTACAAAACTATGATTTCATCCCCAAATTCTTCAAATTAAAAGTTTAATTCATCCCAAACTCGTGTAAGTTCTCTCCATTTTTGTGAATTGTTTGGTGATGATTGTGTGTTACAAAAAAACGATGAATTTGATGAACCAAATGGGGAGTTAGATATAAAATCTGTTTGTGAAGAAATGGAGGTGACGACAAAGAAAGAAGAAGATTTGGAAAGAGGAGAATGTGGAAGAAAGGGTAAAATCGTAAAAAAAATCATTCTCTCTCTTGTCTATTTAATTAATAAAGAAACATGGATACATACTTAATTCTTTGGTCCTTTGAGGCCATCTCCAAGGCAACGGTAAAACTGCATTTTGAAATGATGCATCCACTTTTTCACTCCAACCCAACTGTAAATATTACACTATAATAGTGTGATTCCTTTATTTTATACAGTACTCCACTATATTTGGTGTGTTACTGTAGCAACAGTAAAAATAAAATATTAATTTTTTTACATTAACATTATTATTTAGTTATATTATACTAAATATGATTTTTCTTGTAATTTAATAATCTTACTAAATTTTATAAGAAAAAGAATAATGTATCAAAACCATAATTTTTTTTATTTTTAATTTCGATAATATGCAATATAAATCAGTAGAAAATATTAAAACAACAACAAAAAATTGATTGAGAAATACATAATAAAATTCAATTAACCATTGAAAACATAAAATTATAAAAATTAAAAGCTATTTTTGATATATCGATTGTAATTTTATATTAATTAATAAATTAAAAATATTACAAATAAAAGGCATCTTTAGTTTAATAATATAATAATAGAACATATTATTTTTAGTGTGATATTTAGTGTTATGTTGGAGAAGGAAAATATTTTAGTGTTAAATCTACACCAAATATAGTGTTATTTGAGCACCAAAATAGTATTATCGTTGGAAATGCCCTTAGCATAGATACTGATATTTTCCTCTATCTAAATTCATAAAAATTGGCTTAGCAAGGTTTTTTTTTTTTTTTTTCCTTTTTTTTTTCTTAACTGAAGACTAATTGTAACTTGTAAGGTTGATAAGTGATAACAAGTTTGATTTAAATTAGTTCCAGCCTTTTCTTGTCAGTTGTGTTTTTAATCTTTTTATTTCTTTTTGGTGTTTCTCTGTTCAGTATTTCTAGCTTCGTACATATAATATTATAAAATGTATATAAGACCATACACAATGGTACAATCTTTGGTTGGGTGTGAGTAATATAAAAAGGAGAAAAAATAGAAAAGTTGTGTAGAAGTTGTATGTTGGGTGTAAGTTTACACTTGGGTGTGAGTATTAAAATAAAGAGAAATATTGCACTCTCTCTATCTCTCTCTCTATTTTCTCTCTCTCTTTAATTATAATAATAAAAAATTATTCACAACTACACTTACACATGTGCCATTGTGTATGCTCTAAGCATTTTCCTAAATTAAATATAAGTAACCAGCTAATGAGGATTCAGAAATATAGAAGGGAAAAAAAAAAGTGAAGATAAATAGCACATGAAGTAGGAACATAATTAATTTAGCTTCGATAATTAAGCATGAAAATGAAAGAGCATGTTTTGGCATGCAGAAGAAGAATTATGCATTTGTCTTTTCACGTGATTAACCTAAAGCACTTAGCATATAATACCTTCTTACGGTCTTTCCACATGTTCTTCATAGGCTTACTCATGTTTTTTGGTTTCATAATTATTCCCCTCTATATTTCTGGTCGAAAGTTCATGTTCTCAGGTTCATCTTATCCATGATATGAGAGATATAAAGTAAAGAAATTAGATTTAACAAGACTAATTTTGAATCAAATATAAAGAGACAAAGAGATGGGATAATCAAAATTAAAAACTAAAAGAAAATGTAGAGAAGTGGAGCGGCGAGAGTGAAGCCAAAAGAGAAGATGCTTATCTACAAGTCACACTAACTTAGCTTGCATCACATGCCTCTCTCACTAATTCACTCTTATAATTATATGAATATTCAATTTAATTTTATTTCCAATGACATAAGAAAATTGGTGTCAATGTTGGAGAGTTGTTGAACGTGAGATGTGACCTATGTCTTCTTCTTCTTTCTTTTATCACTTGTCATATCATACATATTATAGAACATATAATTGTATGTTTGTAAACTGTTATTTCACATACTTCTCCATTGGATGACAATGAAATTGTACAATTTAAAATTAAAGTAACACAAAAGATAAGCTAACTTAGTGGTTACACTCGCCATACTAATCAAGAGTTATAATAATATTGGCTCACCACAATGGTCTAAACTAAATTAAAGTGGAAGAAAAATGACAAAAGTAAGATAGATCTAATGATAGATTTAACATTTTAGTTTATGAATTGAAGATAAATAAAGAACTATTGTAAATTCATCGGTCTCTACAATATCATTTCAAGGTTTGACTTATTAACACACCTTATTACTTCTCTCTCCATCTCTTTAAGTGTGTAATACAAGCAAGTATTTCTCTCACATATTCTCTCCTTTCTCACCCAACTTCTCCTTTTTATTAGTCTTCCCAAGATCACACTCTCTAAAAACCCTTAATTACTTTTTCAAACTAATGGGGAAGCTCCAGAAAATTGGGAGAGTATGGGATTGTTTTTTTCTTCCGACAAATCAGTGTTCATGTTTTTGTCTAAACACTCTAGGAGATGATGAAGAAGAAGTGTTTGAGAAGAAGCCATTGATAGATTCTTCAGCAGAGAAATCTGGGAAGGTCATGAGATTAAAAGATGTTGTAGCTGCTGATCATCGCCAGACTCTTGCCTTTCATCTTAAGCCTAAGGTAAACCACAAATCATCTCAACATTATATCTTGTAATATAATATGTATGATAATTTCTTGAGCTTTGAAAAATGCTTATCACAAGGAAAATGTTTTGGAAGCAGTGAAATATATGTTTTATTAGCTCTTCAAAAGTTGTGTGGGGGCTTTTTTTCTTCTATGGTGGTGTGCGTTTTTCTAGTTATTCTAGTTTTTTTTTTTTTTCTTGTTCTCCCAAAAATCGAATAGAATAATACATGAACTTATAAGTTATAAAAACATATAGTTTCATCTAAGATTTTATATGAATTATGTCAAGAGTTTAAAGTTCGAAATTTTATTAAGCCTTTTATTGAAAATAGTTGTACTATAAAATAGTTTGGAATGGTGATGGTGATGTATGCAGATAGTGGAGCTAAAGGTGTCAATGCATTGCTACGGATGTGCGAAGAAAGTCGAGAAGCATATTTCTAAATTAGACGGTAACGCCAAATCTTCTTTAATTCTTTAGGCTTTTCTTTTAGGGAAATACAATTACATACAAGTCATGAAATCCCTTCAATAATTGCGTCTAGTTTATTTTTTTCTTTGTCGTCAATATTTATAATTATTTAAACCAAAATGGGTCCGTATTTTCTGTACATGTAGAATTCCAAAAAGTGAAGCTGAATTGTTGAAACCATACAATAAAAGCTGAACCAAACAAAACCAAGAAAAAATCAAATCAAAACTCCGAGAAAAAATAAAAAAATAATGTAGCTTATTTATTGATATTTCATATGGTTAAAATTAGGGAAGAAAAAGATTAGCTAACTCTTTAATTATCAATAAAAAGAAAAATCTAGCTAACTCTTAATCACAATCATTTGTTAAATGAAAAAAACAAAAATTAAGAAATAGTTTTGTAAGAAATCATTGCAAACTACAATAGAACAGAAATTCAAAGATAGCAGAGTTCTGACATTAAAGAACTTTTGGTTTTTATATATTTAATATATTTTCTAAACAGGAAATGTTTATGAAACTGTTGAAAGACTAAATATGGATTTCTTTATAATAATAAACAGGAGTGACATGGTACAAAGTGGAGCTAGAGAGCAAGAAGGTGGTGGTGAAGGGGAACATAATGCCAGTAGATGTGTTAGAGAGTATTTGTAAAGTCAAGAATGCTCAGCTTTGGTCTTCTTCTTCTTGAATCACTCTTTCTTTTCACATGGGCCTTTCATGTCAATCTACATCTTCATGTCAATCTATATTATTATCATTATCTAATTATGCGTACATACACATGCATGCATCTATCTCCTCTAATATCTATCCCTCTTTTTTTTTTTGTTCCATTCTATTTTGTAACATTTGAATCTATCTCATTAATCATATATACAAATTAGTGGAGATGGTTTTCTTTTCTCCATACAATCAAAACGATAATAATCATATCCTATCCCTAACACTATACATTGCATTGATGACTATTGTTAACTAATTCATTTAAATCAAATTCCAATTGTTAGATTAGTTGATCACTTTGATTCCATATTTCCATATCAAGGTTTATGAGTTTATGATGAATGGATAAATCATTTATGTATATTATTTTAAAATCATATTTTATTTGATGTGAGAATTCTTAACAAATTTTGTATGTACGTGTTTTATTCCACAAATATTTTTGTATACCTATATTTCATTAAATGATACGTTTATTATACAAACACCAAGTGGTTGTCGTTTCCCATTTTAATATCCTGGTTAAAATTTATAATCAGTCATCACTAAATAGTAAATACATGCACATGCTTAAATTTTATAATTAGTTTTAAGAGTCTTCGAAGTCTAATACCACCAACAAAAGTCATTTTTCTATGTTTTTTAGAAGTTAATCTTGGACCACGACACGAATCTGCATTTTAAAATTAACTAGTAGTAATACATCTTATCTTAAAATAATGCTTTGGTTAGTTACATGTTTAGAATATTGGACTCGGAAGTATTTTACAAAATCATTACATAGTTTACATAGTCGTGCAGAGTGTGGACCATAGGAGCCCCCCTTCTATGTCGTAGCCTGATACGTTGCCTCGTTTACCGAATCTAGCTTTGAAATGGACTATGGATTCAATATTACATGTAATATTGACTCTTTTTAGCAAGAACAAAAATCTTTTAGTACTATTTTCTTAACTTACTTGTTTGCATCTTCTAAATCCGTCTCACATTCTGTTTTCAGTATCATCCATAGAAAAAAACAAATTCCACTAAACTATGTTATTTTAAATTTCATAGGTGTCATATGACCCCGTTGCTTGTGAACTAGCTCCGCCCGTGGTCTAGGAGAAGAGTAAGTATATATTTCTTTAAGAGAATAGTTGCTCTCCAAGATGGTGTTCAAACTCGGATCTAATGTGAGCTTTGCTCTCCATAAAAAATACTAGTTATGTTGGTTTGGTTGTTACCATCTAACCAAAAGAAGTTCGATGTCTAAGCGACAAAACTTGTTGTCGTCTAAGCGACAAAACTTGTTGATAACAGACACTAACATTTTGAACTAATCATCAATTAGAAACGTAAAAATGCAAAAACTAAAAACAAAAACCATTTTTCAAGAACCATAAAAAAGGTTAAAATCCGAAATTGTGTGTTTTCCCTTTATTAGACCATCTACATTGCAGGACCACCCCTCTGATCTAAGCCTTTTTTTAATCTAAAATAATGGGCTTATGGGCTTAAGATCAGCCTGCCCGCTCTCATCCTGGATCAGTTCTTCTTTGTGTTGTGGGGTGACATGGCGAGATGGCATTGGTTGGGAGAAAAGGGATAGGAGACACAAATTTCATTTCACCCAAACTAATAAACTATGTATTAATTAGATAAAATGTTTTTGTGCTTTTATTAAGTAACTAGGATATTACCCGCGGTACACCGCGGGTTAAATTATTTAATTAATTTTATAATTTTATTTTAAGGTGATGAATTTGTTGTATTTATTTTATATGTTTTTTTTGGGTTTTTTTAATATGTAAATTTTCTAAAATCTA